>NC_062568.1:57492500-57797500 GCF_022837055.1 Prionailurus viverrinus | reverse complement strand
GCCCTGTTTGGACTCAGGACCCAGAGAAGTACAGATGTGATTGCAGCTACATTTGGCATCTGAAATGGATGGCTAGCCCCCTTCCAGGCTGCAGTGGGCAGGATGGGGACTTTCCCAGAAGCAAAGAGCACACAGTTGACTAAAGTATAAACTGTACCAAGAAGCATGAGATCCACTTACTTGCTTAGAAATGTGGCTGCCCTGGGGGCGGTGGGAGACGTGTGGCCACAATCTGTGCTGCCTCGGGGAGGTTCCATGAAGGACAGCATCCTCCTCTGCCTTCTGTCCTGGCAACAGCTGGACAGCTGCAGGAGAAACCTCACACCTTTTCAGCCCTTGCCTGGAAGAATCTTTGATTTTCTTTGTTAGGCTTATTGAAGCCAAGATGCAGGCATAGTGTGGTTGTGGTGGTGAGATAGCGTATCTTGTAATTCTTGTTGTGTTTTTTCCCCTACCCCTGAATGCTTTTAGGTTTTGAGTTTGCATTCTCCAAGTGCTGTTTTCTTTATGTTTAAATGTAAGCAGCTTAAGTGTTTCATTCCTTTTTAAAATTCTACTTTTAGTTTCTTCTAGCCCATCAGCTGCAGTGGAGTAAAGAGCCCTGGACCATAAGTCAGGAGACTTAGATGTCGATTGGTACTTTGCATCCCTCATGTTTAATTAATTCTCTGAACCAGCTTCCCACCTGTACATTGAGGGGTTTGCATGAAGGACCTCCCCTGATTAGATGGAACCTTAAAGTCAAACAGACAAACCCCTAATAATCTCTAGCCCAAACCTTCAGTCTGGAGTTTAAAAGCTCTCACTGGGCTCTGTTTTGTTTCTCGATCTGTAGAACCATGCTGTCCAGTGGGGTGTAAAACGTTCTAATACCACATTTTAAAAAGCAAAAAGAAACAGGTTGTCTTAGTTTGTTCAGGATGCTGTAACAAAATACCACAGACTGGATGGCTTATAAATAACAGAAATTTATTTCTCATGGTTCTGGAGGCTGGAAAATCCAAGCTCAAGGTGCCAGCAGATTTAGTGTCTGGTAAGAGCCCATTTCCTGGTTCACAGAGCCTTTCTACTGTGTTCTTGTATAATGGAAGGGTCAAGGGAACTCTCTGGGGTTTCTTTTGTAAGGATGCTGATCCATTCACGAGGGCTCTGCCTTCTTGAATCACGTAACCACCTCTCACAGACCCCCACCTCCCTGCTCAGAAACCTGGGTGCATGTGTATATCATCACATATAAATGGGGGTTAGGATTTCACATATGAATGGGGGGATATAAACTGTAGCACAGGTGAAGGTGCAATGATTTTAATAATATACCTTTACTCAATATATCACAAATATTATTCAACATGTACTCAATATAAATCTTACTAATGTGATGTTTTACTTTTTTGTTGCATGGAGTTCCCGAAATCTGGTATGTATTTTGTACTTATGACACATCCTAATTTAGACTAGCCACATTTTCACGTGCACGGTAGCCACCATATTGCATAGCTGTAGCTCTAAAGAAGCACTGCCCTGGCCACAAAAGTGCCTCATTTCTGCTTTCTAAGAGAAGTGCAGAAATGCCAAAGAGCTCTTCTTGCTGGTCCTCCCAAGGAAAGTAAATTCTTGTTGCTTCATAAAATAATATTTTATTGTATCCAGATTACTGTTTTTCTGTGGAGGAGAGAAATTACCCTTCTGGATTTGCAGAGTTCCAGTTCCACAAACTTCTAAAATTTCCCTTGATTCTCTTTGCAGGGATAGAAATATTGCTATATTATCAGTAGTAAGAGCAGTGTTTCCTGAAATGTGTTGCATGCAGCACTAGGTTCGTGGGATGTGAAGAGGTGTGAGGGGAATAAGAGATTTCCACGGTCAGAAAGTGTGGGGAATACTGATTGTGAAAATCCAATACGTATCTTTACTGCAGAAATACTAAGAGATGCCTCTCTCATGTATAGGGGTTCCAAAACCAATAAGATGCTTTTTGTGGAAAGCATCTTGAGGATCAGGAGTCAAGTGGGACTGAGGCAATGCCAGGCAGAGAATTTTCTCCCCGACTTTCTTTTCCAGGGCAACCTTGCCATGTGGGTCTTAAATCCATTCCCAAAAGTTCCTTGTGCTTTCTTAACTCCAGGGCCCCCGCTGATGCTATGTTCTTGAGAAAGAAAAACTGAGCTCAATAATGAGTTGTGATAATGGCTCTAATATTGGGAGCGTTAGTATCTGTTGTGAATCAGAGCCACTATCTTTCCTCAACACATTTTAATAGTTCTTTCATAGCTCCTAAATGTGACAGTGAATGTACATTTTATTTTAAAGTGGCCGTTCAATTTAGAGACATTTTGTTTTATTTCTTTAATGATCCTGTCAAGTATAGCAAATGTGGCAGCTGTGATGTTTTTCAAATGGTCAAAAATGCAAGAAAAGTAAATTCTGCTTCTCTCGGCCAGCATCCTTCACATTCATAGAAAAGAAATATGTTCCCATTTAAGATGAAAGGTTCTTTGCTTTCATTTCATAGCTCATATTGGAGAAAAAGTCTCAAGGCCATTTACAGTTTATTAATTTATCCCACTATAAAATCTCTTTATAATGGGGCTTTCAGGTCATTTTAACCCTCCTTCTCCCTTCTCTTACTAAAAGATAACTCCAGGCATTTCAAATCAAATGAATTAGAAACAAAGCCATTATAATTATAATTATAATCTCTCCACTTAGAGATGGATCACAATTTAACACTTTTTCCCCAGGAATTTGGGTCATATTAATAGAAATTGTAGTTTTCTCTTTAGAATACAAGACCAGCTTCTGACAGTCTGGTCCATATGTTAGATGCATATAAAAGTTAATCATTTTGCTCTGGTGCCAGCTTGTGTGTGAAGAAAAGCTGTAAACCACAGCTGTATGGAGTAACAATTGTGAACTTTACTGGCTTGCACATGTGAGACGTCAGTAAACTAAGTAAAATGTCACTTTACGGAACTGGAGAGTTGGAAGTGGGAGAGGGGATCGCTAAGATTTCACTAAGGTTTGTACTTAGTAGAGTCATTCCATTCTTTACATTTCAGAAGGATAGTTCTAGTTACACAAACCCTGAATCAGCTGTTTTCCAGATGATTAGGTGTGGCTTAGCCACAACAATAGTGATCCCACAACAGTGGGATCACCCGGTGGTTGACCTGGTTTGGTGTGTGAATGATAAAAAAAATCCAGATATCATCTAATGTCAGTTTTGTTCAATCAGTTTGGCCAGGCCGCAGTCCCATCAATTACTCAGTAGTCTGCCTTGAATATGATCAAAAACTCGGAAACTACTGTAAAATCTTAAATTAGGCCATTCTAGTTGATGGACTGTCTTAGTGCTGACTGCGCAGTGCTGTGTACTGCTGATAGCCAACTTTGGGCAAGAAACTTGAATACCCTTTGCCTCAGTTTCCTTTCTTTGTGGATTGGACACCTAGCTCACAGGACTGTTACATCAAATAATGCTTTTCAACCACTTAGCACATATCTACTACACTGTAAACATTCAGTAAATGTTAGTATTTAAGAATTGTTAGCTCTTCTAGGGAAGTCTGGGTGGCTCAGGATGTTAAGTGTCTGACTTCATCTCAGGTTGTGATCTTGCCATCCTGGGTTTGAGTCCGATGTTGGGCTCTGTGCTGACATCTCAGAGCCTGAAGCCTCCTTTGGATTCTGTGTCTCCCTCTCTCTCTGCCCCTCCCCCACTCATGCTTTGTCTCTCTTGCTCTCAAAAATAAATGAACATTAAAAAAAAATTTTTTTTAAAGATAATATTACATTATGCAGTCTTTCTGTTGAGAATTTCTGATTTCTGTATTTTAAAAATAATATCTTAATGGGGCACCTGAGTGGCTCAGCCAGGTAAACGTCTTACTCTTGACTTCCGCTCAGATCATGATCTCCCGGTTCGTGAGTTCAAACCCCAGATTGGGCTCTGTGCTGATGCTGTGGAGCCTGCTTGGGATTCTCCTTCTCTCCCTCTGTCTGCCCTTCCCCTGCTATGCTCTCTCTCTCTGTTTCTCTCAAAGTAAATAAACTAAAAAAAAAAAAAAATAGAATGTTTAAAAAATATAAAAATAGTATCTTAATAAATGGGAGAGAATAAAATAAACCCTCAAATCTTATATCCTCAGTTTGTTTTCTTTTCTAGTCAAACAACCCAGCATTTAATAAGGCTCTAGGCAATAGAAAATTGGATATTCTATAAAACTCCCAATTAACCAGAATCCCTAATTAATAACATTTTTGTAAATCTCAAAATGTATGCTGAAAACATTGTCTCTGAGTCAAGTTATTTGGCTTAAACCAAAACTCTTTGGTCAAGTAGGCCCTCTGGGGGTTCCATGTGGCTCCAATCAATCCCCTATACCAGCAACATCTGCATCTCTACTCACCACTGAAACTCTGTTAACCGTAAATTTAATAGGAACACTTTGTTCCCAAAGCTCAATAAACATTTGTCCAGCCCTCTGGATGATGAAACCCAGATACAAAGAAATTAAGTAACTCCTTCAGGCACTCCTGACCAGTAAGGGGCAGACCTGAGACAAACCTCAGGTGGTTTGACACCAGAACTCACAATCCTAACCACTTCACCTCTGTAATCCAGACCTCCAGTAGTTGGAGCAAAGGGTCTGAAATATGAAAGTAACATGGCATGGACAGAAACCAGCAAAATAGGTTATGTGGAGGGAAGTGAGGTGTACTGGGGCCTGCTCCTAAAGAGTATTGGATGTAATGTTAAATAAAAATTTAATGCTACACAATTTATTCACTCATTCAGTCACGTATTATTTGAGTGCTTATTCTTTGCTAAGTTTACCACTGGGTAGAGAGTGGTAAATAGAATAGACTTAGTGCCCTCCCTCATGGACCTTATACTCCAGTGAGAAGAAACAGTGTTAATTAGATTCATGGATAGCTTTCAGTGTTCCATCAACGAACATCTTTAGCTTTGATGAGACATTCTCTAGAAACACTTAACCCATAAATCTGTTTCATTCAGATTCATTACACATCCATGGTGCTACATAACTCTGCAAAATGATTCACAGTCCATTGCTTATCTACTTGGGATAATGAGCCTTGGTGTTCTTGGATGACTGAGGAAGAACATGTGATACTGAGGTTTGACAGAAAATGGTAGATATGATCCATCTCTAGAAGGCAAGGGTAGAAGTCGTCTAAAATGTGGTGGTGCATTGAGCATCTTCAGTGAACATTTTTCTTTAGCATCTACTACGTGTAGGGCACTTTCCAAGTTTTTAGCAGGTGCTGAAGAAATCTTTTTTGATGAGACAGTCTCCAGAAACATTAAACTTTGATTGAGAATAGAAATACTTAGTGCCTGGCCTCACTTGTAATCTCTATAAGGAATCATTTCTAAAGATAAATCCCAGGGGCGCTTGGGTGGCTCAGTCAGTTAAGTGTCCGACTTCAGCTCAGGTCATGATCTCGCAGTCTATGAGTTCAAGCCCCACATCAGGCTCTGTGCTGATGGCTCCGAGCCTGGAGCCTGCTTCAGATTCTGTGTCTCCCTCTCTCTTTGCTCCTCCCCTGCTCACACTGTCTGTTTGTCTGTCTGTCTCTCAAAAATAAACATAAAAAATTTTTTTTAAGATAAATCCTACGTAAAGTAGAATATTTATATTGACTTGAAAGGACTCGGACACATGTGTACTGACTAGCTGCAGCCTCTAGAATTAGCACAGACTTGTTATGCTTGTGGAATTACTTCATCAGAGAAATAGTCTTTTGTATTGACTCTTATTCTTAATAGGTTCTGTTTTTTTTTTTTTAATTTTTTTTTTCAATGTTTATTTATTTTTTTTGGGACAGAGAGAGAACATGAACGGGGGAGGAGCAGAGAGGGAGACACAGAATCGGAAACAGGCTCCAGGCTCTGAGCCATCAGCCCAGAGCCCGACGCGGGGTTCGAACTCACGGACCGCAAGATCGTGACCTGGCTGAAGTCGGACGCTTAACCGACTGCGCCACCCAGGCGCCCCTGTTCTGTTTTTTTTTAAACAAAAACCAAAAAACAGTAGTTATGGCACCCCAAGTATGTAAGATAAGACTTTAATGTACAATGTTTTTGAAATTAGATGGTTATTTTGTATGCTATATCACAAGGCCAAAAGCTCAAAAAAATTATGCCTGTACTTAAATAAAATATAGTTTTATCCTTTAACACCATGACACATATGAGGTTCAGTAGAACTTTCTGGGCACTGCCATTTTATGAATTGGTAACAATAAAACAAAAATCATACACACACACACACACACACACACACACACACACACACACACATACACACGTGACATGAGAGAGAAGAGGAATGTGGGTGTGTGGGTGTTCAGAAAACCCATGCCAGTGTAGCTAAGATAGGAGTAATGCTGGCAAGTAGGCATGTTGTAAGTTTTGTTCCCTGCAGAATGTTGCCTTTCTCAGTATGTCTCTTCTTATTTTCTGTTTTTTTTTAGTATTAAAAAAATTTTTTTAATGTTTGTTTATTTTTGACAGAGAGAGACAGAGCATGAATGGGGGAGGGGCAGAAAAAGAGGGAGACACATAATCCTTTTTTTAAAAAATATAATTTATTGTCAAATTGGTTTCCATACAAAACCCAGTGCTCATCCCAACAGGTGCCCTCCTCAATGCCCATCACCCACCCTCTCCTCCCTCCCACCCCCCCATCAACCCTCAGTTTGTTCTCAGTATTTAAGAGTCTTTTATGGTTTGCCTCCTTCCCTCTCTATAACTTACTTCCCCCCTCCTCTCTCCCCCATGGTCTTCTGTTAAGTTTCACAGGATCCACATATGAGTGAAAACATATGGTGTCTGTTTTCTCTGCCTGACTTATTTTACTTAGCATAGTACCCTCCAGTTCCATCCACATTGCTGCAAATGGCCAGATTTCATTCTTTCTCAATGCCAAGTAGTATTCCATTGTGTATATAAACCACATCTTCTTTATCCATTCGGGGAGACACATCATTCTAAGAAGGCTCCAAGCTCTGAGCTGTCAGCACAGAGCCCGACACTGGGCTCGAACTCACAGACTGCGAGATGGTGACCTGAGCTGAAGTTGGATGCTCAACTGACTGAGCCACCCAGGCGCCCCTATTTTCTGGATTCTTAAGCTGCTGTAGTTTTTTTCAAAGATGTGCCCCTGGATGTTCAGAGTAGGTTCTTTAAAAAGGGAGCGAGGTTATCTGGAATAGTCATTCCTTGAAATAAAGCAAAATAATTGGTAAATGTAAAAATAGACTTGGATAAGTACACATAAAAAGTTAACCTTGGATGCTTGGACTCAGTAAAAAAAAGATTTACGTAAGTAATGATTGTATTCGTATTAGTACCCAGTTATTCAAAATGGCCAGTATTTACTAACACGCAAACTGAATGAAGCATAATTTTTTTTTTAGTAGGAGAATATATACATTATGAAGATGTTGAAGATAAGCACGTTGAATTCCTTAATCTTAAAAACATTGCAGGGAGGGTGCAAACACTTATATTACTGTCCCCTATCTTATGTGCTAAGAAGAATGCACATAAACATTGGAGATCTAAATAAGCTCACGATAGCCACAATAGCCAGGTGAAGGAGGAGTCACTAAAGAGACCACAGAAACAGAACATTGCTAGTTGCTTGTGGTGACCAGCTGTGAAGAGAGCTTTGGCAAATTATGTATCCAGGTCTCGGTAAAAATCATTTACACTTCCTTCATTTATCTAAGCCACACTGTCATCACTGCTCCCTCATCTTTCTGTTGCCTACCAAACTGCAAAGAAACAATAATACAATGTACATATTTTTTTTATTATTTTTTTTTAATTTTTTTTTCAACGTTTATTTATTTTTGGGACAGAGAGAGACAGAGCATGAACAGGGGAGGGGCAGAGAGAGAGGGAGACACAGAATCAGAAACAGGCTCCAGGCTCTGAGCCATCAGCCCAGAGCCCGACGCGGGGCTCGAACTCACGGACCGCGAGATCGTGACCTGGCTGAAGTCGGACGCCCAACCGACTTCGCCACCCAGGCGCCCCCAATGTACATATTTTAATTTTATCTTCTTTATGTTGTTCTTTCCAGGCTTCTTTTGAGATGGATTTCACATAGGTAGAATTTCAGAGCTGAATGAAAGCCCGACACTATTCAACCTTTTTTACTCTAACTTGCATCCACAATTTTTACTCATTTGTTCTGCATGATGTTGCTTTAAAAAAAAAACTTTTTAAAAGCAGTTTTAGTTCACAGTAAAATTGAGGGGAAGGACCGAGATTTCTGTATAACATATCCCTGCCCACACATGCATAGCCTCTTTCATAATCAGTATCTCCCACCAGAGCGGTACATTTTTTATAATGGATGAACTTAAATTGATACTTCATTATTACTCAAAGTCTATAGTTTACATTACGGTTAACAGTTGATATTGTATATTCTATGGGTTTAGACAAATGTATAATGATGTGAATCCATCATTATGGTACAATATGGAATATTTTCACTGCCATAAAAACCCTCTGTGCTTTGCCTATTCAGGAGAGTCCCCCAACTTCTAACCTTTCTATTATCCCCATAGCTTTGCCTTTCCCAGAATGTCATATAGTTGGAATCATATAGTATGTAGCCTTTTCAGATTGGCTTCTTTCACTTTGTAATGTGCATTTAAGGCTCTTCCAAGGCTTTTCATGACTTGATAGTTCCATTTCTTTTTACTACTGAATAATATTCTGTCATCTAGATGTATGTACTTTATGCATTTACCTGCTATAATATATCTTGATTGCTTCTAATTTTTGGCAACAGGATTTTGTGTGGACACAAGTTTTCAACTCCTTTGGGTAAATATCGAGGAGTGGGACTGCTGGATCACATGCTAAGAGTATGTTTAGTTTTGTAAGAAACCACCAAATTCTCTTCCAAAGTGGCTACACCATTTTGCATGCCCACCAGCAGTGAATGAGAGTTCCTGTTGCTCTACATCCTTGCCGGCATTTGCTGTTGTCAGTGTAGTGGTGTCTCACTCTTATTCTAATTTGCATTTCTCTGTAGATATGTGATATGGAGCATCTTTCCATGTGCTTATTTGCCATCTGTATATCCTCTTTGGTGAGTTGTTTATTGAGATCTTTGGCCTGTCTTGGGATGCCTTGCTGTCTCAGTCAGTGGAGCGTGTGACTCTTGATCTTGGGGTTGTGAGGTCAAGCCCCACCTTGGGTGTAGAAATTATTAAAAAAAAAAAAAACTAAAAGAAAAAAAGAATATTTAGTCCATTTTTAACTGGGTTATTATCTTGTTGAGTTTTAAGAATTGTTTGTATATTTTGGATGACAGTCCTTTATGAGATGTATCTTTTGCAAATATTTTCTGTGATGTTGCTTTTTGAACAATATTGCTGATTGCCCCGACCAGCTCTCTAAAGCCCAGCTCTATAAAGCCCAGGTAAATGTCTCACATGTCCTGGCCACAGATGTCACACAATCTCTTTGGTACCAGGTCAACATAGTTCCTTGTAAGTTCCCTCTCACAAAAGGTTCTACCCCTCTTAACACCACGTTGCCTGGCCTTGATCTAAATGAAGCTGTGTAGCCACAGAGGGTGTGCTCCATGGGTGCCTTGGCAGAATTCTATGGCATACATGTAGAGGACCACTAATCTACTCAAACTCCTCATTTGACATGTAATACAAGCGAGTCACAGAGAGTAGAGTGATCTCAAGTCAATGGCAGGCCTGGGATAAGAATCCAAATTTCTCACTTTCAAGTATAACATCCTTTTCATTGCTTCCATGCTAAAGAGGGAGAACCAAAGAAGCATTTATAGTTTCAGGCACTCAGTTGTCATCCTGCACAATGGGAGTTTCACAGCATCTTATTTTCTGTGTGGCTTTCTGGGTCTTAACTGAAAACCTAAGGAAACCTAAGTATTGTGCTTCACACAAAGAAATGCTACAATGGACTCATCACCAACAGATAAGGTATATTGAGTGGAACTTCTAGGGGAAGGATTTTTTTTTTTTTTTTTATATTCAGTGATCAGTTTATTCTCTCCTGCCTGGGCATTTTATTTCGGATTCTATTCTTAAATATAAAATGTCACTTTTCTGTGTGCAACTACCTGATTCAAGACTTTGGCCTAATTAGTATTTGTACCGACCAAATGATATTAGTCCCCTATTGGCTTATATCCAAACCATCCAACTTCATCCATACAAATGGTTGAGTACTCTATCTGAAGACCCCTGGAGCCGCAAAATAGCAAAGATTTTATTCATAGTCCCAGTGACTTACAGTGCCTTTGCGGAGCCTGCCTCTTCCTCCTTTTTCATGTTTTTTTCCCCCACAAATTGCCTTCATAGTTAGTGTTTTCATTGGTAAGGAGGGGCAAGGAACTTGGGTTTATGCTTATAAGGGTAAAATAATATTTTATGCTATTATTAAATATCTAATATAAAAATGAGAAGCCGCTTGGGAGTTTGATGTGTAGGGTCTCTGGAAGTTTCTGGAATTTTTTTTTTTTTTATGAAATTTATTGACAAATTGGTTTCCATACAACACCCAGTGCTCATCCCAAAAGGTGCCCTCCTCAATACCCATCACCCACCCTCTCCTCCCTCCCACCCCCCATCAACCCTCAGTTTGTTCTCAGTTTTTAACAGTCTCTTATGCTTTAGCTCTTTCCCATTCTAACCTCTTTTTTTTTTTTTTTTCCTTCCCCTCCCCCATGGGTTCCTGTTAAGTTTCTCAGGATCCACATAAGAGTGAAACCATATGGTATCTGTCTTTCTCTGTATGGCTTATTTCACTTAGCATCACACTCTCCAGTTCCATCCACGTTGCTACAAAAGGCCATATTTCATTTTTTCTCATTGCCACGTAATATTCCATTGTGTATATAAACCACAATTTCTTTATCCATTCATCAGTTGATGGACATTTAGGCTCTTTCCATAATTTGGCTATTGTTGAGAGTGCTGCTATGAACATTGGGGTACAAGTGGCCCTATGCATCAGTACTCCTGTATCCCTTGGATAAATTCCTAGCAGTGCTATTGCTGGGTCATAGGGTAGGCCTATTTTTAATTTTCTGAAGAACCTCCACACTGCTTTCCAGAGCGGCTGCACCAATTTGCATTCCCACCAACAGTGCAAGAGGGTTCCCGTTTCTCCACATCCTCTCCAGCATCTATAGTCTCCTGATTTGTTCATTTTGGCCACTCTGACTGGCGTGAGGTGATACCTGAGTGTGGTTTTGATTTGTATTTCCCTGATAAGGAGCGACACTGAACATCTTTTCATGTGCCTGTTGGCCATCCAGATGTCTTCTTTAGAGAAGTGTCTATTCATGTTTTCTGCCCATTTCTTCACTGGGTTATTTGTTTTTCGGGTGTGGAGTTTGGTGAGCTCTTTATAGATTTTGGATACTAGCCCTTTGTCCGATATGTCATTTGCGAATATCTTTTCCCATTCCGTTGGTTTCCTTTTAGTTTTGTTGGTTGTTTCCTTTGCTGTGCAGAAGCTTTTTATCTTCATAAGGTCCCAGTAATTCACTTTTGCTTTTAATTCCCTTGCCTTTGGGGATGTGTCGAGTAAGAGATTGCTGCGGCTGAGGTCAGAGAGGTCTTTTCCTGCTTTCTCCTCTAAGGTTTTGATGGTTTCCTGTCTCACATTTAGGTCCTTTATCCATTTTGAGTTTATTTTTGTGAATGGTGTGAGAAAGTGGTCTAGTTTCAACCTTCTGCATGTTGCTGTCCAGTTCTCCCAGCACCATTTGTTAAAGAGGCTGTCTTTTTTCCATTAGATGTTCTTTCCTGCTTTGTCAAAGATGAGTTGTCCATACGTTTGTGGGTCTAGTTCTGGGGTTTCTATTCTATTCCATTGGTCTATGTGTCTGTTTTTGTGCCAAAAGTTTCTGGAATTTTTTAAAAGTTTTTATGTTTTTTGCTTATTTAAATAATCTCTACACCCCACATGGGGCTCAGACTCACAACCTTGGGATCAAGAATCACATGCTTTTCTGACTGAGCCAGCAAGGCACCCTAGTCTCTGGAATTTTTAAAGATCTCTGTTCTCACTAAACATTCTGCATCTTCCAAATAGAATCCTTTCCCTTTCATGTCAAACTTCTATTAATCCTTCAAGATCTAGCTCATTTATTGCCTACTCTCCAGCTTTCTTCTCATTCTGTCCAGAAAACTTAGTCTTCTATCCTCTCATGTCACTTTATTCAGGTTTATTACAACACTTTCCACTCTAAACTGCAATGAATTGTTTATATGTCAGTCTTCTCCCTACCCCTAGCAGCTCCTCTGGGCTGTCCTCTCCTTGAGATACAAAAAACTGTGTTCTATTCATTTTTTGAAGAACCATAGAGGGCCCTTAATGTCCTACTTCAAAGCATGAATAACTTGAGCACCATTAACTAAAAGAACGTCTACTTCTGAACAATCTCATCTTACCCAGACACTGGATGGTCTATAGCTACCCAACATTTCCATCAACAGAATCATTCTGTAAATGTTTTGTTCCTTGAAAGCTTTCCATTCTATGCAAACATCTTGCACCTCAGTGAAGTAATACTAAATATTACTAAATAATTTATCCATGAACAAATGAGATCTGGATTAGTTGGCAGAGGAGGATAGTAACCTGAAGATTTGGAACATAGGAAAGGTTTGATGGAGGAGGTCTGTACTGCCTTGTAGAGTTCAAGAGTGGGGCAAGAAAATAAGGGGAACTGGTTGTTGGAGTAGGGAAGAGATACAGCATTAAAGCCATGTTGCACCTTCAGAAGTGGGAATGGGAGCGTGAAAAGGAATGTGTGGGGGTGCCTGGGTGGTTGAGTTGGTTAAGTCTCCAATTTCAGCTCAGGTCATGATCTCACAATTCGTAGGCTCAAGCTCTGCACTGGGCTCTACACTGACAGTGAGGAGCCTGCTTGGGAATCTCTCTGTCCCTCTCTTTCTGCTCCTCCCCTGCTCATTCTCTCTCTCTCTCTCTGTGTCTCTCAAATAAATAAATAAACTTAAAAAAAAAGGTATTTGTGGAACTTGAATATATCCCTCACCTAAATTACAGTTTGTCCAGGACCAGCCCTGGTTGGACTAAAACCTCTGCTGTATGTGGATGTTGCTCTGAGGCTGAAATAAACCAATCTCCCATGTCAGTGACCAGTGGGTGCTGACAGATCTGTGTATGTGAATTTCATTTTTCTTTTTTCCTGAATGGGTCAGATCTTCTTTGATAGATGTCAACCGTTTAGGCTCCAGTACTATTGTGAACACATGTCCTGTCATTTACAAGCAAACTCCACCAGAAAATGTGGGGAAAGCAGACAATACTCAGAGGTGTGTGTGGGCTTGTGGTGGTGTTGTTGTTATTGTTGTTGTTGTTGTTTTAACATGGCTTTGCCTATGGGGAAACTGAACTGGCAGCTTCTGCCAATGTGGCAATAAAATGCAGGAAACAAAGACCTTCAGCTCCACTATTGACCAAGTTAGGAAAGGGAAGTCTTATTACCTCCTTGAATTCTCATGATTCAGTACAGTTATTTGCTGGGCTGACGTCCTGTTGATGAGTTTTAAAGCTTAAAGGAGGAAAGAAGGAATTACTATTTTTCCTCAGCTCTACAATTTTAAAATCACTGGGTCACAGATCTTTAAAGCCGTGGTTCACGTTCTAAATAAAAAGAAAGCAGCAAAAACATTGGTTTGGCTTCCTTCAAGCAGAATAGTCCAGAGATGTTAATTATGCAGAAACTCCTAAGATGCCAGACAACTGCCAATTAAAAGCCAATTCAGGAATGAGAAAGGGGTTTCTTTGGGGCTTTGAATTTCCTGAGTGCATGTTTTTAAAGGTAAGGTTGTGCACTCAGAAGAGAGAGTGAATTTGTTATCTGTGCATCTTTCTTGTTTAAAACAGCTGGGAGAGTAGGCTGGTGTTTTATTTACTCTTGCTGCCTTCCCTTCACCAAACTACAGCCCACTCGATATATTGTCAGTGTTCTTCTCGTGAGAGATTAAGTGGGCTGGGAACTCTCCCACCTCCCCCCTGCCCACTTATTGATACTAATACTTAAAGCCATAGATGAATGCCAGAGGAGAAAGTAAAAACTGGGAAATGAAATCTAACAACACACGTTTTCTCTTGGCCTCCTACAACTGTTTCATATTTTTTGTAGCTGTTTTAAGTTACCTCAGTGTTATCAAATCTAAAACAAATCCATATTATATTTAGGATAGATAGGTATGTAAAAAAAACAAGCTTTTTGCATACAAAATACTATAGTATGTTTTATGCAACTACTGAATTCGACTCCTTGAATTTTTATTAGCTACAGTGTTGTTACTGAAATTAGAACACTGGGATCACTATAGGCATCACATCAGCAGAGGTCTGTCCCACGCTGACTTTGTCAACATTATACACACAACCTGGTGATGAGACAAAGTAGAGTTTGTTACTTACCACAGTAAGGGAGCCACTGCCTCTCAAAGCTTTGGCAGTGTCCTGGAGAAGGAAAAGCAGGATCCGAATTTAGTGAGAGATACAGGTTTTTTTAGAGTGGGTCTTTCAAAGTAAGGAGGCTGATTAGGGTTGGGTAGGGATCACAAAACAGTAGTCTACGATTTGATGGAAAAAACAAGGTGAGGATTTTTGAACTCAGTGATTCATAGAACCGTAAACTCACAGTTGGTATTTTCCATTGAAGAGTTAATGGGTCTTAGGTCTTTTAGGAAATTCCTATAATGAACAGTCAAACTGTTGCCTGGAAAAAGATTCATGCTAATGGAGACCAGGATGATATAAGGTCATTTTCCTATAGATAGTAAGGTGTGGTTTAGGTTTTCTGTATCCAGACTGACTGTTGGATCAATGGTTTCAATTCTCTGGTCTCCTCAGATAACTTATTCTGGTAGCAGATGAACTGCAACATTTGATTTTTTTTTTATTTGCATTTCCTTTCTTAGTAGCAATTTGACATAAGACTTTTACACTTCATTATTGATTTGCAGTAATTTATTAGTTTATGAACCTATACCTTGTGTTAGGGAAAATTAAAATAGGAAAAATTTCTAAACAAATGCGCACTAGCAGTCACCACTGGAACCCTGCAACAAATTCTGTAAACCAGAGAGGGCAGCAGAGGGAAGCCAAATTCTATGCATGATTATTTAAACAGCAACCCGTTATTTTGGACAATTCTTAGGAAGCAATTTAGGAAGATGAAATCATGAGTCCTGGGTACTTTCCAAGAGATGAAATCCTCTGAAGCAGGCAGGAAATTGCCATTGTTTAAAAGTTCCAGCTCTGTCTTCAGACCACTTGTCTCTTTCTCTTTAAGTTGGAAGCAGAGAAATTGTGCGGGATCATCGTAAGCTCCATTTCAGATTCTTTCTTAACCCCGTTCTGACATAGGATATAAATTCCATTAGATGTCTGTGACTTCCATTTTCTCTCCTCAGCACACGTCAGTAGCCACAGTCTGGAGAAGGACAGGAGGGTGCTCTGGGGCAGTAAGGCATCCTTAGCCAAAGAGGCTGTCTAGGGGTGAAGCAGGGAGGAGGCTTTGAAACAAATGTGAACACTGTATTTACATTTAAATTAAAATGGAAACTTCTTATAGGTTATGTTTCTGAAAGGTGTGTGTCGTGCATCTGCTGAGGTCTATTGTTTATTCATGCTGTAAATCCTTTGAAATGTGTTAAAATGCTTCCCACTCATTATAAAGCTCCTGCCACCCCTGGATTATGACTTTGATGTCACCAATCCTGCTTCAAAGGCTTCTTTCTGGGCTATTAATCACAGTTTAGCCTCTGAAGATATCGCCAGAGAAAACATTTGGACATCTTTGTGCTAGACTTGCTAAAAACTTTGAAATCTTGAGTGTCTTGCCTGTGCACAAATTGCAGCATTTCCTTTCATTGACAACTTTTTATTTTGCTACAGAATCAGATGACATCCTAGGTAAAAAAAAGCAAACAGCTCTCTTCAAGAACTTAGTTTGGGAGGTTAGGGACAGGAGAGGAGAGGAGAGATTAAGGATGGGTGGGGAGAGGAGAAGAGCGTCTGAGCAGGCCACTCAGCTCCTTCAAAGGTAAAAAGCATTGGGAATCAGAATGGCCAAGAGATGGAGGTTCAGAGTGGGGGTTGCCTTACCATTTTTCTCATCGTTCAACTGTTTTTTTGACCGACCAGTGCTCACAGTTGCAAATTAGTAAGATCCCTTGGTGTTCTCTTGCCCTCTACTCTCTGCTTTGAGTCCTAGGTGAACTATGCACAGCAAATAGTAATAATAATATGACTGGTAATAATTAGTGCTGGCTGACATGAAGAGAGCACTTACCTTCACCAACCCTGCATTGACAGTGCTTGACATGAGTTACCCTCACTGAATGCCTGCAACAACTCTGAGAGCAAGGTAGTACTGTCTTCATGTTATAGATAAGGAAACTGAGGCTCTGAGATATTAATTAACTTGTTCAAGGTCACACCCCTGGCAAATGCAAAGACCCATCGGCCCCAGACTCAACGGCCCTTGCCCATATTCTCTGTGTCCTCTGGTTCCCTGTGTGGAGTTCTCTCTGTGTGCTGAGAGATCCATACTGCCAGATCTGCTAATCAGTGTCTGTGTCTTAAACCTTTGCAGTGGGGTTCTCTGTTGTCCAGTTTCTCTTTCAGGAAAGCTCCTAGCATCTGTTTTCTTGTATACCCATCTCCTTCAGGGACCAGCAGTGCCCTAGTCCAAGACAGTTTTTTAATTGTGGTAAAAGAAACAACATGAAACCTACCTTTCTAACACATTTTTAAGTGTATAGTACAATATTGTTCACTGTGTGCACACTGTTTTACACCAAGTCTCTAGACCTTTCTCATCTTGCATTACTAAAACTTTATACCCGGTGAGCAACAGCTCCCCATTTCCCTGTCCCCTCAGCCCTTGCCAACCAACATTCTACTCTCTGCTCTTACGAGCTTATCTATTTTAGATACATCATATAAGTGGGACCATGCCGTATTTGTCTTTCTGTGTCTGCCTTATGTCCCTTAACATAATGTCCTCCAGGTCCATCTGTGTTGTCTCAAATGGCAGGATGACCTTTTTTATAAGGCCAAGTAATATTCCATTGTACGTATATACCACATTTTCTATATCCATTCATTCTTTGATGAACATTTAGTTTGTTTTTGCTACTTGGCTGTTATCAGTGATGCAATGAACCTGGGAGGCAAATATCTCTTCACAGTTCTGTTTCCAATTGTTTTGGATAAATACCCAGAAGTGGGATTGGTGGATCACATGGTATTCTATTTTTTTATTTTTTCAAGAACTTTCATACTGTTTTCCATATTGGGTGCGCCATTTTACATTCCCACAGGCAGTGCACAAAGGTTCCAGTTTCTCCATGTCTTTGCCAACACTTGTTATTTTCTGTTGTTATTGTTGTATTTATAATGATTATCCTAACAGTATAAAGTGATATATTGTTGTTGTTTTGATATGTGTTTCCCTGATTCTTAGTGATGTTGAGCATCTTTTTATATACCGGTTGGCCATTTTTATGTCATCTTTGGAGAAATGCCTATTTAAGTCCTTTGCCCATTTTAAAATCAGGTTATGTTATTTTAATTTTTGCTGTTGGGTTGTAGGAGTTCCTTATAGATCTTGGAAATTAGCCCCTTATAGATGGTTTGCAAATATCGTCTCCCATTGTGTAGGTTGCCATTCCCTGTGTTGATTGTTTCCTTTCCTTTGCAGATGTGATCTCACTTGTCTATTTTTGCTATTATTGCCTGTGCTTTTGATATCCTATCCAAGAAATCATTGCCAAGATCAATGTTATGAAACTTGCCCCCTATAATTTCTTCTAGGAGTTTTATAGTTTTAGGTTTTACATTAAGTCTTTAATCCAATAGGAATTGAATTTTGTGTAAGTTAGGGATCTAGTTTCATTCTTTTCCATGAGGATATTGAGTTTTCCAAACATAGTTTGTTGAAGAGACTGCTTTTTCCCCATTGTATAATCTTGATACCCATCTTAAAGGTCATTTAACCATATATGCATATGTTTATTTCTGGGCTCTCTGTTCTGTTCCATTGGTCTATATGTTTGTCTTTATGCTGCTACCATACTATTTTGATTACTGTAGCTTTATAAGATATTTTGAAATCAGGAAGTGTGAAGCTTTCAGCTCTTCTCTTCCTTCTCAAGATTGTTGGGAGCTTTGGGTCCTTTGTGGTTCCAGATGAATTTTAAGATTGTTTTTTATATTTATATTTTTAAAAAATCCATTAGGATTTTGATGGGGATTGCATTGAATCTATAGATTTCTTTTGGTAGCAATGGACATTTTAATAATATTAGGTCTTTTAATTTGTGAACATAGTAAAGAGTAGCAGAATATGCCACCCTAAAATATACCACTTTGGCATAAAGATTATTTTGAGCTGAAAGCAATTGAGAAAAAGCAGATGTAAGAAAAGCTCTCTGCCCTCCCCCTATTTGCGTAAATTTGTAGAAGTGTCCCCCCACCCCAACCCTTCTGTATCAGGAAGAACAAAAGTTACGCACCAGAGACAACTCTAGACCCTTATCAGCCCAGAGACAGCACCAGAGGAATCTATATAACAAAACTTCACTAACTAGCCCTTACGTTCCATTAACTTCTCCATATATTTACCCTTCCATAATTTACTGCCCCTAGAAACTCAAAGATCTTTTTTTGTTGTTGTTGTCTTGTCAGTTACGTAGAAATTTCTTGTTCTTTTATTAAGATGCTATGTGACCCAATTCTAGCCACCCCTTGAGTTACTCATTACTGGGTACTCCTGTGTGTTTGTGTGTGATGCATATAGTAATAAACTTCTGTTTGTTTTTTCTCCTGTTAAAGTGTCTTCTGTCAGTCAAATTTTCAGGGCCCCAGGAAATGAACCTAAGATGAGTAGAGGAGAAAGATTCTTTTCTTCCCCCAGAACAAGACGTCTTTCCGTTTACTTGTGTGTCTTCTTTAATTTCTTTCAAAAATGTTTTGTAGTTTTCAGCATATAAGTCTTTTGCCTCCTTGGTTAAGTTTATTTTTAGTATTTTACTCTTTTTGATGCTATTGTAAGTGGGATTGCTTTTTACTTTCCTTTTCAAATTTTGACTGTTAGTTCATAGAAATGCAACTGATTTTTCTAGGCTGATTTTACATCTTATAACTTTACTGAATTCATTTATTCTAACAGGTTTTTTGATGGGATCTTTAGGGTTTTCTATACATAAAATCGTGCCACCAAAGAACAGAGATCACTTTACTTCTTTCTTTACAATTTGGATGTTTTTTTATTTCTTCTTCTTTCCTAATTGCTTGAGCTAGGGCTGCTAGTTGGTGGTGAGAGTGAGCATCTTTGCCTTGTTCCTGATCTTAGAGGAAAAACTTTTAATCTTTCACTGTTGAGTATGTTAGCTGTGGGCTTTTCATTTATGTCCTCTTTATGTTGTGGTAATTTTTTTCTTTTCCTAGCTTATTGAGTGAGTTGGAGAGGTTTTGTTGTTGTTGTTGTTGTTGTTTGTTTATGAAACTAATATAAATTCAGTTTATATTATAAATTATAATTTATAAATTATTACAATTTGTTTATAATTTATGTCATTAAGGTTTCAAAATTCAAATTCTTCTAAATTGTTCATATTCAGAGAAGATAATTTGGAAAATTAATAAAAATACAAGGCCAAAAGGGAAAAATTACTCATAATACTATTCCTTAACTTTTCCTTCACTTTAACTTTTTTGTCTTTTTTGCTTAGGTAACTTGGCCCAGACGAGAGCCAGGATAACAGCAGCCTCAAGATCTCTGCCTCCTCATTTCAGTGCTGGAAGAGCCAAGGTGAGTAGCAGGTTTGTACCCAAAATAATGGGGACCATGGAGTGCTCCTGCCTTGGGGACAATCCTAGAATAGGCAACTTTAGTTTATCTGGCACACTGCTGGGGCAGTCTGGTCAAGAGATGGAAGGCCAGGAGATCAAGAATTAGGAAATTTGAAACAATATCATGGCATCCTTACAATCTTGTGTCAGGGAAGAAAACTTTTCCTCTACCCTTTTAACTTCACTTCTTGGGGGACTATGAATTAAACTCAACCTGAAAGATTAACAGGGGAAAAAGCAGATTTTAATCATGCACATACAGGAGCTCACTCAAAAAAGTGACTCAAAGGGGTAGTTAGAATTTGAGACTTATATACCATCTTGATAGGGATTAAACAGGGGGAGAAGGGCACTTCTGGGAGAACAAATGACTTTTGAGAAAAGCAAATGGTCCCTTAGGAGAATAGATGGGAGATATGATAGTTTTGCGAGTGTTTATTTAGGCAATTTCTTATCCCAGTGCTCATTTCTCCTCTCTGGTGATAGGAGTCAGTCTTCCATGGCAGGTTGTGAAACTGCCAGGGAGGAGCTTTATGACAGTTGGATTATTTTGAGAGGTCCTGTTTTTAGCCAGATGAGGGGAGTTCAGAATAAGCGTCTTCTTGCAATTGTTGATTCTCAAATGTCCTCAGTTCAAAATAATACCTATGCCACTAGGAGTATTCTGGACCCCTTCACGTGATTTCTCAGAAAGACCACTTAAAATACAGAATAGTGACACTTGGAAATAAAGTCTATCTAGAAAGAGATAAAGCCTTTTTCCTTGAGGCTATTACTAACCTACAAAGGAGGATAACTGGGACCAAATGGAGTCAGCAGGGAGGAAAGAAACCAAACCATTTTTTATCGCTCTGCTTTGCCCTCTGAAAAATGAGCAGTGTACTTGTCTGTGCATAAGGGATGTTAGAAGGGTTAGTAAATATCCTTCTGTAAAATATTTTTAATTGTTCCAACCTGCCTACTAATGTTTAAGCAAGGATCTCAAGGATCGGATGGTTAAATGTTCATTGCATATGCTAACTCCGAAAACCAATTATCTGAAAGGTGATAGAGTAATAAATAGATCACATCTCTGAATTTTCATATATTTTTATTTACATTGAATATTAAATTGTTTAATAAAGAATAATAAATTCAGCCACACATAATCCTGTTGAGTATTATCTCAGAATTGATAGACACATACATATCTTTACTTCTTTTGAGAATGGCTTACCTACACATAATAGGGACCCAGATCATTTTTATTAGCAATAATTTTTATAACCATATTGCTATTATAACCCCATGTATTACTCTACTTTTCAGTCTTGTGAGTTTGTGGCAAGGTATTAGTACTATTTAACTTGGTTTATATGGAACCCTAGAGAAGATTCACTTAGGAGTGTCGGTGGTTCTAAGATATTAGAATCTCTTGATATTCTTACATGTAAAATTTTGTAAGTACATTGATTCTTATTTTTTTAATGTTTCTTTTTTTTAATGTTTATTTATTCTTGAGAGAGAGAGAGAGAGAGAGAGAGCGCATACACACATGAGTGGGGGAGAGCAGAGAGAGAGGGAGACACAGAATCCGAAGTAGGCTCCAGGCTCTGAACTGTCAGCACAGAGCCTGACGTGGGGCTCGAACACACAAACTGTGAGATCATGACCTGGGCTGAAGTCAGATGCTTAACTTACTGAGCCACCCAGGCACCCCAGTTGTTCCTTATTACTCATAAAAATTATGTTCTGTAAAGTTGCTGTGAGCACTGAATCAGCAAATACTGAGGCATTGCTCCTAGGGGAAATAACATGGTTAGGTTCCTGAAGCCTCTGGTCATAACATTGTTGTCAACCAATTAATACATAATCTTGTTTTATGTGTGTTTCTGTTTAAAGGCATGTTATTTAATATACATTCTTACAAATAATTACATACAGTATTTCTTTGTATAAAATCGTATTTTAATTACAGTATTTGTGTTATTGAACTCAAGGCCAGCGGCACTATAACTCATGCCTGAATGAAGTTTATCCAACACACATATGTTCTCTACGAGGTACTTAATAACCTTCTTGCATTTAGGAACACCAGATAGCACTCCAGCACTATGCTTGGGGGCTATTTGAAACAGTGTAGTCACTAGCCAAAAGTACAAAAATGCAAAACACATGGCACTTAAATAAACTTGGAAAAGGACGCTTGCTTATAGCATGAAAGCTAAAACAGGGAGGCAGAGTGTCACCTTGTTCAACCTGAGCTGGAAACATGTACATTAGGTGGTCAAAGTTTTCACCACTCTGTATGTCTGTGGATGACTATGAAAGCATTGCAGGTACTTATTTGAGGGTTATAAATGAATTTTTAAAAGTAGGCACATACAGGGTCACCTGGGTGGCGCAGTCATTTAAGTAGCCGACTCTTGATCTTGGCTCAGGTCATGATTTCACCGTTTGTGGGTTCGAGCCCCACATCGGGTTCTGTGCTGTTGGTGTGGGGCCTGCTTGGGATCCTCTGTCTCCTTCTCTCTGCCCCTGCACCACTTTTGCATGTTCTCTCACCCACTCACTCACTCTCAAAATAAATAAACATAAAAAACAAAACCTTAAAGAAAAAAGCACATATAGAATCCACAAATAATGAGGATCAACTGTATTTGCGTGGTTTTTTTTTGGCTCCCACCAGATTCTAAAAGGGATCATGGCACAAAAAGATTAAGACTCCTGTGTGATATTCTCTACCAGCCCATGTTTCCTTCCTTTCCTCAATTTGATTTTGTAGCTTTTAGGTTCTGCCAGGACCCCACTCCCCTGCCTTCCACACCCAGAATACCAGCACACTGTTACCTCTCTCTCTCCGCTCTCTGATTTATCCAAGATAAAATAACAGAGGTGATCTAGGAGGCTGGCTCCAACACCATTCAGCGCCACCACATTAGGATGGTTTCAAAGCCAGTCTTGCTTTTCCGTTCAGGGCTGTGGAGGCTTTGAGAGGAGTGATGTCATTGGGCTTTCTTCCTTAAGGGGTAGACAGATCATTTGATAGCAGTAAAAATTCTTGACAAAAGATGTTGTCCAGAAGATGGATGTAAGTACTTCTAAGGTTTCAGGATGCAAATAATGGGCACTTACTAAGACTGAGAAAAAAAATCAGTTTTTCATTTATTGCTGAAATCTAGATAGTTTATGAGACTTTTTTGGAATCTATGTCTTTATCCTAGAGTAAATTTAGTTGACAGATGAGGCAAGTCTTTTTAATAAAATAATGCTTTCAGACCAATTTTATAAATTCTATCAAATCATATAGAAAGGCAGTTTATAATATTTTAGAGGTAAAGTTTTAGACAGACAGAACCGGGTTCGGATGTAGACATGGCCAATTACTAGCTGCAGGGACTCTGGAAGATTTTCCTAAGATCTCTGAGCCTTAACCTCCTCATATGTACAACAGGAATAATCATAGTACTAACCTCATAGGGTCATTCTGAGACTTCAATGGCAATATAAGCAAAGTGGTTACTACTGTGATTTTACATTGAAACAATAGATGTTTTATTACTCATGTTTGGTAACTATCTAAAGCCCCATATGTAGAGTCCATACATGTACTGAAACTTGCTCATTTCCTGTGGACTTGGAGTATTACAATTTATAAAGCTGACTCAGGACTACCTTGAACGCTAACCAGTACCTCTCACAAGGAATTGGGCAGGATATTTGTCATGTGGGCAGAAAGCAGGATTGCTCAGCTCCAGTTGACTTATAGTGTTGTATAAATTGGCATTGGGAGAGAAAGGATACTGGGTTAGACAGACAATGGTTTGGTCCAGAATATTGGTTCTACCGATCATTTTGAAAATTGGTTTCATTGGAAGTATTTTCTCTGCCAATAAGTAAAAAGATCTCGCTGTATTTTATGGGTGCTGGAACCTGTCATCTACCATTAAAGAAAACCCTGCATCTTTGACATTCATCACAAAACTAAAACTAAATCAGTAATGGTAATCATGGTAATAATGGAAGGGAAACTTATGTCACTTCTTGTATGTGTGCAAGGCAGTAACTCTTACTAACCAATTTTACTAATAGGGAAAACAGAAGCTTTCAGAATGTAAATAACTAAGCCTAAGTGCACACAGATAGTAAGTGGAGGAGCTAGAATCTGAACCAGGTATGTCCAGTTCCAAAACTCTGTTCTCTATTAGCATATATCCTGTGGGTCTAGGAAAGCTCTTCTAGTGCTTTTTCCTCCTATCTAAGGTGAAAATTTATAAGATACTTTGGAGAAAACTGGTTCTTGTGAATTTCTCACCTTTGGGAAGAACTATTTGCTAGATGATATCCCTAATGAAATCTACTTTTCGAATTCTAAGAGATTTTTTTTAATTAAATGAGGCTACTGTTAACTAAATTAGCTCAGGAAGACAAGCTCTTAGGTCAGACAACAACCTTCACTTCTGTTTTGGTTTTGAATGGGGGGGGGGGGTAGTTCCTTGGAGTTCATGGTAGACCTGGTGCAGACAAGAGCTTTGCACCTAGTCTCCTAGTTTGAAGGACCAAGAGACTCAACTTCTGGTATGTCCCTTGTCCAAAATTCCCTCTTTTAGATCCACTCCATGTTCAGAAGAACCTTGTGACAATGCAAGAGATCCTTGACCAACACAAGACCTTTCCAGATTCTTAAATTATAAAATAACTCAATGGCATGCTATTTATTCTTTAAACTATAGTGCTAAATGTGCAGGTGATAAACTGTGGACAGGCATTAGCACTTGCAGGCTGTATGTAATACCAAACAGGTTTTTACTAACTTCCCAAGAGTTACTGTGTATGTGAGTAGAAGGACAGAACTTAAGGTCATACTGGGTGGCTAGATAGGGGATCCCACCAGCTTTATAACTGTTGGAGTGAAAATCATTGCTTCATTCTGTATTTTTCTAGTTTACTGCAGAGGACAGGTACTAATCTTGAAAACAGTAGTTACTGTACCTTTTAAATTATGTCCCAGCAGAATGAATATCCATCAAGGGCTTTCTGATCACTAAACTGTTAAATCCTCAAATGCCAAGGCCCATTGTATATTCTGAGGGAAGGTAACAGGTAAATCCTACTAATAGAGAAATAGGGATGAGTTTTTAAGCTGCTCTTTGCCTGTGTCCTTGAGCCTGAAGGGCTGGCACTCACTGACTAGTTTGAATAAAGGGAAGGAAACGAAAGTGAAAAAGCAAGGTTCAAACTAATGTAGGGTTCCTCTGAATAAAAGGAAGTGGTGGAGAAATTCCCAGGTTTAGAGTATGTGTGTATACATGTGTATGAAGGTCAGGCTGGGGAGAAAGATAATAAGGAGAAAAAAAGTTCAAGAAAACTTAGAATTTACAATTTGATGAAAGGCAGACCCTGGCCAAGATCCTCTTTCCTTCAGTCCTGATTGGCTTGCCCTAAACCTCACCAGCTCTGAGCTCCATTCTCCAAATGGGGGTGTGATGGGGGAAGAGAACCTTCAGTGGGTCCTGGCAGATGCCCACAGAGAAAGTGCGGTATAGTCTCAGCAGGTGGGAGCAGGTGTGTTTGTGTTTGTTTTTCCTTTTTCTATATTAGAACAGCCTTCCTTCTCAACACTGCGCTTCCATTTCCTCCTTTCTCATTAAAAAAGTAAAAAAGTCAAACCTACAGGCTGTTGTACCATTGCTTCTTCAGCTGCATACAGATGAACTGATGGCCTTGGGAATGCCTCCAATATGCAGCCTAGAAAAAGGAAGCTGCACTGCCCCCTGACATCACTTCATGCAGAGATCTCCCCATTTTCCTGCTCACTATTTAGGTTGCTTTTCTAGTCATTGAAAACTTAACTCCCCATTAATTCCCTTTCTTAAATAAACCTGTTTTCTTTATCTAAGCCAATTGAAGTGTTTCCTTCCATTTTGGACAGTCTCCTAAATACCCGTTGTGGTAGGCCTCATTTTTTGGCCCCATCCCCATGCCTTCGGCCCTTCTAGCGCCCACTTTTCACTTTTGTTGAACGAGGCCGCAGACATCCTCACCCCATGGGGAGGTGGCCGCCTGGACAGCAGTCCACCAAGCAGAACATACTTGCTGACAGCAGCATCTTCCAGTTCAGACATTCCTGCTTCATACCCTTGCCACCTGTTCAGAGCAGATGGGAGGCTGCCATGGCAGAGGCTGGTGCTCAAACGGCACCCGTGCACTCTGCAAACCAAATAGCTTTGTATGTGTAGGAGCAGGGTTTTTATTGTTGAGGCATGGTAACAAAACATGGGCTGTCTCTTCCAATTGGTGTCATTCATAAATTCCTTCTAGTCAGCCTAGGTAGTTAGAATAGATGATTGGGAACAGGTGTATCCCAAGCTCCAGTCTGCAGGTTGGGAGGTGGGAGGGGTGGCAGAGGCAGGGTTTGATGGCAGGAAGGTGACTGGAGCTCATCGAATTCCCTGTGGTTCAAACCGGGCTTTGGGCCCATGTCTTTATAATCACCCAGCCTCATGGGTCATTGCTCAGTTTTCTCTTAAGGAATAGTTTGGTCTCGTGTGACATTATTGGAGAACTTAACAGGGGCACGTTAGGACATCAAGAAATAAAGAAATACCAGTGAGTGGTGTTTATACTGAGACCGTATGATACTTTGCAGAGTGTGGTCCTTCCCAAGTGAGTAGAACAGTGCAAATTCTGTTTTTCTTTTATAAGTCTTAACTCTTCTCCCCATAGTATGCACTGTTGGGTTCTACACTTCAAGGTCCCTCAGGTATTTAACCAAAAAGCCTTTTACATTTTGGAAAATCTGGAAAATGTCTATATCCTCAAACCACTTCCCTCTGCCTCTGCTCCAGGTGGACACTCTGGAGGTGATACGGCATCCAGAAGAAACCACCAACATGAAGAGGCAGACCATGGCTTCTTATTTCCGGGTATGGAGTCTTTTTGGTCTCTGCTCTGCCTATTTCCAGAAAGGACTTACCAACCCTTCCCATAAAAGGCCCAGATATTATAGGATCATTGAAATAAGAGCAAAGCATAAGAGTCAGTTAAGAAAGGTGGGAGTGTGAGGAGAGAAAAATGTAGTGGGGAGCCTACCTCCAAGTATAAGGTTCTCTGATTCCAGAAAGATCAGATGAAATCCCACGTGTCTACCGGCGGGGTGCAGCACTCTTTGTCCCTAGCACATAACCCTGTCCATTGAATGTATTGATTCTGTTGGCATTTGAGCTGTTTCTTGGCCTTAAAGTTACTGGAACCGGCCACTTTTCCAGCATATTTACTGAAAAATAAAGTAGTTAATAAAATTACAGAAGGTGGCTTATTAATTTTAGATCCTGAGGGAATCTGTCTTAGTTTTGACTTTATTTTCCTAGATCGAATTGATCCATTGCAAAGCCCAATTATTTCCCATCTCTGCTGCCCCAATTCTTGATATTTCATTTAGTAAAATGACTCCTTTGAGTAAAAATGTTGTGCCTAGAAGGGCTCTATTAAATGCACATTATGTAGGTAAGATAAGATGCAGAACTTTGTACCAATTTGCACGTATTTGTTTATCTTCAAATTATAAAGCACTGGGGTTAGAAGCCCCTTAGAGATCATGTACCACCACTGGGAGCTAAGGTCTAGGCAGCTTTGTGGTAGAGATGTGATGAGTAATTCCAAAGATGGAATTACTGGTCTCAGGTTGTAAGGTGGGGTAGCAATAGGAAGGGGATCCCCAGGGATGAGAAGTCAAGTGGTCATGAGCTGGAGTTGCCAAGGCAGGCTGAAGGATGGGACCTTGGAGCCAGTACCATGGATGGAAAGCTGCATGGAAAGCTAGTAAGTTTAAGAAGGATCCAGAGCCAAGAAGTCTGACCTAGCCAGTTGTACTTCAGAAGTAGACTAAAACTGGGCTCAGAGACCTTTGAGTCCAGCAGTCCATCCATGCAGCAGTTCCTGCTACAGCTTCTCTAGCAGGTGGACATTCAGCTCCTGCCTCATCACTCTCATGGTTGGACATTTCTAACTGCCACCTATTTCTTATCTTGAGACCTATCCTGATCCTGTCTCCTTTGGTGGCTGTATCCTCCTAGTGTCTTGGGTGTGTGTGTGTGTGTGTGTGTGTGTGTGTGTGTGTGTATCATGGGTTTTGAAGGCTCTGAACAACCCTGTGAAATCATCAAGATCTTAGAGTACCTGTCTTAAGAAAATCCACCTCTGTCTTATGGGTTTTCAGAAATATACCCATGACAACCAGTTTGGTGTCCTCAAAATACTGGGCCTCAAATGTTTATTTTGAGAAACAGAATACTTTGGCAAGTAAGTAACACCATTGTGGATCAGTAGGAGGTGTGATTATGGAATAATGGGACTGATCTCCTGTGTGGCCTGTAATTGCCCCTGAAGGTATATCCAAAAGAGAAGCTCCAAAAGTAGATGCCCCTGAGGATTAGCTGAGGCCATCCCCACACAAGCAGTGCTCAGCTTTTCCATGTGCCCCCTTTCTGTGAGAGCCCCCTGCCAGCCACTCGATGTGTATTAGTTGAGCTTCAAAATAATCTCCTTTTCTCCAATTTTCTTTGCCCTCCTTCTCTCATTTTCTTGTCTTTCTTCTGCTTCATTACCAGTGGTATCAGTAGGATTTGCTTAGACTTTCTGGTGGTTCTTAGGTTGAAGCAACTGACCCCTTTCCTAAAAGCTAGACATTTTAAATTACAGGTACAGTTTGGGGAGCATTGCCTTGGAATACCAAAGACTCTCGTTCTGGCAATGGAGTTAGAATAGCCCAAGCATGATCTTAGCTATGTCTCTGCCACATAGGGATATTGCTTGCACTAGGTGATGTTTAAAGAATGTTTTTGAGTCCACAGACAGCTAGAAGTACTCATCAGAACCTATATTATCACCCCCTATTGCTGGTGTCTTTTTCGGCCTCAAAAAGGTGTGTGAGTTGTTTGCAAGCCCATAAACGGCTCTAGAGGCCCCTGGTAGGCCTACGTTGTAATTATCCTTTATGTTTGTGGTAACCTTATTTCATGTGTATTTTTTCCCCTGGTAGTATTCTCTGATGGATCTGCTCTCTAAAATGGTGGTCGGACAGCCCCACTTTGTGCGCTGCATTAAACCCAATGATGACCGAGAGGCCCTGAAGTTCTCCCGAGAGAGTGTGCTGGCCCAGCTCCGCTCCACAGGGATCCTGGAGACAGTCAGCATCCGCAGGCAGGGGTATTCCCACCGCATCCTCTTTGAAGAGTTTGTGAAAAGGTCAGGCCAGCATCTCGGGATATACATTATGTTAAACATGGCCGTGCTGTGGCTATCCCTGTCCCCTGGGATTGCTGCTTCTGCCTGTTTGCCTCCTAACATATAATTGGCTAGTTACCAGCTGCCATTTACTTGTTTAACTGTTGCATTTTTATTGTGCTTCAACTGAATTGCAGTGGTCTGGAGGACAGAGTAAGCACCCTCTGATCACTTAAAAAACATTAAAATGTCCATAGATATTTGTATGTTACATATATCCTTAGATTTTAAAACCTCCAGATACTGAATTGGTCAGATACAAGTATTCCTCCACAAGTGGGTCAAGATCCTAGTAGATGTGAATACACCCAGGCACCCAATCCTCTTGCATGCTAAAACAATGGCCTGATATAATAGGATAACTAACATTTACATAGCACTTAGAATGTCCTAGGTATAATCTCATTTGTTCTGTAGAACAGCCCTGTAAGCTATGCTGTTATTATTCCCATATTATGGATGAGGAAATTGAGGCACAGAAATGTAAGTGACTTTCCCAAGGTCCCATGAGTAAATAGTAGAACAGAAATCTGTAGAACAGAAATTTGAACCCATGCAGTCTTTAGTGTCCACACGTTTAAACTCCTCAGTCCACTGGATTCAAGCAGTGTGTATTGAAATAAATTGCTTTGGAGCTTTTTAGACCCAGAAATTGACTTTACTTAGGAGTGAAAACCTCTTCTTTTCTTTTTTTAATGCTTATTTATTTTTGAGAGAGAGAGAGAGCGCGCGCGCGCGCGCGTGCACTCACACACACACACACACACACGCACACACAGGAGCCTGCGCAAGTGAGTGTGGGGGGGGGGGGCAGGGACAGAGGGAGGCACAGAATCCGAAACAGGCTCCAGGCACCGAGCTGTCAGAAGCCAACGTGGGGCTCGAACCCATGAGCAGTGAGATCATGACCTGAGCTGAAGTCAGACACTTAACTGAGCCTCCCAAGGTGCCCCAAACCTATTCTTTTCTATACAACGGCCATGGGGATGCATTGTGTTTTATGGGATTATGGGTAGAATTTTTACAAAACTTTCTGTGAGGAAATAGAGGGCAACAATAACAAAAAACCACCTGTGAGGTGCACTGCTAGCTGAGGACACCCAGAGAGGAAAGTTAAAACCCATTATAAAATCTGCACCCCGTCAGTCATCTGTAGTTTCTTTTTACCTCCTTTCTGAAACTTATGCTCAAGGTCATTTTTCCAACTTTTTCTCTGGGAAGAATGGATCCTAATATGGTATCTTGCTTCTTTGAGTCTTCCAAATGCCACTGCATTTTATGGAGAAGAAAAGGCAAAAAAATTCCTTGCAATGAGAGGTTTTAAATTAAAAATAATGAAATGGTTTTTTAAAAAGAAGTGTCTTTGAACTTTTTCCTCTTAAATTTGGAGGTGGAACAAGAAAAAAAAAGACTATTTTAGCACATGAATGTGACTAGTCAAGTATTTTTAGCCACTAACTGTGGAATACATAAAAATATTTAAGAAAACAGGTCAAATGCTAAACAGATTGGCACTTCTTTGTTCGTAATCAGAAAGCTATTAGGCAAGTATGAACAAGAATTTCAAAATGTCAGTAAATCTGAGGGTATCAAAGATTTCTGAGCCAGCAAGTTAATTGGTATTTTGATCCTTTTGAGCAATTTAACAACAAAATGGATGAGTTAGCAGTTTCTTCCTTGATGTTATTCAACAAATAGGTGCGCCTCTTATCTTCCTGCTCAGGAGTGCTGTTTTGTAAACTCTTAGCAGGAAATGCAGACAAAACAATCAAAGGCAGGGAACAGAGTCATTCAAGGTATATCGGGTGGAGATAAATAAAAGATAAAGACTTGTTTAATGTTACTCTTTACCGTTTTGTATTTTCTGGCATTTGGGACTGAATCTTGAAAGACTGTGTTTGGGGGATTATGTTGTCGGGTTCCAGAATGGGGAAAGACTTCCCCAAGTCACCCAAATCTGCCACTTGGCCAAACCTAAAATACTTCCTCACCCCATCATCCTTTTCTGACGAAACTTGCAAGTGTCCTTCCTATTTTCCATTCATGGAGCCTTGGAGGAGAGAGGTCATTCTAAACACCTTCTCATCAGTGGGGCCAGGTGGGTTGGAAGTATTTATTCTAGGATAGGTATGAGAGAAGTCACCTGGCAATGCTGGGCAGGTAGCTGAAGCCTTTTGAAGTCATACTATTGAGGGCCAGCGCGGTAATGACTGTGAATGTTCATTGGCTTCATGGTCATTGGTCCCTGAAGCATGGTCCAGGAGAAAGTATCTACTGGGGCAAACGTATAGGACAGCATGTGTTGGGATGTGTTCTGGCAAATGTCTGTAAGATAGGACTGCACATTCAATTCAAAGTCTCATCATTCATTTATTAAACTATTGCAACAAATAGTGCAATTTAGTAATGAGATCAGAGTTCTAATCTACTTGTGAATATAGTTTTTGGCAAGTCACTTGACATTTCTGTAAAAGATATTTCCTTGTCTGCGTGAGAAGGCAGGAATACATAGAACCCACATCCTGAAGATTTTGAGAGATTGCATGCAGATTCCTTGGCTTTACCTGGCCTCTGAGTCTTCCAGAAATGCCTGCTTCCCACACTCAGGCTTACAGGAGGTGTTATGGAACCAGACTGGATCACTGGCGGAAAAACCAAGTGGCACTCGGAGATCTTGGTGGATCGGAGTTTTATTTTACACTGGCGGGCTCAGAGGAGATTCTTCTCCAGAGATCTGAGCCCTGAATGCAAGTGGGAGGGGTAGTTTATAACGTCATCTTGCACATTCATGGTGGTTTTTGCGTGTGCAGCAAACAGAGCAGGAAGAACCCGGAAGAGGAGTCTCTAACTAGAGTTTATGTTAGTCCCATCAGCCATCTTATGGTGCACAACTTTCCTTATTTTCCCAACAGAGGGAGAACTGTATGTACCAGGACTCAATTCATAATAGTTGTTAAATCAACGTCTGTTAAGCAGAATGACATTTACTCCCCTGACTCAGGACATCGCAGTTTTACACCCCATGATACAAGGAATTTCCACCTAAGAAAGATTACTTATCTTTCATGTGGAATTTTGTATGTTGCAATCCTAGGACTATTTGAGATCTCCCTAATGTACATAACACCTTCAATTTTCTTTAAGATCTTTCCTGTCAGTAGTTTACTATTTCTCATTATTCTCTTCCTATGTTTTCCCTTTGTAATTAATATGAGGTCAATGAAGTATTGTAAACTTGTAGAATTTCCTGGCAGTGACAGAAAGAATATACAGTTACACAGAAGAATTTGAGTCTAAATGTATGACTTAATGCAACTGATACTAGTTTTTCATAATCGTTGAGAGTGGGGGTGATCCTCTCAGCAGCTGCAGAAACACACATATATTATTTCCAAGAAACTATGCTGTTATTGAAAGTATTTTTTATTTGGAACTTCCTTCAGAACTAAGCACACAATTATTTTATTTGACTTCTGGGAACACCCAGTTTGACCACCTTTTCTATTAGACTTGGCCCTGAATTAATCTTAGCTATTTCTGAAAATTAACACATGTACATGACAAAAATTTACCAACTTTGAGGCTAGTTTTTAAGTGGAAGTTCAGATTTAGGTTCTAAAAATGAGTCCTTGAAATGTTTGTGACAAAAGAGCATTCTTAGGGATGTAATATCCCAAGGAGTTGGGTAATGAGTGATCTTTAAAAGGAACCACATTTATTAGGACCTTTATATTGGTTCTGATGTGACTTGTTTGTAAATGAGTTACCTGATTTTATAATTACTTTCCAAGTAGTAGCAGAATCACTGGCAGCTACCAAGAAGCCTTCTGAATGCCAAGGATTATGGACACAGTTGTCACTCCTGAACATTTATGAAGAATCAAGGATGCCCTCATGAAAAAATGTCTCCTAAAAGGTCATTTATGCACCTCCGCCTTTATGTATACATCCACATCTCTAATAGAATGCCTGGCACAGAGTAGGTACTCAAAAAATGTGGAACAAATTATTCTAAACCTCCATCCCCTCAGCGAAGGTGCTTTATTGTTACCACTATTATTTACATATACTCTAAAGGAAATGACATACAAAACTCCTCACTGAAGGCATCTCCAGAGTTGGCAAATTGACTTTTTTTGGATTCTAGATCTGGATCCTTTCAGATCCAGATATTTTTGTCAGTAGAGGGTCCGGAGTGACTCTAGACATCCAGACGCTTTTAAATTTGACCTTGATTTTCAAGTCTTTCATATTTGGACTTCAGCCTTTGACTTTGTACTCCTTTTGGCTCTTTCCTGAGTAGTTCCTGGATGAATCCAAGTGGTGGATATACATGTCCCATTAGCCACTCACCTACAGGGCTTCTTAGATCCTGGCCATGAATATATCCTCCCTGTTATCAAGAGAAAATGTACAATGAGGACCTACCTGTATGGCAAGTTCTGTACAAGGTGCTGAGAACACAGAGAAGGCGCATTCTTGTCTTTAGCATTGTTGGGTTAATAGAAAACATGTACTGGATGGATTACAAAAGAACATGTGACACAGGGCATCCTAAATATATATTTTCTCCTTTTGACTACTTCCTGCCATACTTTTCAGAATGCGAATGGTAGTCTCTCAGCTGAATTTTTGCCTAGACTCCAAATGTGTCTTCCCAACCCCAGCCTGTTTATTGGACATAATTCCTTACACTGCCACTAGTTATGTTGCTAAAAATATAAAGATAATCATGTCATTCTTGTGAATAAAACTGGTCTGCTCCTCGTTGCCTACAGAATAGAACCCAAAGCCTTCAGCTCTCAGCAGGCAAGGCTTCTTATAATACACCAACCAACTATTCTCATTTTTTCCCCCACCATTCTCTCTTACACACCCTAGACTACCATCAGTCTAACCTCCAGGCCCATACACAATGCTGGCCTTTACACCTCCTATTTTGTCTGGTGGAAAGTCTTTACCTGGTCACCTCCTCCCCACCTTTTAATCTCTAGCCCAGTCACCTTCCCTCTGAAGCTTCCTTGTATTAAGATGCCAATAACCTCCTCAGTACTGCCAAATCACAACAATAAAAAAAATATCTCCAGATATTGCCACATGTACCCTGGGGGCAAAACTGCCCAAATTGAAAACTACTGACAAAAATTTGTTTGTTTCTCGCAAAAAGAGATTAAGATGTAAGCTATTTTTAATCTTAGCTTATGTGTTCAGTGATGTCACCAGGGTCCTGAACGCCTTCTGACCTCCTTTCATTCCTTTTTACCATCTTTACTGTGTGGGTTGGCATATAGTTTCATGGGGCTGCTGTCTCTCTAGACATCATGTCTTCATTCAAAGGAAGAAAGGGACAAGATGAATGACTAAGCCAGCCACATTTGCCCGACTTTTATTAGGAAAGAAAACGTTTTCCCAGAAGCCATTTCACAAACTTCTCATTAGCCTGAACAGACTTGTGTGATCATTCTTCACAACAGAGAGAGGCTTAGAAAGTAGGGAACAGGACTGGGGCTAGGAAGATTGTAACCCAAAGGAAAACTAGTGTTTTTTCAGCCAGGAAGAAGTGGGAATGGAATGAGAGAGACGTTAATTATGCTTGTCACAGAAAAGAAATCTAATGTTTACTAATTGAAGGAGGGAGTGACTGAATGACTAAGGGGCTGAGTTGAATTTGGATATTTTTAGTTCCCCACAACCCACCCATTCTTCATTTGCTACCCAGCTTCTTCCTCAAGATTGTAGTTTAAGGATTAGCAAATACAGAAGTACCTGATTAGAAACAGGCAAGACACCGAGAACCCTTTAATTCCATTGCCATGGAAAGGTGTGTTTGCAGTTTTAAGCCTGCAACAAATGTTAGCTCTTGCAAAATGAACTGAGTATCATCATTTATCACATGAGCTAATTCAGTTTCAGGAAACAACCCATGAGGACATAGAATCCCAGTGGGCAATGGCCATGCTGTGGGAACAGTGCAGGAAGAAATGGCAAAGGAAAATAACAAGAAAGATGTTTGAAGGGAGACAGTGTCGATGCAGTTGAGAAGGGCTGCCACTCTGGACCTTTGGATTGGCTGCCCAGCCTACTCGATGAAAATCAGTGGCTGAATTAAAACTGTGTCCCTGCTGGGAGGTTCCTTAAAACAAATTTAGTGGGACTATGTTATGTTAATGATAATGATGAAGCAGAAAAAACAAATAAGAATGTAGAAAATAGTGAATGAGGAGAGAAAGTGGAAGAGGAGAGGAGAATGTGAGGAGATGGGGCATGGAGATGGGATGTCCAGCCCCAGCTGCGGCCCTGGCTCCTCAGCCCAGGCACATTGCCTTCACAGCTTTGGCATCCCCCTAACATGGTGCCCTAGGACACCTCTGCCCAGTCCATCAGCCGACTCACAGTTGAACTCTTACCCATCCCTGTTCTAACGTGCTCTGTTTGATTCATAGTAAATATCTGCCCACCCCTGAGCACCATGGTTTAGGGGTGACTCGGAGGAAAGATTGCTAGCTATTTTTTCATATACATTTGGGTCAGGGAAGAGAAAACTATATTTTTGTCAAAGAAAGGGAAGGAGGACAGGAGAGAGAGGTATTTATTGACCACCTGCTGATGATAGGCTTCGTGCTAGTGCTTTACAAACATCATCTCACTTAACACTGGTAATAGCCCCCCAAATACATGAAATTATTTGTTTTACAAATGAGGAAATTGGCTCAAAATCACACAGGTAATGTGTTGTAAAGTCAGGCTATGAAATAAGAGTCTACCTGATTCCAAAGTCTGTCTTCAAAATATGTAAATGAGACAGTTGAACACCACCCAAGTAATCACTATGAAATCAGTCTGTAGAATTCAAAAAAAAAATTAATAATTTTACCAGTTGTAAAATAGAATAATCAGTTTAGACTTTAACTTTCTGGGGGCACTCAGTTAAGCATCTGACTCTTGGTTTGGGCTCAGGGTCATGATCTCACAGTTTGTGAGTCCGAGCCCCACATCAGGATCTGCACTGACAGTGCGGATCCCGCTTGGGATTCTCTCTCCCTCTCTTTATGGCCCTCTCATGCTCTCTCTGTATCAAAAATAAATAAACTTTAATAAATAAAAAGGATAAATTTTTAAAAAATAAAGTTTAACTTTCTGTTACAAATTAATTTGTGAGTAAACTCAGCCTTAATCTTCAATTCCCAGTGTCTTTTTTTTTTCTTTAGGAGGCCTCCTATTTAAAGCTTATGAGGAGGCAGTAACAGCATCAGCAACATTTATCAAGCACCTATTTTTTAAATATATATTTATTTTGAGAGAGAGCATGTGCACGAATGCGGGAGGGGCAAAGAGAGAGGGGGAGAGATAATCCTAAGCAGGCTTCGCACTCAATGCAGAGCCTGATGGGGGGCTCAATCCCACAGCGGTGAGATCATGACATGAGCTGAAATCAAGAGTCAGTTGACGAACTGAGCTACCCAGGCACCCTGTTAAGCACCTACTGTGTGTGCTGAGTGCTATAGTAATACTAAATTAGAAGGAATTTACAATCTCAGGACTTCCACAATCTAATAGCACAGATCAACATGACTTGTCATCCCACAGCCCAAATTTAGGAGTCTTCCTAAGGATGTAATGGATATAATGGCTTTTTTTTTTTTTTTTTTTGGAGCAGATGGTGGCCAGCTGTTCTGTCTTTACTGAAGGCCATACATGAAGAAAAAAAAATTAAAATAAAGGAACTTATGGTAAATATAAGAAAGAACTTAAAAAACTAAATCTGTATTTTCATACACACTAAAGGGAAATGGGCAATTGGGGGTAATTATCAAATTATCCAAGCCAGAATAGCTCAGTTCCCTCCATTATCAACCTAAGAGAAAATTATTTATATGGGTTGAATTGTTCAGATAATTGTCCTGTATTTTGGATATCTGAGTAGACAGTCTGGGTGGTCACTGACGTTGATTGAGGATCCCTCAAGGAATATTTTTAAATAGGAAAAGGGTTGATACTTTTTGCTGTCTGATTGGGAACGAATCTACTTAGATGGAAGTGATAGTAGTCAAATTTGTAGGTACAGAATTCTTTGACGAGGATATAGGTACATTGTAATTAAACCATAATAATTTTTACTTATGTTTGAAATTAACTTTTAATTGCAAAAATAATGTGTGAATAACTTTTCCTCTAAAATTTTTAAAAGTTACATATGAGACGAAAGTCTTTCTCTCTGCATCTTGAATTTTCAGTATCCTGCATGCACCATGGCTCCTCTCTAGGGAGTTACCATCATTCTTTTGGTAGTGTTATCCTTTCAGAATACATACATACATGCATACACAACACAGAGGGGGAAGAAAGATCAAGAAAGGGGCAAAAAACCCCACGTTTTTAGCTTAACTCGAATCACTTATTTCGTACTATTTGGCACCTTCCTTTTCTGTTTAACAATATGTATTAGAGATAAGTCTATGTTGTTTCATAGCTCCAGTGCATTCCTTTGTAATTCCATCATTAAAATTGGTAACATTCATTTAGCCATTCTTTTACTGGTGGATATTGACATTGTGTCCAATTGCTTGCCAGCAGTGCTCAAACAATCCTATATATTTAACCTGTAGGAGACTTTCTTTAGGGTAGATTTTGAGCAATTAATTGACCTTTCCAAGGGATAGCGATGTGCTTCACAAAGCCATTTCGTCCTAACGAAGAGAAAAGATGAGAAGAAACATGAGAGCCAGTTTCTTTCCTCAGATAGATTGTGTCGCTGGAGGCAAGTCACTTCACTTCCCTGGGATTCTGTTTCTCTAACAAGTCAGTGGTTCTTCAACTTTGCCATGCATGAGAATCTCCTGAGGCCTTGTTAAAACACAGCTTGCTAAGTTTTTGATTAGTAGGGGGCTGTGTGTGTAAGTTTCCAGGTGATGCTGATACTCCTGGTCAGGAGACGACTCTGAGAGCCAGTCACTGTTCAGGTATGTTGAGGAGAACATCCTGTGAAAGAGATGGTAGTGGAAATTCCAAGAGCCCCAAACAGACTACCTAGAGAAATTTAATCGTTCCGGTTTGTCCACATATGATGATAACCCATGATTCGCCACAGTAATAGTATTGTACTGATGCTACACATCAGTTTTTAAATCACAGAGTCCATTCTTTAGGCCAGGAGACAAGTCAACATTGCATCTTTGCTGTGGGCCTTCCAGTTCAAGTACATAGCTAAAACTAGAATTTCTTTGGCAATATTCTTGACCTTGTCAATCCACTTCCCATTGAACGGTTCCGGGGTCTAGGAATTAACTCTTTGACTCCTGAGGCAACCTATTTTGTGTTTTTAGATGTCTGATCACAACCTTGTCCTTACTAACCTTGACCAAATACATCTTTCAGAAGCTTCTATACATCCGTCCCAGTTCTGCACTCTGGGCTTTAAAAAACAAATCAGCTCCTTTTCTAATTGATAACAGTGTTCCCCCGAGTCAGCAGTTCTCAAATCCTACAGTGCATCAAAATAGCCACAGGACCTTATTAAAACTTAGATTCCTGAGCCCCAGCTGTAGAGATTCTGATTCTGTGTCCAGAGTATGGCCTGGGAATAAACATCTTTTATGAAATCTCCAAGTAGATCTGCTGCCCATAGTCTGACATTGTTTAAGAGACTAACGGGGTTCAGGACATGCTACCACAAAATCTGACGTCTTGGCATATTAATATTACAAGCTGAAGGAACTTGAGAAATGGCATGAGCAGGAAGGATTTTTTGCCCTTTCTCTGAAGCAGGTCATATAACCCTCATGTGAGAGGTGCCTTCCCTTTACCGAGAGGAAACAAGCATCCTTATCTCTGAAAACAGTGGACACAGAGAGGGATCTCTATGACCCCAGTTTCCCACACTTTACTCATACTCTTTGTCTTACCTCTTTCCATGACTCTTCAAGCTTCCTCAAATGTAGCATAAAAACACTCATATTTGATTTCTTCAGGTCTTCTTTCCTTATGAAGGCTCCTGTGTCATGTAAACCTATTAAATAAATGTGTGTGCTTTTTCTTGCTAATGTGCATTTCGTCTAATTTTTAGATCTAGCCAGAGACTCAAGTGTCTAGGAAAACTTTTTTCCTTTCTTATAAGACTGAGTTAAGTCTTTTTGTCTAAGCTCAATGCTTCAACAGTTCCTCATATGACATGGCTTGAGTTCCCTCACTATCCTGCTTACTAAGGGCTATCTGCCAAAATACACTACAAAATATACCCATTAACACCCACCCCCATCCTGACTTACTATAGCACTCATCCCTACCCAAAATGCTGTTCTTTATATACTTGTTTAGTATTTGCCTCCCCAACTAGAATATAAGCTTCATGAGGGCAGGGAAATTGTCTGTCTTGCTCACTCATAATATTCCAGCACTTCTATCAGTACCTGGCAATCAGTTGATCCTAAATAAAGTTTTATTTAATGGACAAATGAGTAGAATGGGAAAGAAAAGCCATTTCAATTCAGAAAGTGAAACTATAGAGAATGAATGACCCATCCCAAGGGAAAGTATTTGCTTAAGGTTTTTAGAAAAAAGGAGAGTAAAAATGTTTGTATAATTAACCTTTTTAAAAAAAAAAAAATCTCACTATGGACTTAAAGCCCTGGAAAATATTCTTTTAGTAGTACAGATGTTTTGCATGCCTTTGGGTACATAACTCAAACCGGAAGGATGAGTCAAAGCAGGCAGGGCTCATTATGGTTTGGGATTTCAAAAGCATCTTTAAAAGAAGCAGATCCTTTCCAAACATGTAAAAATGCAGAAGCAGAATGACCAAGATGAGAAGTGCAAATTTTAAAATGTCAGGTGTAACAAAAATGTAAACAATCTCCAATGCTTATATTATTTTTATCTAATATGGGTAACTCTTAGCTGTCTTGTTCGTGCTCTTTCTGTCTCCTCTCCCCTTCCAGGAGCATAGGTAATCATTAGAAAACATAGATAAATATGATTCATTGCATATACTGTTCATTGTCAGAGGACTTAAGTGAAAACAAAAGGGAAAGTTAAGCATCATTAATAATTAAGGAAATTCACATTAAAGCCACAATTAAATATCACTTGATACCTAGTTTGGCAATAATCAGTAAATCTGATAATTCCTTGGATTGACATGGTTAAAGAATAGCAAGACTCTTAGGCTCTACTGGTAAGGTAATATATCTGTGTGATCACTTTGGAAACAGTTTGACATTTTTAGTAAACTCCAACATGAACATATTACACTAACCAATGGTTACACTCCTAGAGTTATTAAGTAGAAAAGTGACAGTATTTCAGAGCCCACTAGACCTTTTAGGATTGCTGAGAAGCACTGAGTCTACCTAAGTGTGGTGACTTCCTGCCTCAACCTGCCCACGTGTTCTCCTTTGGGTCTAATGTCTACAGCCCAGAGTTTTGTACTTCTTTCTTCCTCTTATTAAAAGATAATTTTCAGAAGAAGGTAACATCATGACCCACATACAGATATAAAGATAAATGTGTTTAAAGAATTTATTCATATGATATGAGGGAATCAGGCAGATATGATAATCAGTTCAAAGGAAGAGTCAAAACAGTGCAGGCTTATATGAAGTAAAAGAATGTTGAGGTGAATTGCAAATGGAGGCAAAACTGGATTTTCCACAGTGGGAAGTCAATTGAAATCATCAGCAGACTGGACAGAATTTATGTATCTATCAATTACCTATAATTTAGACAGAGTTGCAAACTGCCTCAAAGAGGATGAACAGGGCTAGAATCCAGTAACCCAGAAGGGTATGCTAAGGATGGTGTGCATAGTTTCCCACTGATATATCAATGCCTTACTGATACACTAGTCCAAATAGAATATTGTTTGGATCCCTCACACTTGTGTCAAGGAGCACCCGACAGCTGGTGTTCAGATGTAGGAAATTAACACTTCTCCAGGGTCAAAAGCCCAGTATTCCAGATTGCTGCAGACACAAGTTCCAATGAGCTGCAAAGTTCTGGAGTATCAAAGGTCCCTCCCTGTTACAGAGTCAAAGATACTACCGTTGTATATAGTAAGAGCTAAGAGTAGATGTGGGTTAGAGGAATGTGAAGGAGCCTGAATTTGGAGTTAGAAGACATGGGTAAGCCTCAGGCCTCCACTTACTAATCTGTGACCTTGAGCCAATTCCTCCTATCTGGATTTCTCTTTCAAACAAGAATTTTTAAAACAGTTTAACAATTAAAGTAAAATTAAAGTTAAATTAAATTTAAATTAATTTAAATTTAAATTTAAAACAATCTAAACAATTTAAAAACAAGAATTTTTATTTATGACTTTAAGTTCCCTTCAGGATCTAAATGTTTATTCAAGTAGCAAGCCAGGCCCTTCCACAGATGGCCCTGTGGGAATGCCCACTCATGGAGGGTTTTGACGGAGGGCTGGGCAGATCTGTTTGTGAACATGAGGAAGAATAGCTGGTTTGGGGTGTCCTGGATCCCTAGTGTGCAGTACAGAAGCCTCAGCATCTGTCGGAAACTTGGAACGTTCAGCAATGAAAGGAGAAGAAATGATAGGAAAGGAAGTTACTAAAAAACAACCTGTAACAATTTAGGAAATGTATCACCAAGGTTGGCTCTGACTCTACTCAGTGTGCCTAACCACAGCAAAAGGGAACTGGAACTGTATTAGTCGGGGTTCTCCATAGAAACAGAATCAATAGAGTGTGTGTGTGTGTGTGTGTGTGTGTGTGTGTGTGTGTGTGTGTGTACACTGAGAGAGATTTGTTTTAAGGAATTGGCTCATGTAATTGTGGGGGCTGGCAAGTCAGAAATCCGCAGGGCAGGCTAGCAGTCTAGAAATTCCAGTGGGAACTGATGTTGTGGTCTTGTGCCCAAAGGCAGTCTGGAGATGGTATTTCTTCCACCCAAGGGAGCATAGTCTTTCCTTGTAAGGCTTTCAATTGATTAGATGAGGTACAACCACATTATGGAGGATGGTCTGCTTTACTCAAATATTAACAATATTAATTTTTCTGACTTACAAACATAGCATCTTTCTCCATTTATTTAGGTTGTCTTTAATTTTTCTTAGCCAATATTTTGTGGTTTTCAGTGTACAGGTCTTGTACATTTATTCTTAGGTTTATCCCTATTATTTCACATTTTTAATGCTATTGTAAATGATATTTTTAAAATTTCAATTTCTAATTGTATATAGAAATACAATAATTTTTGTATATTGATTTTTATCTTGCAAGTCTGCTAAACTCGCTTCTTAGTTCCGATAAGGCTTTTTTGTAGATACCATTGGATTTTCTACATAGACAATTATGTCATCTTCAAATTAAAACAGTTCTATTCATTTTTTAAATCTTTTTAAATGTTTATTCTAGAGAGAGACAGAGCGTGAGTGGGGGAGGGGCAGAGAGAGAGAGGGAGACACAGAATCTGAAGCAGCCTCCAGGCTCTGAGCTGTCAGCACAGAGCCTGAAGCAGGGCTCGAACCCATGAACTGAGAGATCATTACCTGAGCTGAAGTAAGATGCTCAACCAACTGAGCCACCTAGGCGCCCCAGTTCTATTAGTTTTAAATACAGATGCCTTTTCTTTTTTTGTCTGGTCCTATTGCAATGGCTGGAATCTCTGGTACAATGTGGAATGGAAGTTGTGAGAGTGAACATCCTTGCCTTTTTTCCTAATCTTTGGGGAATAAGTGTTCAGCCAGTCTCTGTTAAATATGTTAGGTTTAACTTGATGAGTGAGCTTAAGGAAGTTCTCTTGTTGCATGAGTCTATTGAAACGGGTTTTGTTCTGTTTTGTTTTTTTAAGTGTTTATTTTAAGAGAGAGGGGAGAGACAGAGAGAGAGAGAGAGGGAGAGAGAGTCCCAAGCAGCGACATAGGGCTTGAACCCACCAACCATGAGATCATGACCTATACCGAAATCAAGAGTTGGATGTTGAACCAACTGAGGTACCAGGCACCCCTGGGGGTTTTTTAAAATAGGATTAGGTGTTTGATTTTGTCAAATGCTTTTCCTCATTTATTAAGAGCGTGTCTTTTTTTCTTTTAGCTTATTAATATGTGTAAAGTTTTTCATTATTGTCCTTTTAATATTTATAAAATCTGTAGAATTTCATAAATTCTGTGATATTATATAATTTATATCTTCTTTGTTTTCTTCCCCCCCCCACCCCGATCTGTATAGCTAGAGGTTTACCAATTTTATTAACCTTCTCCAAGAACTGCTTTTAGTTTAATTCATTGTCTATTTTCTGTTTCATTGATTCTTTCACTTTGATATTTATTGTGTCTTTTCTTCTGCTTACTTTGGGCTTAATTTGCTCTTTGTCTAATTTATGGTGGAGGCTAAGGTCATGCATTTGAGAGAATGTTCTTTTTTTCTATTACAGGTGTTTGATGATATAATTTTTCAAGTACTACTTTAGCAGTTTCCCATAAGTTTTGAGAGATTGTTTTCATTTTCATTTGATGAAGAATACTTTTTAATTTCTCTTTTGATTTCTTCTTTGACCTATGGACTATTAAAAAGTCTGTTCGTAAGTATTTGGGGATTTTCCAGATATCTTCCTGTTGTTGATATTTAATTTAATTCTACTATGATCAGAGAGCATGTTTTGTGTGACTTGAGCACTTCATTTATTAAGTCATGTTTTATGGCCCAGATTTGTCCTATTGTGGTAAACGTTTCTACATGCAGTTGAAAAGAATATATATTCTGTTGTTGTTTGGCTGGAATGTTCTAGACATTTCCAGTAGGCCAATTTGGTTGTTCACTCTTTCTGATTCCTTGATGTTGGGTTTTTTTGTTTTGTTTTGTTTTGTTTTTTGCCTACTTGTTCTAACAATTATTGGGGAGGGCATTGAACTCCCTAAGGATAATTGTGGATTTGTCTATTTCTCCTTGCAAATTGGTTTTAGCTTCGTGTATTAGGTGCAAACATGCTTAGGTCTCGTAAATTCTTTTGATGGATTGACCTTTTTATCACTGTGAAATAAATATCTTTATCCTTGGTAATATCTTTTTGCTCTGAAATCTACTTTGTTTGATACTGTAATATAGTCAATTGCTATAGTTTTAACTTGATGAGTGTTTGTTAGCACGGTATATCTTTCTCTTTTACTTTTACTTGTGTCTTTATATTTGTGCCTTTTTGGTAAGCAGCATATAGTTACACTTTGGTTTTTTATTCCGTCTGAGAATTTCTGCCTTTAAATTACGTTGTTTTGACCATTTACACTTAACATTTGTTTGGCTAGGTCCAATCTATCATTTTGCTATTCGTTTCTCAGACACATTTGTCTCCTGTGTTCTCTGTTCCCTTCTTCTAGTTCTTTTGGATTTATCGAGTATTTTATATGATTTCATTTTATCTTCTTTGTTCACCTATTAACTGCTGGTCTTTTATTATTTTGGGGGTTGTTTTCTGATTTATAATATACATCTTTAACTTACGCTAACCTACTTCAGGCAGTATTATATCACGTCACAAATAGTTTTGTGTATAGAATATATAGTATAGAATAGAATTAGAATAATAGTTTACTTCACTGTCCCTCCTCCTGGCCTTTATGCTCTTGTTATATTTGTGCTGTTTATGTTATGTTGTCAGTCATAAGTTACACTTACCCATATGTTTTAAACTTCATAATATATTATTAATTTTGTTTAACAGTTAAGTATATTTTCAAAAGATTTAATAATAAGAAAAAATCTCTTCAATATTTAACAACATAGTTATCTTCTATCAATCTTCATTTTTTTATCTAGATCCATATTTCCATTTGGTATTATTTTCTTTCTTCATACAGGACTTCATTTAACATTTCTTATAATGCAGATCATCTGGTGATGACTTCTTTCAGCTTTTGTATGCCTGAAAAATTCTTTATTTTGTCTTTGTTTTTGAAAGATAATTTCACTGAATATAGAATTCTTTTCTTTTGATTCTTTAAAGATTTTCTCCATTGTCCTCTCACTTTCATTGTTTCTGTTGAGGACTCTAATGGCATATTTATCTTTGTTCCTATGTATCTAACATACCTTTTTTCTTTGGTTGCTTTTAAGATTTTTCCCTTTATGACTGTGTTTTGAACAATTTGATTATAATATCCTTTGGGGTAATTTTCTTCAAGTTGTTTTCTTCAAGAAACTTGAACTTGTTTCTTCAAGTTGTGTGCTTGGACTTAGAGCTGTTAGTTTCTAGTTTTCTTCAAATTTGGAAAATTTTTGGCCATAGTTTTTTCAAATATTTTTTCTGTACCCTTCTTTTTTCTCCTCTTCAGAACTCCAGTTTCATGTATAAGGCCCCTTGAAGTTGTCCTACAGTTCATGAATGCACTTTTATTTTTTTAATTATTTTTTTCTTCTGTGTTTCATTTTGTATAGTTTCTATTGTCGTGTCTTCAAGTTTAGTAATCTTTTTTTTCCTGCAGTGTGTCAATTGCTGCTAATTCTGTTCTGTGTGTGTATTTTTTTTTTTTTAATTTCAGACATTATAGTTTTCATTTCTAAAAATTCTGGTTGGCTCTTTTTTGTATCTCTGCATCTCCATTTAACTTTTTGAACATATGGAATACAGTTAAAATCAGTGTTTTAATGTTCTTCTCTGTTAATTTTATTATCTGTGTTACTTCTGGATCCGTTTCAGTTAGTTGACTTTTTCCTCATTATGGGTCATATTTTCCTGCGTGCCTGATAATTTTTGACTGGATACCAGACATTGTCCTTTTATCTTTTGGGGTGCTGGATATTTTTGTATCCCTATGAAAATCTTTGCGCTTTGTTCTGGGATGAAGTTAAATTACAGGCATACTTTGTTTTATTGCAATTTACTTTATTGTGCTTCTGCAGTAAAAGATACTGCATTTTTTACAAGTTGAAGGTTTGTGGCAACCCTGCATCAAGTTTAAGTTTATTGGCACCATTCCAACAGCATTTGCTCACTTTGTGTCACTGTGTCACATTTTGGTAATTCTCACAATGTTTCAAATGTTTCATTATTATTATATTTGTTAAGGTTATCTGTGATCAGTGATCACAGCTCATTGAAGGCTCAGATGATGCTTAACATTTCTTAGCAATAAAGTATTTTAAATTAAGGTATGTATTTTTTATAACATAATGCTATTATACACTCAATAGACCACATAATAATGGTCTATCACTTTCATATGAACTGGGAAACCAAAAAGTTGATTTGACTCACTTTTTTTTGAGATAGTCACTTTATTGCAGCAATCTGAAACTGAACCCATAGTATCTCTGAGGTATGCCTGTACTTGGAAACAGTTTCAGCCTATTGGATCTTTTTTTTTTTTTAATGTTTATTTTTGAGAGAGAGAGAGTACATGAGCAGGGGAGGGACAGAGACAGAGGGAGACACAAATTCTGAAGCAGGCTCCAGGCTCTGAGCTGACAGCACAGAGCCTGACATGGGACTTGGACTCTTGAGCTGTGAGATCATGACCTGAGCTGAAGTCGGACACTTAACCAAGAGCCACCCAGACTCCTGGATCTTGTTTTAAGATCTCTTAGGTAAAGCAGAGCTGTGTTTAGCACTAATATTTCCCCACTTCCGAAGCAAGACACTACTGAGTCCTCTATCCATTGTCCTATGAATTATGAGGTTGATCAGTCTGGCTGGTAGAAACAAGCACTATTCTCAGCCCTCTGTACGAATCAGGCACTATTCCCTCTAGTCTTCTTAGATGGTTCTTTGCCCAGCCTTGAGTAGTTTCTTCCCATGCAGGTGCTAATCAGTTACTCTGCTGAATACCTGAGAGGCCTTCCGCAGATGTCCAGATGTAGCTCTCGACTAGTACTCTGTCCTACATACTCTAGGGCCTTGGTGTCTCCAACACATGGTGGTAGGCTTTGAAATATGATTGGTCAGATGTAAGCTGTCAGTTCTGCCTGCATTGTGTCTGGAAGAGTTCAAGTCTAGCTCTTTATAAGAAAGAAAATAGCCTCACTGGCAGCTGATTTGGAACATTCAAAAACTCCAAAATTTCTAAATATTTCTTTTCTTTTCTTTGCAATTAAGGTTTCTTTTAGTAGACCCAGAGCTCATCTTGAGTGAAGTCCAGGGACACTTTTCATCTTCACTCCCTCTTTATAGTACCCTTAGTCCCCCTCCTGGAGGGTCCTGCTTCCTCTGAGGGAAGCCTAGAAGTTCTTAGGGATTTTATAGGCTTTGTTCCTGGCTCCACCCTGGAAGGACAGTGTTTGGTCATTACAGTTTCTTAGACATAAGTCTCTCACACTTTCCTAAGTGGAACACAAACAAAACTAAAATGCCTTCCTCTTACTGAGATGGACCAGTTCTCATAGGACAACTTTAATAGTCTCTGTTTCTTTACTCTGTCTTACCAAAGACTTTATCAACCTGTACTGAAGAGTATAAGAAAGGAGAAATGAAGAAAAATAGAAGCCCCTGTTTGCCTCAAAGGTACTATTCAAATTAAATAGGTTAAATAGGCTTTGGAGGTCAGCCTAAGAAATGCACTACCATTGATTTGGTGGCGGATACACCTACATTCCTAACAATAACTTTTGTCGGGGATAGCTCTGTAGAGAGCATGATTATAGTATGAAAAAAACCATTGTACCTAGATAGACAAACTAAAGAAGACCAATTCTTCCCAAGTTTTCTTTTTATATATGTATAGAAAATTTTTATTTTTATGTAGGCAAATTTGTCAGTATGTTCTGGTGAGAAATGATATTACCTTTACTCTTTTTTTTTTCTCTCTCTTACATTAGAAACAACTTTAGGGGCCTCTGAGTGGCTCAGTCTGAGCATCAGACTTTGACTCAGGTTGTGATCTTACGGTTCCTGAGTTCAAGCCCCATGTCAGGCTTGCTGCTGTCAGCCTGTCAGCACAGAGCCCATTTCGGATCCTCTGTCCTCCTCTCTTTTTGCCCTTTCTCTGCTCATGCTCTTTCTCTCAAAAAATAAATACAAATAAAAAAATATTTTTAAAAAACCTAAACTTTATTAGCTGGATTCATATTGCTTTTTTTTTTTTTTTTAATCAATTACATGGTGGTTTAGAGATTTAAATAATAATCTTAGCCTTTGTCATTTACTTGATGTCCTCTTGGACAAGTCATTTCATCTCACCAAGAACAGTTTTCTGTGTCAGTAAGATATTTAATGATCTAGAGAGATTCTTTGTGATGGTTTAAAAACATGTTCACAAATTACTTGATACTCCTCCCTTCAGGAGGTAGAACTTAATTTTTCTCTCATTGAATTTGGTCTGGATTTACATGACTTGTTTCTGGTGCATAGAAGATGAAGTAAGTGATGGTATGTCACTTCTAGGCCTTGGTCATTAAAGGCATTATGGGTTCCCTCCCGTTCACTAGTGCACTCTCTCTCCCTCTCTCTCTCTCTCTTTCTCCCTGGGATCCCTGCTTCTGAGGGAAACCATCTTCTATGTTATAAAGATATTCAGACTGTCCTCTGAAGAGGCCCATGTGGCAGGGAACCAAGGCCTCCTGCCAATAGCCAGTAGGGAACTGAGGCTTTCTACCATCAGCCATGTGAGTGCACCATCTTGAAAATAAATCATGTGGCCCTAGGCAAGTCTTTAGATGACTGCAGCCATGGCTGACATCTCAACTGTAATCTCATGAGAGACCCTGGGCCAGAATTGCCCAGGTAAGCTGCTCCTAAATTCCAAACGCTTACAAAACATACGATGACAAATGTCTGTTTTAAGCATTAAATTTTGGAGTAATTTGTTGTGTAGCAATAGAAAACTAATATGTCTTAGTATCTTACAGATACTTCCAGTTTATGATTCTATAATTTAAATGGAGGAGGCTCTATGTCTAATTGCCTGTTACTTTTACTAATACTTGACAAACTGCTTAGCCTGTTACATTTAAAAACTCTTCCTTGGGGCGCCTGGGTGGCTCAGTCGGTTAAGCATCCAACTTCAGCTCAGGTCACGATCTCGCGGTCCGTGGGTTCGAGCCCCGCATCGGGCTCTGGGCTGATGGCTCAGAGCCTGGAGCCTGCTTCTGATTCTGTGTCTCCCTCTCTCTCTGCCCCTCCCCCGTTCATGCTCTGTCTCTCTCTGTCTCAAAAATAAATAAACGTTAAAAAAAAAAAAATTAAAAAAAAAAAAAACTCTTCCTTGAAGAGTCTTCATTCCATATACCATTTTAGGCAGAAAACTAGATAACATATTTGAGAAGAAATATTTTTCAACTGGATATTTACTGTTTTAACAGCTTATATGTTTTAATGAGATGAGACCTTGGGAAGACTTTCCATAGAGTTCTAAAGCAGGAAAGGGCTCTTTAGTCTTTGGAGGTCCAACAGGAGCTATGTGTACCTTTTGACTTTATATGCAATGCGTTAAGAACATTTTCTTGAGAAGGAATATGAATACCTTTCTCCAGATTTTCATAGATTCCTGCCCCCAAAAAGAATTTAGAACCACTTATCTGCTTCCCATTCCCAGAGTACAGAGAAGTGATTTACAGTTACCCAGCAGAGATCTTCTTACTCTTAATTCAGTGTTCAGACTCCAATCTGAGAGGTAAATTCTACCTACAAGAGGCAGCTCAGGGCAGAACTGGTCTTTGCAATGCTCTCAAGTACCCAGACCCTTAGGACCTTTATACTTACTATTTTGCGATTGCATATCCCCTGTTCATTTAACTCATCCAACTGCTTTGGGAAGGGGGTCTGGAATAGATCTTCCCAAAAAAGACCCCTCTTGCTGACAGATCTTTTATATTGGTTACTTTCTGTTTTGTCCTTATATGGAAGCACACAGGAGCTCCGCCAGAGTGCTTCTTTACCATGGTACCTACCAGAGTCCAGAATTATTCCATGGAGGAAATACACATTGTACTTATCTGACGTAATTATTACAGACATATCACTTACATGGGTTTTTTAGTATTTTTTTTTGAAACTTTCACTTCTTTGTAGTACTGTTACCCATCTCTTTCTGAACTAAGCCAAATATGAATATTAGCATCATAATAAATTAAGAGATTGGGTTGGAGGACCAGAAATCAAAGCTGAGTTCTAATATTTATGCTAGTTCAGGATTCATTCTGCCTATTTAAAAATTAGAAACTGCTAAGAACCATCTACAGATGCCTGGAAAACAAGTATAAATCCTTGATTGGAGAGCTGGAACATACCTTACATTCTTCCCATATCTCACACGGGACTGATCGTTCATTAGATTCTCTTTAAATACTTCATCATTAATAGTATTAACCCTGGGTTGATTAAAGCCAGGGTTGTTTGTGTTATAAGTGGCCAGGCCTAATGGAAAGAGTGTAGGAAATCCTTGTTTTACCACTGACTTATATACCTCATGCTATTTGTATTTCAGCTTTCCCCAAACATTCACCCACATAGATTTGCCATCTATTCCCACCATCCCCATATACTTCAGGACACAAACATTTTGCTTTGGCTAGAGCCAGGTCAGAGAAGCTATGGCTGAAACTATAGTCCTAAAGAAACTGAGGCTAATGTGCTAATGCCATGAACTGCCCTGGTAGCCCTAATCCTGATTCCCAGCTGTCCCTCCTCCCACTTGGCCCCAGAAGATGTCATCTATGAGCAGGTTCCTGGGCTTGGCTAAATGACCTAGCATAGTCCTGGCCATCATTCAGGGGTTCTTTGAGAGCACTGCCCCTCCTTCCCGATGGTAGAAACAGAGACTCAGAGCCTTGGAAACATTCCCAGGATCTCTGAATGCAAATGTTTCCAGCAAATTCAACATTATATCCTAACTTGTAAAACAGTCTTGTAGCACAAAGATAAAGTTAAATGACCCAAGTGCTAATCAGGTATGTTTATTTTTCCATAAACAGAAAGATATGGAATATTTGGCAAGAGGAAGGGTCATATTTTGTATTTGGGCAATTTTTCTTAAAAAGTAAAAATAGCTCTATATTTAAAAGTATAGTAATTCCAAAATAACAGATCAACCTTGTCTGAGGAATGGCAGGGAACTCCTTTGACAAGGAAATTAAACTTCCAAGGGGTTGAATTTAATTATAGATGGCAGCAAAGAGCAGAGGAAAGATCCCTGGAAAATTTTTAGAGAAAAACTAAGGTAAGGTGTTCTAAACGAATAAAATATTTGTGTGTGTGTGTGTGTGTATGTATGTGTGTGTGTGTGTGTGTGTGTGTGTGTGTGTGTGTGTATTTTGATGGGGAGAAAAAAGGAGAGGGGGAAAAACCCTTTTGTGGGTGTTCTTTGAATCCAACCAGAAAGTATGGAAGTTCATTAAAATGAGTTTTTTAGGAAGACAAATGTGGTTTTGGTGGTTATATCAAAAAATATGCCTACTCTGTATTTTGAGAGAGACATGTGGCTCAGTGGACCAATTCAATAGTATTAGGCTACTTCATTTTTGCTATCTACAAATAGCTTCAGAGGGAACATTTCAAGGTAGAGTCAGAATTTATACAGTGGGATTACAAATTATATTGTAATAATGCTAACATTTAAAATGATGACTTTCCCTAGAAGAGCTGGCTGAATTTCAGTTTTCTTAATGGATTAGATACTTTGATTTTACATGCAAAAGATGCCAAGTATTCCACTGAATATGAATTATAAAGCAATATTAAAAGGGAAATACATGTAGCAGAAAATTTAAAAGCAAGTAAGAGCTAAGTTAATACGTATAAGTTGTATACCTCTCACTACCTAGTATGCTATTATTGGACAGTAGGTCCTATACTGTATCAAATGATAACTAAAAATGTTTTATTTTACTCTTTTATTTTGTAGATATTATTACTTGGCATTCAAAGCACATGAAACACCTGTTGCTAGCAAAGAGAGCTGTGTTGCTATCTTGGAAAAGTCCAGATTAGATCACTGGGTGCTGGGAAAAACAAAGGTAGTTCTTTCTTTATTGTTCACATTGTCACCTGTGATGCTCTACTGTGTACCTTTGTCTGTTGTCAGTGATATGACCAGCTCTGTACATTGTGTAGCTTAGCAGGCAAGACCCCAGCCTAACAGTGATCTTCGCTGGTCTTGGGTCAGGAGTGGTCCTAGGACCTCTGGACAAGAAGAGGAGGGTTTGCCTCCTGTTCTGCATGTAATTTGAGAGAACCATTTAACATTTCTAGAATGAGAACTTTGAGCTCATTTTAAAATGTCCCTCTAATTTAAATGCTGTTTATCCCAGCACCTCATGGAAATACACAAATCTTATTAATGACAATAAAAAGTATCTTTTACAGTTTTGTCCATTTTTCATTAGACTCTTGCTGTGTTTTTTACTGTATACCCTGATTAGTAGTCCCATTGTGTATAGCTTTTCATCTGAACATCCTGTCGCTGCATCCCAGGTTTTTATGACCCATTCTGAATTGTCCTACAAAGCCAGTGGCAGCCTGAGTGTTGATGACAACACGGTTGCTCCTCAGCAGGAATTAGATCACTGTGGGTCCTGTACGTCCTTCTCCCAAACTTCCACTGCTGGCCATGGGTCAGTTCTGTTGGTTAGTGCCTCTATCAAGGGCTGTAGAGACAGATAGTAGAAGTCAAATTGAGAATATAGAACTCCTGGCAGATATAAGGCACTTTTGGAGAACATTTGGAATCTCCTAAACCCCATTAACCTCATTGTTTGTTCACGTCAATAACCAAGAATTGGCTCAACCTTAGAAGGGGAGTTGGTTTGCTCCTGAGCAGTCAGTAATACTGGCATAAAACATGTCACTGTAAATTTATTTAGATAATGGTTTTAATATTTTTATTAAGAATACTCTGGAGTAGACTGGATATCTGTTCAGGAGCCCATATTTAATGCTAAAAGTAATATCTCTTTTCAGGTTTTTCTCAAATATTACCATGTTGAGCAGTTGAATTTGCTGCTACGAGAAGTCATAGGCAGAGTGGTGGTGCTGCAGGCATATGCCAAGGGGTGGCTTGGAGCCAGGAGATACAGAAGAGTCAGAGAGAAGAGAGAGAAGGGGGCCATTGCCATCCAGTCAGGTAAATAAATGGTCCTGAATCTTGGCATTTCATCAAGCACTCAGGCCGCTAGCCTGTTGCTTTTCTCGGTGGCTTCTTCTCTTCCTCCTACCTTCCCTTCCCTTCTTCTTTCCTTTCTTCCTTGCTTCAGCAAATATTTATTGAGTGCCTATTACAGACCAGTCCCTGGGCTAGATGCTGGGAATCTAGCCATGAGCAAGACTACCGTGGTCTCCGACCTCCACATAAGCAAACAGACGTCACAACACACCGTGATAAGTGCAAGATAGAGGCAGTGTGAAGTGGGAAGAGGTAAAACCCAGATCGCATGGACATGTGCCCCTTCTCCCAGATGACTGATGTGTAATACACACCTCAGGCCCATCACTAAGTTCTCAACATCAGAATCACTAACGCCATTTCCCAAAGGCTTTTCTAGCCCAGACAAAGCTTATAAACCTAGGGAACAAATTGCTCGGCTCTCCCCTACGCCCAGCCCATCCAGTGTCTCTTTCCACATGTGTGTGTCATTTGTGTTACAAACAGCATCTGAGCTCCTATGCCGTTGCTGAGTGGTTATGAAAGCGTCAGATCTTGTACATAGTGGACAGTTTCCCTTGTGCCCTCATAACCCAGAATCATGTCGTTCACCCTGGACTTCACGACCACACTCAGCAACACTGAAGGCTGTGATGCTAACGGGAGGGACAAAATGGCGAAGTGGTCATGCTCCTGGCGGGCAGCTGAATGCCCCAGTCCTCTTTCTACAGGACTCAGCACATCCCCAGAGGTTTCCTTTCTCTTTCTCTTATCCTCATCCATTTCTTTTGCCTTTTGCCTTTCTACCATCTATTTTCTTCTCTCGAAGCACTGTTCTTAGCACATGGATCACTCTCCCCAAACACACGTGTCATGCTACTAATTATTCCCCTTGACTCCCATTGTTATTTTTCACTCCTTCAAATTGATGTTCATACCTTCCTCCCCAGTAAAAAAAAAAAATTGGGTAGGGCAGGCTGTTCAGTTCTTTCCCACCATCTCAACAAACCACCCTACCCCAAGTCCTGAAAATGGAGCTTCCTCTGTGGGTTGGAATAACAGGGAACCACCTCAGCTGGGATGGAGGTCCCAGTGATTCATAAGTAGATTCCAGGGTTCTGGAAACTCACTGCTGGAACAAAAATAACTCCTTCTCAGAAGCATCTTGGAAGCCGAGCTAAGAGTACAGAGAGGCCTCTCTTCCCCCATCATCGCTCACGTATCTCTGCTCATTTTGTTCAGGGAGAAAGCAGGAGGGAGGAGAAGAGGGGTAATAGATTGGAGGGAAAACAGCTTATATCAATTCTCTGGCACGTTCTTAAATTAATGTCATTCCTAGCACATGGTTTTATATTTTTAGCCTGGAGAGGATATGATGCTCGGAGGAAATTTAAGAAAATAAGCAACAGAAGGAGTGAGTCTGCGGTTCCTATTCAAGCAGGTAATTAAAACATCATTTTCATAGCGTCCACTTGAAAATATTCTGTGATTAAGTTCATATGAGTTTAGGAAAGCTGAAAGGTTAATAATTCAGGAGCACCGGAATAGAAGGTAAAGTCCTAGTGGCGGTTCTAGTCCTTGTTCTGACACACCCCCTGCGTGATGATGGCAAGGCTGACAGTGAGCACTAACTGCATACTTGTGGAAAGATGCTCAAAGTAAGTCCTGGTTTATAGAGAGGGGACCTGCGGCACAGAGAAGTGAAGTAACGTGTCCATAGTCACATGGCTAGTCAGGAGCAGAGTAAGCATTTGAACACAGGCAGATTGGACACAGTCAACTTTACATACTGCCAGCTGAACAAATTCCTTTCCTTCTTGGAGTCACATGTCCATCGTCTGTGAAAGGAGAGCACTGGCTAAAGTCTGGTTAAGTCTGGAAGGTGTCTAATTACCTTGGAATTTCTCTGATTATATGCAAGGCCCATCTTTCAGCATCACAGAGATAAGAATAGCTCAGGGACTTTCCCAGCAAATGGAATTTCCCACACCCTGGCCTGTTTGTGACTAGGGTGGTCCTCTGCACCACCCCCCACCCCCACCCCGGGGTAAGCTGTGGCTCAACTTGGCCTGGCTGCATGAGTGCTCTGAGCTCTGCTTCCTGGCTCGTCTGACCTGTCCCTGGCTCCTGGATGGCTCTGTTCTTCTGCAAATGGCAATATCCACGGTGGCTTCCAGGCTGGGTTCCCTTCATCATTTGAAGCTCTATAATCTAAAGGAGGCTCTGGAAGAAGTATGCTCCAGCATGCCTGGAGCTCTGACAGTGGAGACAGAATGAGAGAGAAGGGGCTAGCCCAGTGGACTCCACAGGCTCAAAGGATAGGGTTTCAGATACTGTTGCCTTGAAGCAAACTCCTTAGTAAAACAGCTGCAATCTTTTTGAGATGGTCCTGCCCAGAGCCTGACTCCAGGAACACTTGTCAGAACTCTCTTAGGCCACTGTAGAGGCCAGACATCTTCATTCAGAACCAAAATATTTGGAAAGAAGGGGGCATCATTTAAATGCAAATGTGTAGCTTTTAACACCATCCCCTAGGAGTTTTAAGCTCTACAACTTCAAAGAGTTCAGGAAGAAGGATGCAATTGTAGTTGCAGCTTAAGAAAAACAACTCAAAGTGCATTTGTTCCCTATTGCCCACCTCCACTCACCACACCACACACACCCGTCTCCACCCCACCCCCCAAAGTCTCCTGGACTGATTTCAGATCCTGCAGTTTGGCCCAAAGCCCAACATATGTTTTAAAATATAAACTTTGGGTATATATTGTTGATCCACTGAGTCCAGTGTGTAGGATCATAAATCAAATTTTCCCTCTCTGAAAACGATCTTTACGGGCTTCCCTGTTTGCACTGTGTTATTGCCAAGTAAGGGCTGCATGAAAACACAGACAGGTTTGCTTCATCACCGGATCAGGTCAGTCATGATTGCATCGTTCCAGTAGAGCACCAGTGCGGTAGGTGCCATGGAAGGATAATCTTGTTTGGTGGAACCAGAGAGAACACATCTCTTTAAGGTACTTCTGTTTTTTTAAAGCTTTGCAATCACCCCATTTTTTAGCCTGGCAACTAGTGTTCCTCCTTATCAGGTGGCATCGGGAGTCTCCAGGGACTTTGGCAGACATGAGGATGTTGAGAGTGGTATTCAAGCCACCCCTCCCTCTTAGAAGTCATGTGGCAGCCAGAGCAAAAGCAGGCAGAGTCCCTTTGCCCTTCAGCCAACACGGGAATCAAGGTGCTGGTTTTGAGTTAGCAGAAAAGATGCATGGGAAAGGTAACAGCATTTGCCGTTTTATTGGCAGTTTACTTTTACTTGAGAATGTTTTCCGTATCTTTATATCGGAAGCCATGGTTGTGTTGATCTAAAAAGCAAAGCCAACTCCTAACTTCTCTGTTTTGGGGTGTGTTCTTCTCAAAGCATAACCTTCTCATTACAAGCTCTTCTTCACCCCACGAGAATATTTCTGGGCAGAACAAGCCCCAGACATAGTGCTTCCCTTACTTGTGAAGCCTGCAGGAAGTGACTTAGAGATGTTATCATAGACAGCCATTCTGATTGTTTTTGAAACTTATTCTCTAATTTTTTTTTCAACAAATCATTTCATTGGAAATTTAGATTCTATGGAATGCGTTTCTTTGTATTTCAAGTTCTGGCCCATAGCATTTTTTTGTGGGTAGTGTTGCTAAGATATGTTATATATTTTTAAAAGAGCAGCCCTTGAAATTTAGGAAGCATTTGGCCTACATGTTGCTACAGACCAGCGCATATTGAAATTTGTTTGCCTTTCATCTCCTTCCCAATAAAAGCAGCCACACAGCTTATCCCTTTAGCTTCCTCAGAACTTCCTTTCAGAATTCCCGATCTATTACGGCACATTCACATACCAGAAACAAGATGCCTTTTCATGCTGTCAACCTTTTTCATCTGAAATGTAAATTAATTCTTGCTGGTATGCCTTGACAGAGATCAAAGTCGGGGTATTAACCTTCCTGGGCTTTCTCTGGGAATCCGTCCCCAGGACCGGGCTGCTACTAAGAGGCCAGTGTCCCTGTTACAGGGCCCTCCTCCAGGAAGCCCTCGGTCTAGGAGCCACCATTTCAAAGGTACAGCGTCGTTTTGTAACTGACCTCATCATTACTTTAAACTAGGTGAGAAATGATCTGCCTGGCTAATTCTTGAAAGAGAGAGAGGGAAGGAGGGAAGGGGATACACACACACAACACACACACACACACACACACACACACACACACACACACACACGAGTCTGTTCGTTTTAATTGTGGGCCCTTCACTCAGATTCCCGGAGCTTGTTTAAGTGGTTTTGACAGCGAGTGATCTCGGTATGGTAGAGGGAGGGACAGGGCTCCAGATTGGAAACCTCTCCCCTTGCTCAGTGGGTCATTTCTTGCCTGTCAGTCTTTGAGGTAGGCCACATTTGCATTTTCAAAATAAACAGATGCCTTTCAAATACATGAGCTGGTGGTCTAGAGATCTCTGTGGGCCCAAACAGTTCACCAGCCAGTGATCAAATGCTGGAAGAGAAAACAAATGGAAAAAAATACCCTAGGTACATGCTCATCCATTTCCTAAGTGTATAACATTGCACCAGCAATAAAGGGCCTTTATGAGATGTGAGGAATCTGGAGGAGAGAGAGCTAGGGATCCCAAGCAAAAGTATAGTATGTCATTTTCCCTTTTTTTTTTTTTTTTTTGCTGGGGTGAGAGCAACTTTGAATATCATCTTAGTGAGAAATGGCATGTTTCATGTGTTTTTATTAGTTAATGCTAATAATAGGCTCTTGCCAATGGAAAACATTCTTTTAAACACCAAAAAATTTAAAATTACATACTTTTTAAATCAGGTAAGATTGAAAACGTATTAGTTTTCAGAGAGATGGGATATTCTAAGTAAAAAGTAACAGTTATATGTCATTCCCTTACTAATCTATTATTTTTTAATGCACCCTTAAGTGTCAGAAAGTGGATATAACTAGATTTAGTCAAATAAAAATGCACACATTCCTCAGTAAATAGTATCAAAACACATAACTTGCAGGCGATTCATAAAAGGTCTACAATATTTCATTCTTTAAGTTTTTGAAAGCATTGGCCTTAAAATTCCTCCTCTAATTCAAGATCTGTTTTTTAAATGAGAGCAAAGTGGTGGGCCTCCCATCTTGGAGGGGAAATGCCTCAAGTAGGTGACAGTGGAGCCCGAGGGGCTGGGAGCAGAATTTCAAAGAATGTCTCCTCCGGAAAGAGTAGGCTCTTCCAGCCCCCACTCCAGTTCTCCTCCCAACCCCCAGAAGCAGGAAGAGCCCATTGGTTTACAGCATATTTTCATCTAATTGCTTCAGTGCAGTGGAAATTGTTTTCCCTTTCTCTGTGTCCTCTGATCAGCTTCCTACTTACTCTCCTCCTTGGCCCTTCCAACAACACAGATAAACGATAGCCATTTCTCCTTCTGATGCTTTTTTGGGGAGAATGCTTTTTGGAGCATCAGCTGTGACTCTGGCAAGACTTAGGTTTCCTTGAGCCTGTGAACAGGCATTTTATTTTATTTTTTAAAGTTTATTTATTTTTGAGAGAGAGAGAGAGAGAGAGAAAAGACATGCCAGTAGGGGAGGGGCAGAGAGAATCCTAAGCAGGCTCTGCACCCTTAGCACAGAGCCTGATGCAGGACTTCATATCATGAACTGTGAGCTCATGACCCAAGCCAAAATCAAGAGTGGAATGCTTAACCCATCCAGATGCCCATGAACGGGCATGTTAAACTGGATTCAGCTGGAACTGCTGGGTGCATCATATGATACCAGCCAATGAGAGTTGCTCTAAATGCTGCTTCCAGAAGGGAAAGCAAGCATCATGTCCAGATAGGTTCCAGCACACTCAGATACATTTCCAGATAGCGGCCTATCAAAACCTGTTTAACTACTTTTAGAAACTTGACCCTACTTCATAACAAAACCAAATTTTTAGTATTTAAAGCTGCTTGAACTTTTAAACCTCTCTGGGAGTAAGGCCTCCTCCTAGCCTTTTCTAACTTTGAAAGGTTGGTTCCTTTAGCACTGTTGGTGAATTGGCAGTGACTGGGTGGTTGTAGTAATTTCCTAGAACTAGATTTCTGGAAATATCCCTAGGTGTGCAGGACAATTATATTTTAAATTTGGAAATTTCTTTCTTCCTTCACTATTTGTTAAGTATCTACTTTATGCTGGAGCTACCATTGTGAATGATGGGATTTGATTTGGAGCATCAAATTTTCATTCTCTGATACAGAGGGCTATAAAATATCCTGTCCCCTAGAGAGATGACGTTTGTATAAATCAGGTACTCTATATTATGCCAACACATATTGGGAGGAAATTCTGTAAAACTTCAGTGTAATACAATGAGCCAAAATCATTATAAAATATAGCTGAGGATTTACATTGAAATAACCCATGTTTCTTGAAGGTAAAAATGATCACAGAAGATATTTTTTCATTCTGACAGAGCTGTGTGTAAGCAGATTGTTGATCACAAGCCAAACAGTAGAGGAAGGTCAAGTGAATGTACCATTGAAGGAAAAGGCCCACTTTGAACTAACAAAAGGAAAACAAGCACAACCCCTTTCATTCCTCTCCTTTCATTGCTGTTTGCCATTGTATCCCTATTCCATTGTTTCTTGACTCACTCCATTTCTGTCTCTTAGATTCCTGATTATTTCACACACACACTTGCCTCCTCAAGATGTGAGGAAGACAGCTTCCAAACTCTTCCTGTCCATTGGGAAGGAACCAGCTACCTCTCCTTTCCTGGTGTTTTAGGTCATATCCATTCGAGAGTAAAGCAACATCCAGAGGAAAGTGTTAACTGGTGTATCCAGGCTTGAGATGAGCTATGAGGTGCATACTAGCTCCACTGCCTTCTAAACCTTTGTTTAACAGAAGACAGAATACCTTCAGGTTTATGCAAGGGATCTTGCCCAGTCCATCTGCACATGGCCTGGGTTTCTCTAACTTTGTAGGTAAAAAAGTTGGGACTAATTTCTGACAGCTATAGGCTTAACATTTTGGAGGGGGAAAATGTTTGTGGGGACAGTATTGTGCTTTACTTGGGAAAATGTGCATTGTTTATGAACAAGACATGTGCAGAGACCTGTATGACATACAGGACAGGACATACGGAGCTCCCCTGAAGCTTGGCTTAGAGGAAGTGGTATATAGCAGAGAGAAGGCCTGACCTGCAGCTTCAAGGTTTTTGTTAAGAAATGGCCTCTGCCAAACCTCACTTGGGCACAAACAGTAGAATTCTTGCCATGAAATGACTTGGGACGCAAAGGAACGTCCTTTGCTATGAAATCAAATAATTGTTCGTGTTTGAATATAATGCCCACAGGGCAGGGTGCTATTCACCTAATGCACAGAGAGGACACTGCAAAGCCAATGTAGACTTGGGGTCTGCTAATACCTGATATCATGTTGATGTGGCACAGAACTGTGCTCAAGGTGAACCTTTGGTGCATCTGTACCAGCAGGACTCAAGGTTAAAATTTCAGAGGAAGTCCATGAGTGCTTCAATTTCGAATCATCTCTTCCATGCTGGACCTCATATAGAGCTCCAGAATCTGGCTAAAAAGACGTACTGACCAAAATGGCATCTTTACCACCTCAACCTTGAGTGAAGCAACATGATCATGATCAATAACACACTCAGGTTGCCTTTATTCTATGGAATCATAGTTATTTAGGCTATATCCACATAATAGTAAAGAAACATTAGGGGAAAAAATGAACTGCTATGGCAAAAGTGATTGGGCTTCTTTTCCTCAAAAGACTCCTGTGTGTAGAAAGGGAAATTTTGTTTTTCCCTTTAACAGATGAAACAGAAGCATAGGGAATTTAAATAAGTTGTCTCCCCTTATGTGTTATGTGAGCTTAAAAATTGACATCAAAGCCCTCTTCTGAGTCCTCACCCAGTTCCCTTTTCAGTAGACCACACTCTATGATTGGTTTCCATCTTGGATATGGCACATGGACATAGGGTACCAGCTTTTGGAAGAGCTCTATATACCAACCTAAGCAAGTGGACTTTGGAATCAAAACAATTGACTTTAACCAAAAAACCCCAAAAATCTGATTTAAAAATGGGCAGAGGACCTCAATGGAAAGAATACATGCTGATGGCCAATAGACATATAAAAAGATGCTCAACATCACTAATCATCAGGGAAATGCAAATCAAAAGCACAATGAGATATCACCTCACACCTGTCACAATGGCCAAAATCAAGAAGACAAGAAATAATAAGTGTTGATGAAGTACGTGAAGGAAAAGGAACTCTGGTACAGTGTTGGTGGGAATGTAATTGGTGTAGCCACTATGGAAAACAGTATGGAATTTCCTCAAAAAATTAAAAACAGAAATACCATATGATCCAATAATTCCACTACTGTGTATTTTCCCAAATAAAGTGAAAACACTAACTCAAAAAGGTATATGCACCCCTATGTTTACTGCAGCATTATTTATAATAGCCAAGATCTAGAAGCAACCTAAGTGTCGATCTTGCCATTTGCAACAAGACAGATGGACCTAGAGAGTATTATGCTAAGAGAAACAAGTCAGACTGAGAAAGACAAATACCATATGATTTCACTCATATGTGGAATCTAAAAAAACAAAACAAATGAGTAAATAAAAAGTAGAATCAGCCTTTAAATACAGAGAACAAACTGATGGTTGCCAGAGGGAAGGGGTATAGGGAGATGGGCCAAATGGGTGAAGGGGAGTGGACTTTTAGGTGTAGAATGATTAAGTCATGGGAATAAAATGTACAGCACAGGGAATATAGTTGATGGTATTGTAATAATGTTTTATGGTAACAGATGGTAGCTATAGTTGTGGTGAGCATAGCATAATGTATAGAGATGTTGAATCACTGTGTTGTACGCCTGAAACTTCTGTAACATTGTAATTCCACTATACTCAAATTTTAAGAAAAAGGAAAGAAAATCAAGCAAACAGGGCACCTGGGTGGCTCAGTTGGTTAAGCGTCCAACTTCGGCTCAGGTCATGATCTTGCAGTCAGTGAGTTCGAGTCCCGCTTTGGGCTCTGTGCTGACAGCTCAGAGTCTGGAGCCTGCTTCAGACTCTGTGTCTCCATCTCTCTTTGCTCCTCCCCCACTCACACTCTGTCTCTCTCTGTCTCTCAAAGATGAATAAATATTACAAAAAACAATTTTTAAGAAAATCAAGCAAACAAAAGCAATTGACTTTAATTCCCAGCTATGCCATAATTTGTCATATGGTTTGGGGAAAAGTACTTAACTTCTGAGCCTTAGTTTCCTCACCTATAAAATGGGACTCATTAAGGCCTAATTCTCAGGACTGTTGTGAAGATGATTACAAATAATATATGCAAAGCATCTTGCATGGTACCTAGTACCTGGTAGATATTCACTAAATGTTAGCTCCCTCTCTGTACTCCCTTCCCAAATAAGAACTTCACTGGGAAAAATAGTCAGTATAGTACTCTCTCTGTATGGGTGTATATATATATATATGTATATATACCTACATCTATGTAAGTGAGCATACATATTATAACTTCAAAAAGATCAAACTATTTCTCTCACTTTTGGAGGAAAAAATAGTACCTGTTAAATCTTAAATATAGTTACAATAAAACATTTATAAGAGAGAATGTTCCATGGTGCCTGGGTGGTTCAGTCAGTTAAGCGTCTGACTCTTGATTTTGGCTCGGGTCATGATCTCCCAGTCGGGATCTCACAGTCCTGAGATTGAGCCCTGTGTGGAGCTGAGTGCAGAGCCTGCTTGGGATTCTATCTCTCCTTCTCTCTCTGCCCCTCCGCCACTCATGCGCGCTCTCTGTCTCTCTTTCTCTCTCAAATAAAAAAATAAAAATAAATAATTTTCCAAATCTTATGTCTTGCTTATCTGACAGGAAAAGTTAAAAAGCAATAATATGTGAAATGTTTCAGGTGTTTTTGTTGTTTCTGTAAAGAGCTGTGCTCCATAATGCCAAGAGCTTGATTCATTTGCATAGAGAAATTTTTTCACTCACCTCGACATTGTTAAGATTTAATGGTTTAGTATGCTACTGACATCATTTCCCCATTCACTGGTTTGAGGCCCTTCTGTAACTCGTTCTGGAAAATAGCAAGTCCCCTGCTCATCCTCTTCCATGAAGTCAGAAACTCTAAAATCCAGGAGTTAAATATCACCCAGATTTGCTGCCTGCTGGTGTGGAAAGCCAAGTCGCCTTTCAGATGTCTAAGGAGTTGGAAGATCTCAGTGTGCATATCATACTTAACCCACGGTGACGGGTGATTGGCAGCATAACAGCTGAGCGACAGCCATTTGGCTGGGAGTTCAAACCCCAACACGAAGAGCCATAGCAGGATCATGGCTTGATTTGCTGTGGCCGTGAAGTCTAAATCACCGAGCACAGAGGTGGAGGCAGAGGTGACAGCTGGTAGCCATTCTCATCAATAAAGTTGTGACGGTTGAGATGTACAAGCAACCAGAGCCTGCTAATTTCATAGACTTTGAGCCAAGTACTTAGTGTCAAAACCAGCTATGGTCAATGATACAAATGGCTCTGAAGGGTCCCTCGTCAGCAGCAGGGCTCTCCCCACCAGACTCTTTCTTCCTAGTGGGTGAGAAGTGATTGGATCCTGCTTTCCAGGAACAATCAGTTTGAGAAGACCTTATTTTTTTATTTTTAAGTTCTGGTGATTTTTTAAAAGTCATATTTATTGAGGTGTAATTTATATACAATAAAACACAAACAGTTTGATAAAATTGGATGAACACATACAGTCAGGTAACCCCCTCCACAATCAAGAAAAAGAAAATTATGACAAAGCTCCCTCATGCCCTTTCTGTCACCATCTCTCCCACACCCTTAGCTCCTGGTGACCACCAATGGGTTTTCTGTCCCAATAATTATGCCTTTTCCAAAATGTCATAAAAACAGAGTAATACAGTACATAGACTTTTGTGTCTGGCTTCTTTCACTTAGCATAATGCTTTTACAGTTCATCAGTGTTGGTGCATTTAACACTAATTTGTGCTTTTTCATTGCTGAGCAGAACTCCAGAGTATAGATATACCACAATTTTGCCAATTACCAGCTAAATGATATTTGTTTCCAATTATTAGTGACAGTGAATAAAGCTGTTATAAACATCCAGACCTTTATCTTTTTAGGGAAGACTTACAGGAAAGTAAATAACTTTGATTTATGGGAAACAGGAGCTGTTTAAGCTAGAATGATCCTAGAGGTGGGAGTTATTTCCTTCTTGACTAACAAACGGTAACACTTGTTTTCCTAACATGTTATTTTTGCATAGCAATTTCCAGTTTATACAAGGCATTTTCATTCACCTTATTTTTGTAATTATCAGACTAACCCTGAAAAGTAGGTTGGGAATCTTACCCCATTTTACAGATGGTAGCTAAGAAACACTGCAGTCAAGACTGCCTCAGTCCTGATCTGGTATCCTTCCCCCAAACATTTTCTGAACAGGAACATCCTCTCTGTGCAGAACACTCTGCTAAATGCTTTTGGGGTGGTCACAAAAACAACATCAAAATTATTTTTTTTCCCAGTAAGAGGGGACAGTCTGATGCTCCACATCATATGTCAGCAGGAAAATGCAAATTAAAACAACAAAATACTATTATACACCTATTAGAATGGCCAAAATCTATAACACTGACAACATCAAATGCAGATGAGGATGTGGAACAACAGGTACCTCATTCGTTGCTGGTAGGAATACAAAATGGTACAGCTACTTTGGAAGACCGCGTGGTGGTTTCTTATAAAAGTAAACATACTCTTACTATATGATCCAGTAATCACACTTTTTGATATCCACCCAGAGGAGTTGAAAACTTACGTCCACACAAAAACCTGCACACAGATGTTGGAGGCAGCTTTATTCATAATTGCCAAAACTTGGAAGCCACCAGGATGTGCTTCAGTGGGTAAATGGATAAATAAACTGTAGTACATTCAGAAAAATGGAAATTATTCAGTGCTAAAAAGAAATGAGCTATCAAGCCACGAAAAGGCATGAAGGAAACTTAAATGCATATTACAAGGTGAAAGCCAGTATGAAAAGACTATGTACTGTATGATTCCAAATATATGACATTCCGATAAAACCAAATCTATGGAGACAGTAAAAAGATCAGTGGTTGCCAGGGATGTAGGAGGAGGTTAATAGGCAGAGCCCAGAGGATTTTTAGGACAGTGAAGATACCATATGACACCATAATGATGGATATATGTCATTTCTTGTCCAAACCCATATGATCTACAACATCAAGAGTAAACCATAATGTAAACTATGGATTTGGGGTAATGAAGAAGTGTCAGTGTAGGTAACAAATGTACCACTCTGGTGGGAGGTGTTGAGAGTAGATGCATATGTGGGAGCAGGGAATATGGAGAAATCTCTGTGCCTTCCCCCCTCAGTTTTGCTGTAAGTCTAAAACTACTCTGAAAATGTTTTAAAAAGGAGGTGGGAGAAACAGTCTCAGATGGAACCAGGACAGACACATCTGCCCCAGGCTTAAGAGGAGTACTAAGCCAGAGCCAACTAACACAACCACAAGAAACAATCTATGAAGCTTCCTCCAATCTTTTGTGTAAGCAGGCAGGGCATAAATTCTCTGAAGTAAACCCCATTGAAGGCTGCTGGGAGTCAGAGAACAGAGTGACAGTCCCTGGATGCTTGAAGGCAAGGGGAATTCCCCAAACAGTGATGTTCCAGGGCAGACAAGAAACTCATCTCTAGGATAAGAGAAAACCTTCCTCCTTAGTTTCCAAGTTAGAGAAAGCAATTATGAGGCAAGACTTTTCTTTGAACTCAAAGTTTGACCGGGATAATGACTGGAATTAAGTACTAGAGAATCAAAGTGGAAAATGATCTCGTAGGCCTGAAATTACCAGAATTGTTTTATGTGGAGACCAGGGTGTCTGATGTGGCTGTTAAAAGAAAAAAAAAAAAATCTGTCAATGAGATTCTTTTCTTTGAGAAAAGAATTTTACTTTCTCAGTGCTGCTTTTGGTGGCATTTGCCTGTCAGACCTCCCACAAATTGGCCTCTTTATGTTCTGATAAGATGGCTGCTGACCAGCTGTCACTCCAGCCAGAAATGACACAGGCTCCTTGTGCAATTGGCCAGCAGCAGTTAGGAGGGGAAGGTTGGGCTTTTGTGCCTCATCTGTATGCGCCTTCTCTGCCAGATACAGTAGGCACCGTTTGCCAGGTCCATTATGAGAGCAGGAAAGCTTACCCAGCCTAGATCCCCAACCAAGAAATCAACCTGGACAGTGCCCCTGCTAGAAAGCATGCCTCTGGGTCTGTCCTCTGGGTGGGCCATCAAATGCCCGTCTAGACCAGAGGCTCCTCCCATAGCAGCTGATCTGTGGGACCTTAGAGGCCCAGACATGTGAAAGAAATAACTTCCACTTCTAAAGGAAAAAATAAGAGTTAATGATTTTTGAATGTTTACATTAATGGGGCTGCACTGTGTAATATTTAGGAATCCAGACTTTAGGGTGAAACTGTTTGGGTTCGAGTCCTGGCTCTGCCACTTTCCAGCTGTGTGTGTCTCTTAGGCAAGTCATTGAACCTGCCTGGGCCTCAGTTTCCTTACCTGTAAAATGGGAATAATAGTGGCCTCTACCTTTTAAAGTTAGTATGAGGATTAGTGAGGGCCTTAGAACACTTCATGGCACATAATAATCCATATATTTGTGTTTGTTAAATGAAAATAATGGAAATTTCCCTAACTCCTGTTCTTAATGAGCCTCCCCAGCCAAATCAAGCTGAATACAGGTACCTGATTTTTTTCTCCTCATTTCTTTTTTCTTAACAGCTGTCAGCTTTTCCTCTTCATGTTAGTTTCCTAGGGCTAACATAACAAATTACCCCAAACTTTGTAGCATAAAACAACAGAAATGTATTCTCTCACAATTCAGGAGGCTGGAGGTGCAGAATCAGCAATGTTGGTTTCTCCTGGAGGCTCTGAGGGAAAATTCTTTCCATGTCTCTCGTAGCTTCTGATGCTTGGCATTCTTTGGCTTAGACACCCTTTGCGTAGCTTTCATTATCATATGCATTCTCCCTGTATCAGTATCTTCACATGGCCTTCTTAGAAGGGCACTAACCATTGGACTGATGACCCAGCTGAATCCAGTATGACCTCATCTTAAACCAGTTACATCAACAAAAACCTTATTTCCGAGTAAGGTCACATTCTGAGGTTGTAGATGGACAGGAATATTGAGAGGACTCTAGTCTACCCAGCTTACCCCCTTAAAGTTTCAGGGTGTTTGTTCATTGTTATCTCTTTTTACTCTTACTCTCTGTATTAATTAGAATGTAAGCTCCATGAGAGTATGGACTATATCTCTTTAAGTATAGTCTGAGGCAGCCAGCCTTGCTTAAAATGGGTTTACTGGACCACCTCAAGAGAATGGAGAGGCATGGTGTCATCAGGCTGGGTGTGGGAAGGTCACGCTTGAGGTAGGAGAGTCACTCAGAAGGAGAGAGAGCAGATGGAAAAAAATTCCCATTTGAGGAAATTAAAAAGGAGAAAAGTCGGAGATTCCAAATATTCTAATATGGTATATCTAGAAGTACTGCCAGAAAATTAGAAATAGCCAGAGTCAGAGGAAGGTGGGGGATGAGAGAGAACAAGGTTTATATCACAGGTCAGAGAAAAAGGAGACGGCACAGAGTTTGTTGACTGCCTCAGGGCAGAGCCTAAAGAATATCTCCTCTGTGGGAAAGAGGGACTCTGCTGCCAGTGTGGTTTCTTCTAGAGCCAAGGGACCCAACTGGAAAGAACTAGCCATCTTCAGATACCTGAGGTAGTCTGAGATGGTGGAACATCTTCAAACCATCATGACCTTGAGGGTCATGGAGAATGGAAGAAGAGACGTGAGGGCCAAGATAAACCCTTCAGTATTTTTCCACCCAAGGCATGAGCTGTTTTGGTAGAGAGGTATTTAGGTGTTTGTCAACATGAGCCAAACTAACTGGACAATGAAAAGCTGCAATTGTGATAGTCCTCAACCAAGTGGAATGTGTAGTCTCTCTTTTTTTAAAAAAAATTTTTTTTTCAACATTTATTTATTTTTGGGACAGAGAGAGACAGAGCATGAATGGGGGAGGGGCAGAGAGAGAGGGAGACACAGGATCAGAAACAGGCTCCAGGCTCTGAGCCATCAGCCCTGAGCCCGACTCGGGGCTCGAACTCACAGACCGCAAGATCGTGACCTGGCTGAAGTCGGACGCTTAACCGACTGCGCCACCCAGGCGCCCCATTCCATGATGGCATTATTGGTTGTCAAGCCAGGACAATTAAAGAACAGGGCTGTAAGATGAAAGGAAAGGACAGACTTGCCTGAGGGGTAGAGATGTGGAGGGAAGGAGGAGACCTTGTCCCTCCTTTTACTTCCCTGATGGTACACCTGAAAAGGAAATAGGAAAGCCACCTGGTTGTCAAACCAGCAGCCCTGGCCTGGTGCACTTAAGACTTCTATTTGTCACCCAGCTCCCTATTTGACTAATGCAATCAGTGAGACAGAGGTTACCTGAATTACCAATGTCACCAAGCTAGTAGGAAGTCCAACCAGAACAGTTATCAATTCTCCTATTTTCTACAACTATGCCCTTTCCAACCAGACTGTATTAAATCTTAAAAATAAGTGCCAGATCTGTTGATGATATTTATCACCTTGGAGCCTCAAACTGTAAGACAAATGTGGGTTTCGCTAGCCACGTGATGTCACCCACTTTGGTAATTCATCCAGGTATGGGAGCATAACCTTGGTAAGTTACTCCTTTGTTTCATTCCACAGAGCACCCTTCAGGCCAAAGCAGTGATCTGCAGCCTGCTGTTTCAGGGGACACCAAGGAAAGTGCCCACGTTCAAGACTGTAGTGAGCTTGGTGACCACACAGGTAGGATCATTAGAGGTTTGGGAAGGGTGTCCTATAGTTAGAGACGTTCCATAGCTGAAAATGATCGCCTGATATGGTGATCTGTTTTTCTATAGGTGACAGCTGATTAAGTGCAGGGACGGCTTTACAAAGGACCCCATAGGTGATTTCACGGAAGGGAAAGAGTAAAGGGAGATAAGCTCGGCTTCTCTGCAGCTGCTTCCTCTGCCCTCTGACCTGTTTACTGGGGAAACTGGTCTCGTTGTGGCTCTCCTTACTGATAGCCTCTCTTCAACTCCTCCTCTCGGAGTAGACCCTGACACATTTCTGTCTGACTCATGTTGGGACTTATGAAAGTTCAACTTCTTAAGATCTTTCTGTGATCCTGACATTGGTAAATAGACCTCAAACTAATCAAGAACATTTATGGTGGGAAGGAGCACCGTGGACAAGAACTTAAAACTCAAGGTCTAAGCCCTCCATCAGTTAACATCCTCATAAAATGAGAGAATTAGACTAAATTAATGGTTTTTAAATATTGAAAAAATATTGGAATCTTCCCTTTTTGCAGTTTGAAGTTTCCTGGACTTCTGCTGCAAGAAGAAACTATGATTTTAAAAAATATGGCCCTTAATGCTAATGCCAGCATTTTCTAAAAAGTGAGGATGAGTTGCCCCGGATTTTCCAGTAGAGTTTGCAGTTACAGGGTATCAGCAAGGAGTTTCTGGGCACATCTGGCTCCTTTGGAATTGGCCATGCAGCCTATTTTTCAAGGAAGTACAGAACTGGGACTTCACCTTGGAGCAGGGAGGTTAGGGAGTAAGAAAGAAGGAGAAGAGGGAGAGCCCAGGGAGAAGCAGTGTTTCCTGAATTTGAGGAAACTTTGGGGTGGAGACAATGACACCCTTTTCATTTTCAAAAACAGGATGCCTAGCTCTTACTGACTCATGGTCTAGACCCTTTCTCCGTAGCAGAAGTCACAAATAGGAGGTCTTCTGGTGTAATCAGCACACAGATGTGTTTTGTTTGGCCAGATACAGTGTTTGTTTGGTTTTTTTTAAACTTTGAACCCAAATGTCTTTAGGTGGGGCATATATTTTCTGCTTCACCACAAACCCTAACACCCACCCCCCACCCCCCCCGCCACCCTCTTGGCCTGACAGTGCACAAATTCTTGTTACCTGAGTGACCCCAAAGGCATTTGACTTTGCACTGCCTGCTCTGGTGTTTTCAGCCATATCTTCTCCATTTTATTCCAAAATGGTCCAGTGGAGAATTGGCTTGATTTTCCTGGGAAATATGAATGGCTCATTAAGCTCAATCCGACTTTGGAAGGATTCGACTCCTTCAGAGAAGAAGTCCCAGCATTACTTTATTTCATTGAACTAGAACACTCAGGGATGCTTCTTTGAGGAAATGAGAATCCATATCTGGAGAAGCTTCTGTTGTCACTCCTGGACGTATTCAAGTCTGCAATTCAAGCTCTTCATCGTTCAGCCACGTCACTGGTGTCATTCCTTTTAAGTTGATCTATTTACTTAGAATGGACCACCCTATTTTACCTTTCTGTTTTTCTCCATATCTTCACTTTTCCAATCTCCTTGTGTAGCAATTAATTTGCCAAAGAGATGCAGATGATTCCAGCTGTCACCAGGACATAGTTAAAAATATTTGACAATACTGAGTTTTGCTTTGAACTCAATAGTTTGATGGTCTCCTTCTTATTTAAGTTTATCTCTTTACTCTGACTCAAATCCTTCTCCCTGCTCTCCAGGCAAAGCTGGAGGATGGAGAACAGACTTCATCTAAGCTTTATTAAGAATATTCTGTAAGTTTTCTGTTTGATTTTTATACTTCAAATAACTCTTAAAAATCAATATTTTGATGACTGAAGTGTAAATGAATAAGAAACATGGAATAAGTTTTCCCTTCAATTACATGAACAGAAATTATATGGGTTTTTATTGTAAATCCAGGCAAAGTAACTAGGGGCATCTGCTAAGTTCCAGGTGAAGATGTGGAAGCTTCCTCTCTGGGGAAAGACATGGCACCTTCCTCTGGAGAGTCCCCAACCAAAAAGGGCTTGGTGATCTTTTCTTGCTTTGTTTTTTCCTCTCTGAATCTATTGAACTGCTGTTGCTCCTTTTTATTCTGAAGATCTCAGATGGGTGGAGACAATAACAATCTCAGCTTTCCACGTGGGTGATACCGGCTGGGCTTTGATCAGTGCATGGTAGCTCTTGGTCCAGCTGAATTGGGCCAGAGCACACGGTTAAAGATTATTCCCATCAATGGTCCTTCTTAATAAGCAAACAGAGTTATCTGTGCCCTGAAGTGGGCTCCTCTTTCTTCTTTTTATGTCACTTCTTGCTTTTATGTTGCTTACCATGGTATTACAAGTAAACGTAGGCCTAACAGTGTTTTGGAATCTCCAGGAAGGGGAAACCTGCCTGGTCCTCTACTGGGAGGAGTTGGTCTATCAAGAGATGGGAGGGAAGGCAGGGAAGGGAAGTTAATGAAATTCTAAAAAGCTGCAGATATTTTTCTTAATTTCTTTTTTGTCTTCTTTTAACATTGTTGTTTCCCTGTCTGGTCATGATGTTTTTTGTGTGATAATAAAAATGTAATAATATTCCATTTAAAATTTTTGTCTTTATCCTTTGGTGTTTATAGCAATAATAATAACAACAACAGATGGTCTTATCTACCGTTGATAGCTCGAAGAATTACGTTTCTTCTACACAAAAGATATTGTCTAAGGAACCAAACTAATAACATAGAATCAGAGTGTAGTCTTCCCAGAATAGACAACATAAAACAATTGATTTCTATATTTATTTTTCTGCACTGTATCTTTGTCATGCTATGTGTTCTAACATTATAATTTCAACCTTATACATTTTATGCATCTTCTGCAGTATGTCACAATTGCCAAGTTTATAAATTATCCTCACTGTTTATATTTTGATTTAGATACTTTTAGATGATCTGAAATGAGGATACCAAATAGGTGCAGTCTCTCTTGATTAGTAGTGACTGTGTGAGACTGTAAATGCTCAGCCCTGCCCACAGGTTAAATCATCCAGAGAGTTTCTTGAAATTGAAGCCAACCCCACCCCACCCTGGGTCAGTTTCAGAATCTGTAGGGGCTGGGCTCAGGCATACTTAAAATCTTCCCTGGGTGATTTGAATATACAACTAGGATTAAGAACCATTGATCTGGAGCAATGTCTGTCAAACTTCAGCACGGATCAGGATCACCTTGAGGGCTTGTTAAAAACACAGGTTGCCAGCCCCTCCCCCACTCCCTGGACATTCTGATTCAGTAGGTCTGGGGTGGTGCCCAAGAATTTGCATTTCTAACAAGTTTCTAAGCGATGTTGATGCTTCATGGGTTGTCCTATGAAGTCGTGATCACGTGGCATCTGCACTTTGGGAAACGCTGATGTAAAGCGTGTTAGGAAGGACCTTGAAGATAAATTAAGGTTTAGTGGAAAAGAGGGGCATGATTGATTAGTTACAGCTGGGCTGCCAGGGTCACTGAAAGGAGGAATTGTATTTGTTATCCCCAATCTTGAGAAACTTACTGGTAAACTGTCCTCATTCACAATGTAGAAATGGGTTACTCTAGGAATGATCCCCTGTTTACAGTCAGTCCTACCCACATTGTGACAATCCATTCCTTGACCTACCATCTGTGTCAGCAGGCCGCCCTGTCCTGCTGTCTAGGACCGGAAGCTGGCCTGCTGTCTCGCCCAGTGCCATTCTTGCTGCCACCATTGCAGTCTACCTCACCTGGGGGCCACTGAGCTCAGTCCGTTACCTCTGTTGCCAGAGAAAGGTAGCTTGTTTTCCCAAAACCCTGAATGATTTTACCCAACTTGCTGGCTGGGATCACAGAACAGGTCAGTTTTGATGACATGTCATAGACAAAGGCTGTGGAACAGCAAGAGGGGCAGGAGAGAGGTGCTACGAAGTGTAGACGTGTTTTAAACCTAACCCTGCCTATTTCTGAGCTTCTCCATAGATCTCTAAGTATTTTGTTTGTCTTCTTGTTTGTTTTCTCTCAGTTCTAAGGGGATCTATAGATCATAAAGTCATCCCACAAACAGAATTCAACAATGGCCATGAAGACACTTCAAGCAACCCTCCTGCTATCACTGAGAAAAATTGGTGAGTCTTATCCATAAGCATTCCCAATCTTAAACTCAGGTGCTCTGTTCCAATGGACACTGAAACAGAGCTGTTTCTAACAGTGTTTTGGTGAGTTGGAGACAGTGGAGCCAAAAAGTGTTTTTTATCAGATTCTCCCAGGTCAGGCGTCATTACTCTGTGGGCAAAAGTCTTTATTCTACAGCGCAACCTGAGCGCAGTCCTGCTATTTGGGTTCTCTTCATGGTAAAGCAGGTAGTTGCCTGATGAACCTTAACAGATTCTCTCAACTAGGGACAGTTTTGCCTCTCTTCCCTACTCCCCCCCCCCCCCCCCGGGACACTCAACAATGTCTGGAGATATTTTTGGTTGTCACAACTCTAGGGGGAGGAGTTGAACTAATGCCATCTAGCGGGTGGAGGCCAAGGATAGTGCCAAACAGCCTACCAGGCACAGCACAGCTCCCTCACGACAATGAGTTGTCCAGCCCCAAATGACAGTAGTTCCAAGACTGAAAAAGCTTGGTTTACGCTGAAGCAAAAAGGGAGCATCAATTCCTATTTACCCACAGTTTCTAGTCAAATATAATTCAGAGTAGAGCATTACAGCCCAGGGCCACAGCACCCCATCTTCAGTGTACCTAGGAACTGCTCAAGTCTGCAGAGACCAATATCTCTGCCAAATGGAGGCTCATGTCACTCTAAGTCAGACCAGACAAGGCCATGACATCAAGCACTGGACACTCAAGGAGCTCCTAGGCTAGGCCTCCTGTTCTTCACGGAAAACTCCCCAACCTACCCTTTCCCAGAAAAGGTTTTCAGGCCCTGTCACACATGTCACCAGGAAGAGGACACAACCACAGGAAGGAGTGGACCGTGGCAAAAGGAAGGTCTAACTAGAATGAAGCTTATCTTTCTTCTTTTCCTCTAAATTGGTTGTAGGGACTTTTTCATTAACAGTTTACTCCAGGGGTGCATGGGTGGCTCAGTCAGTTGAGCGTCCAACTTAGGCTCAGGTCATGATCTCACAGCTCGTGAGTTCGAGCCCCGCGTTGGGCTCTGTGCTGACAGCTCAAAGCCTGGAGCCTGCTTCGGATTCTGTGTCTCCCTCTCTCTCTGCCCCTAACCCACTCATATTCTGTCTCTGTCTCTCTCAAAAATAAATAAACATTAAAAAAAAATTTTTTTTAAGAAGTGTACTCCAGGATTTGGAGAAAGTTCTTTGCATCACTTTGCACTAGAAAGTTCTTTGCATCACTTGGAAAAAGAAGTGGTTTTGATTTGTACTTTTTAAAAATATTTCTTAATCTCTTGAGGCTTCTTATTAATATTTTTGAGACTTGACAAATTATCAGTACTTCTCTAATGGTCTCAAACTGTTGTTGGACTGCTTATAAAGTCGACTACTTTCCCAGTAGGATAGCTCAGCCAAGGGTACTTGAGGGAATATTATAGAACATAATACTAGATACTCTATACTAGAATAACAAACTTTAGAATTTCTGATGCAGCAGAAAGACCACTGAACTTGGCAGGTGGAAGACTTGGGTTCTGGTCCTAGTTAGTGCTGACATTTTCCAGCTGTTAGACCTTGGACAAGTCAGTGAACCAATTTGGTCAATGCCTCCAACTGCCTGACTCCCCTCAACCTCAGCTGGTGACTGACTTTAACATAGGGTATCAGGACAGCTGTAAGCAACTTCACCTTCGCTTCCCTCCACCTCAGAATCTCTCTTTCTCTTCAGCTATTCTTTCTTCCTTTGCTCCCATCTCAAAAGGCTATGCTCCCATCTCAAAAGGCTACAGGTCCCTCCTTGCACAGGTGAATGCCTTCATTGTGGCCCTGCCCTCATCATTTAGCCCGCCCTGGCGTTCTCTCTCTAGTGTCTTTCTCCCTTTTGCTTATACTTCCCTCCATTTTACAAAAAAGGCCACTTTTGGCCCTGGCTTCCCTCTTGTTACTTTTACCATCACACTTCCTCAGGCTAACATCCTGGTCTGGGGCCTCATTCCCTCCCCCACCACCCTCCTTAATCCTGAAATCCGATCTGATCTGTGCCCTCCCTCTGTCTCCACAGTTGCTCTTGGGAAGTTCAGCTCCCAGTTGCTAGAGCCTTGTCTTCGTCAGACTCTGCAGCATCAGTTCCGTGGGCTGTGCTGTCCTCAAATTGCCCTCCTCCGTGGCTATCTGCAGCATTGCAGGCTTCAGGTTCTTCCTCTAAGACATCCTGGTCTCTGTCTTCTCTGGCCCCATCATCCTCTTCCACCCACCATTGGAATGGGGCAGCCCTCCAAGCCCTTGATTTACTTTCTTCTCTATTCCTCACCTGAGTGATATCCTCTCTCGCTGGTATGTTCTGGTATCAACCGACTCTCAGCTGAGTGAGCACAGTTCTTGGGATTCTGTTCTGCTGACCGTGTTCTGATTTCCACACCAGGGCCTCAGCAGAAAAGTTCCCACCAAAGCACCTTTTCTGCCTGACCCCTCTGCCCCCACTCTTGTGAGTTGAATAAACACTCTGGTGACCTAGCCTTGAAACCTGGCAGCCATTTTTGATCCCTACCTCTCATTTAACTCCACCTCCAATCATTTTCTTAGCATCCTTCCCTGGTCCAGCCCTACCATTATCTTGTTCTCTCTCCCTCTCTCCCTTTTCTCTTCTTTATAGACCAGCTTTTATTTCTGACACCTGATCAATTATCCTAAAGTATATTCTGGCTTTTCAAAGAACTTTAATGGCTTCCCATTTTAGACCAAAAGAGGTTCAGACTTCTCAGTCTGCCATGTCAAGTCTCTTTCTGTCTTGCTCTGCTTTGTCTTCCAGACTCACCTCCAGTACGTCCCTATATGCACCCTGTGGGGTCAGACTTACCATTTTACCAATGTAACTACCTCTGTTCTCTCTGCTCATGCCTTTCTGTTCAGTTCTTAGCTATCTCATCAAGACACATGGTCATATCCCTTCCCTCTATGAAGACCTTAATTCTCTTCAATGCTCCTTGAATCTTTGTAGTCCATTTTTAACAGTACTACTCAGAATTCTGGTTCACAACAAGACAATGAGTTCATATCAGAATGTCAATCAACCCACTGCTTTCTTCATCGAGGAAGTCTTGCTATGCAAAAAAAATATCAGCAGAGCTAAATAATGTACTTGGTAATAAACTGATTTACATTCTGGCACAAGCTCCTTATGACATTGAGTGAGTAGGAACAGCTCACAGACAGGGTCCTGGGACCACACTTTGGTTTATCACTCTCTGTCGCTTCACATATTGCCTGGTGGTGTGGTTGACTGTGTGTTAGAAGGTCAGCTTCTCAAAAGTGAGGGTTGAATCTTATTTCTTTCTGTTTCCAATACATGCAGTAGGTACTCAATACGTTTATTGAGCTGACATCCAAGGCCACTCTTAGAGCTCCGATTTTTATGAAATAAATGTTTTTCCTGCTCAGTCTTTGGGTAGGGGCAGCAACAATAGGATCCAGAATAATTCATTAGATAGGGTGTCAAGATATGCCTGCCCCAGGGGGTTAGGGGTCTCATTTTGCCCTCTGTGTTGATGGTCACCTCAGTGCCCTGTGGATCAACCCAGGGGTTGACAGGAAGGAAACTGGGGAGAGCAACAGGGGAAGAGATGGGCAGGCAAAGAAGAAAGCTGAGTCATGCCAATGATGATGCTCTTAGCAGCAATTAACAGACCCTCCAACCAATATGTTTAAGAATCCCTTGAGATAAAGGTCTGAAGACAAAAGTTCCAATGCTGGCTCAGTTGTTCAGGGATGTCATTAAGGAGGTAGGCCTTTTCATCTCTTTGCTATTTTCAGTGCATCAGCGTGCCCCTACTTATGGTTGCAAGGTGGCTGAAGCAGCACTAAAGCAATACTTCCTCACGTGGCAGTGTCCAAAGCAGGAAGGAAGAGGTGGATGGGAAGCGGGTGGGGTTCTCCTCAGGAGTCTCTCTCTGTTTGTCAGGATGGAAGCCTTTCCCAGAAGTCCCTAGGACACTCTCCTCTCGTCTCATTGGCCAGAAGCTGCCAGGGAGCTACAAGGAAAGCTGAGAACATGAGCATGGGCATTTTCAGCTTCTGCAAATAGGCTGTAGGCAAAGAAGAAAGGGGTTGGAGAACCAACCAACAAAATGTGCCAGAAGAGTCCTGAAGTAGTAGTGATGGGATCAGACAGGTACTAGGGAAACATAAAGAGAGGGCAAAATCAGAGGGAAGAGCTCATAAGGAAAACCCAAACCTGACAAGAAATATTGCTGAGAATAAGAACAACATAATCCTTCACAGTCACTCAACATTTGTTGTGAGTCCAGGTCCTTTTCCAGTTATCTCACGTGATTCTTATCCAAGCCTTTTGGCTGGCATTACCGACCTGTCTTATGGATAAGTAAACCAAACTGGGAAGGCCAAGACTGTAGTCCCCAAAGCTTGCCTAGAGACCAGTGCTGAGTTGGATGTATCAGATTTACCTAGTCCTGCCCCTAATCAGCTAGTCTGGAGGTGTCACACAGTGTCACACAGAGAATAAATGGCAGGTCACGTTTGAAACCAGAGCTTCTCTCTCCAGCAATAAAAACAACTAACATTTGACATTTATTAACAAATTTGGGGCGCTATATTAAGTGTTCTGCATGTACTACCTTATTTAATCCTTAGATTACCCTATGAAAGAGGTACACATTTTATAATTTCCGACATTATGGTATTACAAGTAATTTTCTTTCTGGTGGTGGAGTCTGGAGAAGACATGCGGAAATGGCACCTCTCAAGGGGAAGGAAAAGAAGGAAGAACAGGTCATCAGCCTCAGATCTCAAGTGGCTGAAGGAGAAAATGTGTTTGGTGTCCACCACATCTTTGCATCCTTCAGTGACACTATTGTCTGGGTCACTGATCTTTCTGGCAAGGAAACCATCCGCTGTGTGACTAGTGAGATGAAGGTGAAGGCTGAGATGAGTCCTCTCCCTTTGCTGCCATGTTGGCTGCCCAGGATGTAGCCCAAAGGTACAAGGAGCTGGGCACCGCTGCCCTCCACATCCAACTCCAGGTCACAGGAGCAAATAGGACCAAGATCCCTGGCCCTGGAGCCCAGTCAACCCTCAGAGCCATTGTCCACTCAGGAATGAAGATCAGGCAGATTGAGGAAGCCACCCCCATCCCCTCTGATAGTACCTGCAGGAAGGGGGGTTGCTGTGGTCACCGTCTATGAACAGGATTTCTCAAATTATTGTTTTCTGTTAATAAACTGCCTTTGTATAAGCTTTAAGAAAAAGATAAGTAATTTGCCAATATTGCCCAGTAGTAAAGTGACAGAGTCAGGATTTGGACGCAGGCCTTCTGACTCCAGAGCTGACACTTTTAAGTTACTGATACATTCTGCTGCCTGTCTAGGTTCCAGGTTCCAAATGCTTAGCCCATGGCTTTTTCTGCTCTGTGCTCTCTATAAATGTCATTGTGACAAATCTTAAATCACAACCAGCTAAGGGAAAAACCCTGGTGGGCATAAAACCGTCATCCTGTGATTGGTGGAGAGAACTCCAGCACCGAATTCTTGGGATTAAAGCCTCATGGAGAAGATGCTCCCATCTGTGCATGATGGGGTGGGGGCTAACTCGGCTAGGGAGAAGGCAGCTTCAGGTTGAAAGGAGAAATCAGTGGTTGGTGTGGCCCTTCTCCGCTCCGCTTCCTACATGAGCCTGTAACTGTGTACAGTGAATGGCAGAAAGGAAATAGTCTTTTATGTCGTGGGGCTTTGTTCCCATGATGGTAATCCTCTATTTTAATGCTGATAAGTACAATAGTGAGGATTATGCTCCTTAATTTAATTTGGCCTGCATATGGCAAAGCTCTTGCCAGGCTTTTATTTGACATTCTTTAGCACAGCTAGCCTGTTGTTATATAACAAGAAGCCCCTATAACGGAGGCAGGAGATTGATAATGCTGGTGCACGTGTTTCTACCCGGCAGCTCGTTACACACCTCCAGAGAAACCGCTTCCTTGTGGGCCACTTCAGGGAGGATTCGGACTCCGAGTGACGGGAATCTTCATGACTCAGGCAGCTCGAGGAGAGCTGGCACCTCGCAAGAGGGGAAAGCGAGCACATATTTCTCCCACTCTGGGGCTTGGAGCCAATTGGGCTGACCTCAGAATGGATGAGCCAGAGAAACAGCCTCCCAGTCAGGGCCAACTGTGGGCCAGATCTTCATGTGGGCTGTAAAAGTACAGATTGCCACATATCTTGACACACACACTGCGTGGGGGGTCCCCGCAGAAATATGTGGCAGTGCTAAGAAGATTAAACAAAACAAAACTTTCCTTATGTATCAGGAGGACCTTTCCTCTCCCACCCTTCGGTTCCCGTGCTCCTTTTTCCTTCCACTTCTGTTTCTCCCCCTCCGGAGGCGGGTGCCCTCCAGCCAAGTGCCTACTACCAGGGCCAAGTTAATGCACTAGGCATTAGAGGAACTTGGACACCGAAGGAGGGTGGCGGCAGGTATGGGCGCAGTGGTAGAGGTGGTGGCCTTCTTCTAGGAAGTGCTCGTGATACGCTGTGTGTTATCTCCTTTGGGTAGAAAGCAGATGGGCCTTGGTGACAGTCCTGAGTTTAAATCATAGTTCAGCTTCTTATGAACTACGAGTCTTTGGTCAAATTCCTTCATCTTTCTGAAACTCGGTGTCCTGGGCTGCAGAAAGGGCGTGATTGTGAGGATTGGAGATGATCTCTGCAACGGAACTAGCATAGCTCTAGACGCATGGTAAATGCTCACGGGATGATAACACGCTGCTGTTGGTTGTGGTGTTGCAACAGTAGTCTGTGCAAGCTAGCCTGAAGTGAAGAGTCAAGGCTCCTCTGGCTTAGCTGTAGGGCTTTAGACTAAAATACGCATTGAGGATTCCAGCACTTTAGAAACTTTGAACAGCCCTCACTCTCTGCTTTAACGTGAGGGTCATATTTTATTTTCTTGTGTTCCTGGCTTTTATGCAGGGATAAACGTGAGGTTGAGTTTGGGCCCGACTCACCCTTGCCAATATGGCCAGGGTTTCACTGGCACAGCCTCAAGTGGTAACTTCCAGAGCTTACTCGATTGTTAGGGCCTTCTTGGAGTTTCTTGATTTTTAAAGTACTAATTGGTCACATTTATTTTCAAACCGTTTTTGAAGCCAGAAATCTTATCACCAGCTGAAAGGAGCTTCAAGGAAAAATCTGTTTTGAGTTATATTTTTCCTTGTGGATTTGCTTATGGCTGTACATAAATATTTATCTGAACGATTTCAACAAACCTTAAATCATCAGTGGATCAGTGATCCTTATGCAAAAGACCCTTTTAGAAGGATTGTGGATGTCAAGAATGTCAGCAGTCCAAGTTCTTTTTGGAGGACCAGATTCCAAAGTCTAGTGCCCTCTTTTAAAATTATCTGGAGCTGTTTGGTGATTTGCAGTATGTCTTTTGTTTTCCTATTTCTGTATACCTGTCCATGCTATTCCTTCTGAATAGAATTTCCTTGACAGTTCTTTCTTTACCTGGAATATTTTACTCATCCTTCACGCTATCACCCATGTGGCACCTCGTGCAGGGTTTTGAAACAGACTAGAGCTAGGAGAAAACCATCCCATGTGGGAGAAAGAGTGAACCATGCCAGAGGCATGATGTGCAGGGGGCACAACAAGAAGGCGAGGTGTCCAGTGGGATGAAGGCAGAGGGTGTGGTGGGAGGGACGTGATGCAGGGAGAACTATAACGGGCAATAAAGCAGATATGAGCCAAGATGTGGGAGGCTTAAAGATGCACAAAATGTTTTGGACCATATTCTATAAGCTGAAAAATGTACACATACAGTCATTGAGTAGAATATGGTCTGCAGACGTATTTTGGTTGGCCTTAACAATGTTTTTAAAATTCTTAATTTAGTTTCCAACTTATAAAAATAGAAAGACTTCATGGAACAATTCAGATTTCTGATGGCTTTAAAAAATTGTTGTATCTAGCAGCAGTCTGCTGGGACCGAGTAGAGGGTGTCTTCCATTGATTCCTACTCACAGACTGCTTAATTCATGGCCTGGCCCCACCAGCATCTGAGTTTGACTCCTGTCCACTGTGTTCAGGGGCACCATGCAGGCAGAGGAAGCAGTTTAGGCTATGGACTCTGGAGCCAGATTGCTTCTGTCTAGGCTCAGGTCCGTGTCCAACTAGCTCAGTGACCTTGGGCAAGTTAAGCACATGTCTAATAATGGTACCTATCTCCTATAACCATTGTGAGAATAAATTATAGGAAATGTTTAGAAGACTACCAGGCGTGTAGTAAATGCACAGAAATGTTAACTGTTATTACTATAATCTATATGTGGTAATAAACTCCAGGGTTGAAACTGTCACTCATTTCTGGATAACAGCCGAATCTGGATCTTGGGCCATTATAAGCATAAGGGTAATTGATGAACGGATGAATGATTTTTTACTTCTGTTAGATCCAAAGCTAAATTTAATTAGTTTTCCCTCAAGAAATGCTTCTTATTTATGTTGAGTTTGACTTCAACATAATAATTGATTTTTGATAAAGTAGGAATCTGGCTTTCTCAGAAACCCAACAGTGCTAACAAAATAAGGGAATGGAAATGTTAACATCGTCTCATTTTTCTGTAATGGATCTAACTTCCCAACTCAGAAATGAGGCCTGGGGTGCCTGGGTGGCTCAGTCAGTTAAGCATTGGACTTTTGATCTCAGCTCAGGTCTTGATCTCAGGGTCATGAGTTCAAACCCTGCAATGGGCTGCATGCTGGGTGTGAAGCCTACTTAAAAAAAAATTAAGACCCAAGTTTGGGAAGATGCTTAATTATGTATTTTCTTTATGAAGCAGAGTTATTGGCAGGTAACTGCCTATGGTTACTATCTTAATTTAGAGTTAGCTGCTAGGATCCAGACATAGTGAACTTAAGCAGAAATATTAGAACACATTTTTTGAAGTTTATTTATTTATTTTGAGAGAGAGAGCGAGAGACAGAGAGAAAGCGGGTGGGGGAGGGGCAGAGAGAGAGAGAGACAGAATCCCAAGCGGGCTCTGTGTTGTCAGCACAGAGCCTGATGCTGGACTCGAACTCACAAACCATGAGATCATGACCTGAGCTGAGATCGAGTCAAAATATTTGACTGAGCCACCCCAGCACCCTGCTGTTAGAACACATTTTTGACCTGGGTTCTCTGACCACCCCCACCCACACACGAGATCCACACTTCAAGGCAGTGTTTTGGGCCTGGTGTCTCAGACAAACATGGAGCATCTCCAGAAATGGTTTGGACAGTTTGACGTGAGAACCAATTTCGGTGTGTTCGACATAACCTCATGTATAGCCGCAGTTACCGCATCACCCACTGAGGCCTTAAATGTGATCCCCTGTGGACACATCAGCAAGTGATGCTGTCAGCGAATGATGGCCTGAGCTCTGTGGAGTTGACCTGCAATGTTGGATTTACTTTCTTTCTGGAAAACCTGCACATTTACAGAGAACTTTGGTCCAGTGACACTTAATTTTATTTGGATAAATAGCTCAGTGACCTAAATTCTAAAACTGAATGATATGTTCAGTTTATACTGAAAGGTGGAAGTTGCTCTTTCACTTTATACTTTAAGTAGCAAATAACTCCCCCCCCTTATTTTTTTATAAAAAATCAACTGTTCAGAATGATAACCTGTACTTTTACTAAAGAAATCTCCATCTCTCTTTAGCTCTCTCCTTTTCCTTCTTTCTTTCCTTTTCTTCTCTCTCAGTTTCTGTTTGTCTCTCTCCGTGTACAATTGATACCTACATCCCTAAAGTTCTGGTTTCTAATCTAAAGGCCAGTTTCAAGGAATGACAAAATTTGGCAAATTCTTCTGACCATTTCATCATCCCTTGCTCCCGTCCTACATTTTGTGAGTGTAGGAAATTCTAGAAATTCAGTCCATCTCTGATACCTACTTTGCTTGTATCCTCATCCATACCTTTGCTATGTTCAGGCTCAGAATGAGTTTTTGACAAAAATACCTTTGCAGAGCACCTGGGTGGCTCAGTCGGTTAAGCGTCTAACTCTTGATTTCAGCTCAGGTCATGATCTCACAGTCATGATATCAAGCCCCACATCAGGCTCCATGCTGGGTATGGAGCCTGCTTAAGATTCTCTCTCTCCCTTTCTTATACCCTTCCCCATGCTTGTTCTTTCTCTCTCTCTCTCTCAAAAAAAAAAAAAAAATCTTTGCATATTGAGCCTATTTTGAAAGAAAAAACAAACTTGAGAAAAGAAAACTTGTTCAAGATGAAAATATTGCAGGAAACAAAATTTGTGTAAAAATGAATTCTAGATAAAAGTGTTTTATCATCAATACTTAAGGAAACCTAGATTATAATCTTACAGGTTGAAGGAAGAATAACTTTATATATTTCCACAGCCTTGTTAACTTTATCTCATTTTCTTTGGGTTAAAAGGAAAAACAGTAGTGTTTCTGTTCCAAATGTATTTTGTGGATTCTGTGGCATTTGGCTTGTACCTACAGGGCACAAATATTCCAGCATATTTCCCATTAGTATTGCCCCAGTCACTTTAAACTGTGAAGGACCTGAGCAAGTGTTGGCCACAGCAGCCATTGACAGTAGTGATGCCACACTCTTTCTGTGTGCACCTCAGTGACTTCTCAGACTTGCCTCCTTGATGAGCAGACAAAACAGAAGGAGGCTGGAATTTTTTTCTTTTCATCTCAATGGTGTAGGTCAGGAAGACAGGAATAGAGAGCTTTGGTGAGACAGGGCTCTAGCGACTGCTGTGATTGGGAAATTAGATAATAAACAGACCCTGTTACTAAGATTCTAATGGCCTAAAATCAACACAGTCTGGAGACGCAGGCAGGAGTGGCCTTCCTTGCTCTGGCCCAGACCTTCCCCGGAGAGCTCTTTGTGTCAACAAGAACAGCCAGCGCTCCTGGCCCGCTCCCAGCACTCAGAGTGGGGCTATCATTTTTGTTTGCTTTGCAAATATCTTAATGGGAAGTGGTTCAACACCACCTATGGGTTAATCTGAGGGGTTCTGCTTGGCAGCTGTTAGCTCTGAGAGCCACATGGCTGCTCTCGGGTGGAGGGAGTCAGGCTGACGGTTAACTACCCAGCGCCAGGTTGAGGCATCTCCTTTGCTTATTGGATTTACTGACTGGCAGGAAGCACAAGCACCTTGTTGTCTTTTATTTTTAGTTCGTTCCTCCTGGGAGTGTAAGGATGTTATTCTCAGATCCAATTGTGCTTTTCCCTCTAAGGCAGGGCTGTTGTTTCCATTAGTTTCTCTAGCATGCCACATACTTCTTTCACCCAAGTGCAATCTCATAGAATCTGTAATTTCATATTAAAAGTGGTGGTGTGGCAGTGGTGGAGTCCGTGGTATTGTTGCAGGAAGAAGGATCTGATCTGTTAGCCTGTTAGGAGGGCAAAGCTACAGCCCTGTCTTCACCTGGGATCTAAAGGCTTGAATAGATACCAACTTTCTTAAGAATCTCTGCTCTGCTGTTCCCTCAGTTTTCTTTTCTCTTCCTAAATTTGGCTCTCACTTGTCTTGACCCATGGGAACGCTTCCCCAGGTGACTTGGCCAACTCATGTTTTTCTGGATCTGTGTCAGTAGACATTGGCTCAAATTAACTCTTTCTTTATGCTTCCTTCACAGGATTTCAGGCAGGGCTGGGACAGTTTCCACAGTGCAGGTTAGGAAAGTTCCTAGACTGATGACAGACTTGTAGACAGTTTCCAAACGCCCCATTTGTAAAAATGCAAAAAGTTCAGATGACTCTATAAACTCTGGAACAAATGTCCAGCTACCCTCAGTAACAGTGCAGACTTGCTTCTAAGACTTTTTCCTTTCCTGAAGATTTCCACACCTATTTGTGGAGTTGCCTGGTGGTTGAGAGCAAGGGCTAGACCTGCTGCTGCTAAGGGTAAGTAAGGCTTTGATGAACTCATTTGCTCCATTTCCTCGTCATTAAATGGAAGACAAAGTGACACGATGTCTACCTCACCAGGTTGAGAATGTCCAGTGAGATAACGTAGATAAAGTGTATCTTACCTGACACATAAAACATATTCATGAATAGTAATAAGAAGGAGTTATTGTTGCTCTCTCTGAAGTACCCATCTTTCCCTATGTAATTTTTAGTGTTCTACATTCTTTTCTGAGACATTCATTTTGAAATCTGTGGTTCCTAACTCTTTAAAATGAAGTCAGTGCTGAAGTGCCTGGGTGGATCAGCCAGTTAAGCTTCCGACCTCGGCTCGGGTCAGGATCTCATGGTTCATGGGTTCCCCGCATTGGGCTCCTTGATAACAGCATGAGGCCTGCTTGGGATTCTCTCTCTCTCTCCCTTTTCTCGCTGCCCCTCCCCCACTTGCTCACGTGCACATGTGTGCACATGCTCTCTCTCTCTCTCTCTCTCTCAAACTTAAAAAAAAAATTAAGCTAGTGCCAAATCGAGGACAATTCAGTATCAAAGTAAATAATGATAATAAAAGAATATAGTGTATTGAATAAAATAAGAATCCACTAGTCTATACTGATAGATGGAAGGGAGGGAGGGAGAGAATGAGAGGAGGGAGGGAAAGGAAGATGAAGAAAGGAAGAAACAGGGTAAGCTTTTCCTTGCAATAAACTGTGAAATAATAAATGTAAAAGGAATGATGAAAACAGAAAATCATTGTTTGGCAACTGCTAAAATAACCATTGTTTTAGACAAAAATCATCAACGGATGCTAAAACTAGTAGGGAAAGTTTAAGGAGTTAACAAGCTTTTTACATAATCACAGAGTAAATCTCCATGAGATACTTAGTGATTGCAAAAAGACAGTGGGGCAGTCTGGCAGACCCTATGTTAACCAAGTGTTGAAAGTTAGCATCACCAGTAATTGGACAAATTGACAGCATCTTCCTCCCCATGATGCACTGAGGAAGAACACAATATTACTTCGGTGGATTTCCTGCCAAATGCGCATAACCTGAATTTAATCATGAAGAAACAGCAGACAAACCAGAAAGACCTCTTCCAAAATTAATGATCTATAGGTTTTAAAATGCAACACAAGGAAGACTAAGGAACTGTTTCAGATGAAAGGAGACTAGAGAAACATGACAACTGAATGCAGTGTATGGTCCAGAATTTGCCTTTTCTATAGAAGACATTATTGGGACAGGTGGCAAAATCCAGACAGCTAAACATTGGATAATAGTATTGTATTAATATTAATTTCCTGATTTTGGTTATTTTACCTCATCATATAAGAGAATGCCCTTGCTTTTAAGAAGCACACACTGGGGCGCCTGGGTGGCTCAGCCGGTTGAGCGTCCGACTTAGGCTCAGGTCATGATCTCACAGCTCGTGAGTTCGAGCCCTGTGTCGGGCTCTGTGCTGACAGCTCAGAGCCTGGAGCCTGCTTCTGCTTCTGTGTCTCCCTCTCTGCCTCTAACCCACTCGCATTCTGTCTCTGTCTCTGTCAAAAATAAATAAACATTAAAAAAAAAAATTTAAGAAGCACACACTGAAGTATTTAGGGATAAAGGGACACCAGGTGCAACTGACTCTCAAATGGTTCAGAAAAAAATTATATGTATTTGTGTATACGGATATCAGTATACGTGTACCGAGAGAAAGAGAGGAGAGAGGATAAGACAAATGTATATATTGCTAATATTTGGAGAATATTCTGAGTAGTATACAAAATTTCATATGTTATTCTTGCATCTTTACTATAAATGTGAAATTAAGTCAAAATAAAAAGTTAAAATTGGGCACCTAGGTGGCTCAGTCAGTTAAACATCTGACTTGATCTCAGCTCAGGTTTTCGTCACAGGGTCCTGAGTTCAGGCCCCGTGTTGGGCTCCACACTGGGTATGGAGCCTACTTGAAAAAAAAAAAGTTAAAATTAAAAAGTAAATTCGGTGCTACTTCTCTCCTTTTGACTGGGCAGTTCATCAGCCACTTTCTCTTTAGATCACAGTCCCTCTCAATCCATACCTGCAAGTCTAGTCACATGAGCATTGCCCTGCTTGCTGTCTGTCCTTGACTTCTCCACTGTGACGTTGCTGACTGCATACAGTCTTGTTTAGGCTTTTTCACTTCAGTTTTTAAATTCCTTCAACTGTTTCTCCCTACGCTTACGCCCCCTCCCTCATCTGTCTTTGGGCCTCATCGTTTAGTGCCTGCTTATCTATCATGCACTTTATTTCAGGATTTCTTGCTTTTATTTCTCTGAACTGAGCACTGCTTTCATAATTAAAGGAGGAAAACAGGGTTAAATATACCACCTTTGGTGGGTATACTAGTGACAAGAGCATCATCCAAAGAATGTGGAATTTAGACTCCTCTTACCTCTGACTTACTTGGACAAGTCACATCAGCCTTTCTAGGCCTCAGTTTTCCCACTTAAAGCATGAAAAAGAAATGGTAAATTACCTCTGAAGTTTCCTTTGTCTCCACAAGTCTCTGCCCTGGCCTAATTCAGGCTTTAAAGTGCTAGAACTGTCACTCAAAATTAACTCAACCCACAAGTTACCTTGTGACCCCACTCAAAGGAGAAACAGAGGTCACGAAAGGAAGCTACCCCCGGGGTACCTGTCATTAGCATTCTCCTGTCCCTCAAGCCTGAAGTTTCCCAGTTCAGGGACTTTCAGAAGTACAAAATTATAGACAACTAATATTAAACACCTTGCTAAGTGTGTGTTTCTAAATTCTGACCGTGGATATATCTTCTAACTTAATTATTTTAAAATCCTTTTGTTGTCTTTTTTGTTCTGCCTAAAAGCACAAATGGAAACCTTCCGCCCCAATTTTGCAAGAATTTTTATTTACATTTTCCTGATGAAGATGCTGAGGTACTGATTTGTCCAAGATCAAGTTGTCATATTTGGCAAATAAAAATGCAGGATACCCACTTAAATTTGAATTTTATATAAATAACTTTTAGTGTATGTCCCATGAAATATTTTTAAAAACATACCAAAAAATTATGTGTTGTATACTTAGAATTCAAAATACACCATTAAGTGAGTGTATTTTAGTGCTAGCCCATGTGTTTTGGCACTAATATGTCAGGAATATGTACGTGTATATCATAAATATGTATCATAAAGTATGTTGCTAAGCCTTTATCAATTGTTTGCAATAGTCTTCTGGCTTCTACGTGCCGTAACACAATGTTTTTTACCTTTTAGGAGCTTTTGCTTGAAAACATATTCAAAGACATCAATTCCTATTTTTTTATTAAGGGTTCTATTCAGATATCATCTACTGCAGCCATTCAGTCTAAATTGCAGACCCTAGGGATGCCTGGGTGGCTTAGTCTGTTAAGTGTCCAACTCTTGATTTCAGTTCGGGTCATGATCTCACAGTTGTGAGATCGAGCCCCATGTCAGCCTCGGCGCTGAGCGTGGAAGCTGTTTGGAATTCTCTCCCCCTTACCGTCTGCCTCTCTCTGTCACCCACCCCCACCCTCCCTGCCGCTCATGTGTGATCACTTGTATTTGCTCCCTCTCTCCCTCAAAATAAATAAATAAACATTTTTTTTAAATAAAAAATAAAAATAAATAAAATTGCAGACCCTGCCTCCAGCACTTCTAATGCCCCTTTCTTGCTTCAGTTTTCTTCTTTGGCACTTCTGTTTAACGTGCTAGCATATTTACTTTTCTCTTTCATTCATTGTCTGCTTCCCCCACTAAAATATAGGTTCTTAAGAGCATAGCAATCTTTGATTTCCTTGTCACCGCTGTATCCCCCATAACAGCAAGAGACAAAGGTACTCAAAAATTATTTGTGGAATGAGTGAATGATATCTGGGAGGCAATTGAGGACCTTATATCGCACACATAATATATGTTTTATAATTATACAGTCTTTTTTTTAATTAATTAATTAATTAATTAATTTAGAGTGTGTGTGAGTGTGAGCAGGGGAGGGGCAGAGAGAGGGAAAGACAGAATCCCAAGCAGGTTCCACACTGCCAGCACTGCCAGTGCAGAGCCCAACCTTGGGCTTGAACTCCCAAACCCTGAGATCATGACCTGAGCCAAGATCGAGTCGGACGCTCAACTGACTTAGCCACCCAGGCACCCCAATTACACAGAATCTTAAGTCTTCCCAGCAAATTAGAATCTTGAGTGTGGTACAGTGTGTATAATCTTCATATTAGTCCATAGACACTAAGTAAATAAAAGGTCAACAGGTCAGGGATCAAGGAGTATCTCCGGATACAGTTGGGCTTAATTTAATCTGTTTCCTGGCAAGTTTTCTAGAATTAAATGTTAGTTGCTCCAGGCAACATTGATTAAGATCCCAAATCAATTGTGTCACTGTCTACAGAAGTCCAGCAACAAAATGGTGCCAGAGGCTGAGAACACAGGCTCTGTGTCCACCGGACCTGGGTTTGTATCAGAATGTCTGGATGCCACCTGCACAGGGCACTCAGTCTGCCCCAGTTTCAGCTGTGAAAAGGGCACTCTGGTAGGACCTTCGCTGCTAGCACTGACTTGAGGATTAAACAAGAGCATCCAGTCACATCCTGAGCACAGAAAAGTGTGCTCAGCTATTCTGGCTGTGCTGTGGCCCTCAGCCCATGGTCGTGCATTTCTTTGGGTCACAGTGCACTTCCTCACTACTGCATCCGAGTTCCATCCCTGGGCCTGAGGCTGGTTTTGCCTTTGCTCCCTTGGCTGCTGACAAAGAACTGAAGTACGTTTTATGGGTTACTTTAAATGTGGGTTATTTTACGGGCTCTTGGTTGAGTGTCCTTTTTTCCAATAAGACAAGTATTCTCAGCAGAATGAAGAAAAGTCTTCTGCTCTTAACCTTAGACTTTACACATGACAGCTGCCTGCAATAAAGTAGTAAAGGAGAAAAAAAGAAATGAGAATACAAGAGCTGGCTAAGGCTGTGTGGGCTCACGGATGGGGAAAAGCAATGAGGCAAACAAATATCAAATTTAAAGGACTCAGTGGGACTTGGGAAATTAGCATAAGTACATACATTTAACTAGTAGTGCTAACTTTGAGCAGTGACATTATGAAACATTTATTAGGCCTTTTGAGCCCTTTTGATGAATTTGTCCTTGAGCCATGCTCTAAAACTTAAAATAATTACGTGTCCAAGAACAAACTAATACCCATCTATTTAAATATAACTTGTATATTCAACTTATTTGGCAATGATACTGGTTGGGATGCTGAGATACAGGGCATACCTTCAGAATCTTTGTAAAAGTTACCAAGTAGCCAAACATAATTCAGAACAAATAACACAAACACTGTGATCGTTCTTTCATGTTTCCCTTTTTCCTGCAGTAATGGTGATCTTATTTTGCATGATTATTGTTTGTTTTCACTTCTTCTGTACTCTTTGTTTTTCCTTCATGTCATATATCAAAGCCCAGGAATAATGTTTTCCTTCTTTTGGAATCAACAAATGCTAATTAAACTAATAATGAGGTACCCCTCTTTTTTGTTGACCAAAGAGCTAAGCAAAGCTTAAAAAGACTAATAATACCCAGGGTTGGTGATATGAGAAGTAGGTCCTTTCATACTTTTGCAGATATGAACGTTAATTTTTATTGCCTTTTAGAGGAGAATTTGATGATATAATTCAAAAGCTATAAAACAGGCAAAGAGTTTGCTCACCCTTTGACTCAACAGCCTCAAATTAAGATTTATCCAAGAAGCAGGGGCACCTGGCACCTGGGTGGCTCAGTCAGTTGAGTGTCCGACTTCGGCTCAGGTTATGATTTCACAGCTTGTGAGTTCGAGCCCCGTGTTGAGCTCTGTGCTGACAGTTCAGAGCCTGGAAGCTGCTTCAGATTCTGTCTCGTCTCTCTCTACCCCTCCCCCCACCTCTCTTAAATATAAATATAAAAAAAGATTTATCCAAGAAAATAATTGGATGAGTACTCATACCTATATGCACAGAATATTTCATGATTTGTTATTTATAATGTTGTAAAACTGGAAACAACTTAAATATCCAAAAGTAAGAGATAAAATCATTTATGATACTCACCCAACGTAATACTATGCAACCATAAATATGATATGCCTGCACACTTGCATATATGTGTAGTGCACACAAATATAGCAAAAGATGCTCCTAACTTGGCAAAGGTAAGTCAAAATGGCAAACATCTGAGCCTTTGTCTTTTTTAAATGTATATTATATGCATAGAAAAGCGTCTGAAAAAATATACATCAAGATATTAACAGATCCATTTGGTTGTGGAAATTATCCTTGATCTTTATTTTCTTCTCTTTAAATATCTATTTTAGATGATTCAATAATGAATTGTTTTTAGGTTTATTATTTTTTCTGAGAGAGAGAGAGAGAGAGTGTACACATGAGGGAGGGGCAGAGAGAGAGAGGGAGAAACCCAAGCAGGCTACCCACTGTCAGAGTAGAGCTGGACACAGGGCTTGAACTCACAAAACTGTGAGATCATGATCTGAGCCAAAATCAAGAGTCAAAAGTAGGACACTCAGCCAACTGAGCCACCCAGGCACCCTTATATGTTATTTTTTAATCAGAAAAAAAATTCTTTTTTATTCAGAAGGAGAAAAAAAAGGAAACATTTTGCCACCAGTTCTTTTAGTCATTTGCTTTGGGGAGAAAGTCAAAGATTACTACACTTTCATTGATTAGTGAATGGTGAATATTCAGACCTCTTGGGAATTTGGAGCATCTTCAACTAAAAAATAAAGAAGAAAAGACAAAACTGATGAACACAACTCTGATGTCTCAAAGGCCAAGTGGCTTGTTTCCTTGGCTCTCCCTTCTTGAGCATAATTTGATAAAGCCCACCTTCACTAGATGATTTGCAGACGTTCTTAATTGGTCAGCATGTGGCACCAGATGAGTTAGTTACAATAGTAAGTTTTCAGTGTGGTTATGTTCAGTAGATTGTGGAAATGCACCAGGGTGCCTCCAACCCTGCCCAGAGTACAAGCGATGGCCTGGGTGGGGATGGGGCAGGAAAGGCTCTTCCAAGCTAAAGGGTAAAGGTGCAATGGCCGGGTGTGTCAGAGAGGAGACGACATTGCAGGAAAAGCACAGAAGTATGAATACAACCAGGTTTGGTGGGGGCATGGCAAATGCTTATTTGTTGTGATGGTGGTGATAGAGAATAAAGGCATTCTAGAAATCCTAGCTTTCCAAGTTTCGTAATACAGTATGCATTACTTATACCTTTATGTTTACATGAAAATCTGTGTTCTTAGAACATTTTCCATTCTTCCAATCCTCTGTACCTTCAAAGCCATTTTAATAAATGTAAGAAAAGATGCACGGACACCTGGCTAAAACAAATCAGGGAAGAGTAGATGCACAGTGACAGTATAGGGAGATTCAGATATGGTGGTGTTCCACATTTGTACCCTCAGCCCTCACAATGTTCAGATTCCATATAATTGCTAAATAAGAATTCTTCAGTTGCCAGTTGGGGTTTGACCTGTGGCCAGTTCACATGGAAACCCCGTTAGTGCTCAGGTCAGCTCGGGATCTTTTACAAAAGACGGTGTCCTTTTCTCTGATGTCATTTTTTTAAAAATGTCTTTATTTACCTAACCTTGAACTTATCAAAACCATTTGCAAAGATGTTTATGTTTTCTATTACCCTTCATGGTAATTTCCATAAGGAAAGTTATATGACTTATTTATCTTATGACTTATCTGAAATCCCCAAGATTCATGGGGATCCTACTATGTTAAAATATCTTGGTCTGAGCATATCTTTTGCAGGGTGGATTGGCTGGTGCTTCTTGGGAACAAGAAATTGACCTCTTCTTATTAAAAGCTCCATGTACAACAGATTTTTTTTTTTTTCAGAGCTATCAAAGAAACAGGAGCAAATGTGCTTGGTTATGCTGATTAGCCTTTCTCCCAGGGCTACCACAGAAGACACACGAATTTACAATGAGAACTACTCAGACAGCAGGATGCTAACAAATCAACCGACAATGAATTAGCTGCAACCTATCCTGTTTTGAAATTAGAATATACTTTCAAGTGTGAACGACTAATGAGTTTCTCAGTTTGTCTACAAGCCATTCTAAATTACAATTGATAAAAGATAAGACATAATCCTGCAAATTTTATCAGAGCTAATAAAAACTGCAAAAAGAAATTTAAATGAAGTTTATAAAACGGAGAGTCAGAGGGTAACCACTGTGTCTCTGTTCCCATCCAAGAAAAGTTACCCTAACCCTAAAGTAGGAAAAAGCCAGTTACCAGACCAGATTGATGGATCAGATCCTCAACGTTCACACAGAGCACGTGGCTTCCTTTAATTATAATGCATAAATCAGTCTCCAGAGTGTATCAACCAACTAGTGAGAGTATAGTCCAAATTATACTACTCACTGTAAAACCACACACTGGCATTCTACTTTTCAAATATGACTCTTGTGGGTTTGGTTCACAACTCCACTCTGAAAAAGTCATCACCCCTCAGTGAACTGGCAAACTCAATTTTGGAGCCTGTTAAAGCTGAGACCCAGTTTTGGAGTGCGGTGACTTCACCTAGTGCTGCCAACCCAGCATGACAAAGCCAGCTGGCCCCATGGATCTTTGCTGTAGAAGAAAAATGCTGGGGCATTCTCAGCAGCCATGCACTCGGGAGCCACCCTGCACCCGGCCTCTCATCCCGTCACACTGGGATGAGAGTTTAAGAAAGAATTAGATGTGAGTTTCATTTTGGGGGCTTTTTCAGGGCAGATGCCCAGCGGAAGCGCTGTCCCTGAGGCGTGAGATTTTCTGTGACTCCTAGAACCCACAGCTGAGTGAACTGACTGCAGCAAAGCAGCAGAGCTGCTGAGCCCTGGAGGCAATCTGCTTAAGACTTCAGTCATGGCTTCAGAGAGGCTCAAAGAGCCCTTGGAATATGTAAGGAATATGTAAGCCCTTGGAATATGTAGATGGACAACTGCTTCCTATTTACTGCCATTTCGCATGTGATTCCTAATAGAGGCTGAGGACACTATTGTATTTTTAAATATTCCTACAGTTTTAATGTTTATTATTTAAGACAGAGACACAGAGCATGAGTGGGGAGGGGCGGAGAGAGGAGGAGACACAGAATCCGAAGCAGGCTCCAGGCTCTGAGCCATCAGCCCAGAGCCCGACGCGGGGCTCGAACTCACAAACTGTGAGATCGTGACCTGAGCTGAAGTCGGATGCTTAACTGACTGAGCCGCCCAGGCACCCAATAATATCACACTTTAAAAATGAATAATTCCTGGGGTGCCTGGCTGGCTCAGTCAACAGAGCATGCGACTCTTATCCTTCAGGTTGTGAATTCAAGATGCACATTGGGCATGGAGCCTACTTAAAAAAATAAAATAAAATAATAAAAATTAATAATTCCTTAATATCATCTAATACCAATTCATAGTCAAAATTTCCCAGTTGTCCTAAGAATGTCCTTTACACCTTTTTGTACAAGCCAGGGTCCAATTTAGGTCATTACCTTGCATTGAGTTGTTATGTCCCTAAATCTCATTTAATACATAATCCTCAGTTTCTCATGACACTTTTTAAGAAATTGAAGCTAATTATCTTGTAAAATTATAGCTCACTTTCTGTATTTGTTTGCTTGATTCTTCGTGGTCTTATCTTGTCCCTCTATATCCTGCATTCTAGGTAAACTGTAAGTTAGATTTAAAGCTTTGATTACATTCAAGTGAGATGAAACAAAAAATATAAATGTCATGGATGATGTTGAATTCATCATATTGCCTCACATCACAAGACAACGTTGTCTTGGCTAGTGGTGCTAAGACTGGCACTGGATTAAGATGGTGACCTTGTGATTTCTCCAGTGTTCTGTTAAACCTTGCTCTCCTTGTGACCTGAAAGAAGGACTCTGTGTGGCAGTGCTTTGGCACCATATGAATGTCCTGTTCACTATCAACCATTTGTCTGAAGGTTTTATGAGCAATTGACAATCCTTGCCTAAATCAATAATTTCCTGTTGAAGTTTCCTTTTCTATGTCAGCAGGTTTTGTGCTGCCTTATTTTTTTAAGTTTTTATTTTAATTATAGTTAGTTAATATACAGTGTTGTATTAGTTTCAGGTGTACAATATAGTGATTCAGCAATTACATACATCACCCTGTTCTCATCATGAAAAGTGCCCTCCTTAATCCCCATTATCTATTTAACTCAATCCTACACCCACCTTCCCCTCTGGTAATCATCAGTTTGTTCTAATTAAGAGTCCGTGTCTTAGTTTGTCTCTCTCTCCCTCTGTTTTGTTCCCCCCCTTTGCTCATTTATTTTGTTTCTTAAATTCCACATATGAGCGAAATCATATGGCATATGGTGTTTGTCTTTTTCTGACTGACTTATTTTGCTTAGCATTATACTCTCTAGCTCCATCTATGTCATTGCAGGTGGCAAGATTTCATTATTTTTTATGGCTGAATAATATTCCATTATAGATATATATACCACATCTTTATCCATTCATCTATTGATGGGTTGCTTCCATATCTTGGCTATTATAAATAATTTTGCTCTAAACATAGGTGAATACAAAGCATAAGAGACTCTTAAAAACAGAACAAACTGAGGGTTGATGGGGGGTGGGAGGGAGGGGAGGGTGGGTGGTGGGTATTGAAGAGGGCATCTTTTGGGATGAGCACTGGGTGTTGTATGGAAACCAATTTGACAATAAGTTTCATATATTAAAAAAATAAATAAAAAATAGATAAATAAACATAGGTGAATATATCCCTTTGAATTAGTGTTTTTGTATCCTTTGGGTAAATACCCAGGAGTACAACTGATGGATCGTAGGGTAATTCTGTTTTTAACTTTTTGGCAAACCTCCATACTGTTTTCCACAGTGGCTGCACCAATTTGCATTTTTCCCAACAGTGCAAGAGGGCTCCTTTTTTTCCACATCCTCTCCAACACTTGCTGTTTCTTGTGTTTTTTATTTTAGCTATTCTGACAGGTGTGAGGTTATTCTCTCATTGGAGTTTTGATTTGCATTAAGTGATGATGAACATCTTTTCATGTGTCTGTTGGCCATCTGGTCGTCTTCTTTGGAGAAATGTCAGTTCATATCTTCTGTCCATTTTTAATTAGATTATTTGCTTTTTGGGTGTTGAATTTTATAAGTATGTATTTTGGGTACTCTTTATCAGATATGTCATTTGCAAATATATTCTCTAATTCCATAGGTTGCCTTTTAGTTTTATTGATTATTAACTTCACTGTGCAGAAGCTTTTTATTTTGATGTAGTGCCAATAGTTTATTTGTGGTTTTGTTTCCCTTGCCTCAGGACACATAATGTAGAAAAAAGTTGCTAACACCTGATGTCAGAGAGGTTACTGCCTGTGTCCTCTTTTAGGATTTTAATGGTTTGAGGTCTTGCATTTAGGTCTTTAATCCATTTTGAATTTATTTTTGTGTATGGTGTAAAAAAGTGGTACAGTTTCTTCATTTTGCATGTTGGTGTCCAGTTTTCCCAACACCATTTGTTCAAGAAACTGTTCTTTTCCCATTGGATATTCTTTACTGCTTTGTCAAAGATTAACTGACCAGATAGGTGTGGGTTCATTTCTGGGTTTTCTATTCTGTTCCATTGACCTATGTCTGTTTTTATGCCAGTACCATACTGTTTTGATTACTGCAACTTTGTAATATAACTTGAAATCCAGAATTGTGATGTCTCCAGCTTTGCTTTGCTCTTTCAAGATTGCTTTGACTATTTGGGGTCTTTTGTGATTCCATGCGAATTTTAGAATTGTATATTCTACTTCTGTGAAAAATGCTATTGGTATTTTGATAGGAATTGCATTAAATCTATAGATTGATTTGGGTTGTATAGACACTTTAACCGTATTTGTTCTTCCAGTCCATGAGCATGGAATGTCTTTCCATTTCTTTGTGTCCTCTGCAATTTCTTTCATTGGTGTTTTATAGTTTTCAGAGTATAGGTCTTTCACCTCGTTGCTTAAGTTTATTCCTAGGCATCTTAATATTTTGGGTGCAATTATAAATGGGATTATTTTCTTAATTTTTCTTTCTGCTGCTTCATTATTTGTGTATAGAAATACAACAGATTTCTGCACATTGATTTTGTATATTGTGACTTTACTGCATTCATTTATCAGTTCTAATAGTTTTTTGGTAGTCTTTTGGGTTTTCCATATATAGTATCATGACCTCCTCAATAGTGGAAGTTTTACTTCCTCCTTACTGTTTTGGATGCCTTTTATTTCTGTGTTGTCTGTTGTGGCTAGGACTTCCAGTACTATGTTGAATACAAGTGGTGAGAGTGAACATCCTTATCTTGTTCCTGACCTTCAGGGAAAGGCTGTCAGTTTTTCCCCATTGAGGATGATGTTTGCTCTGTGTTTTTCATATAGGCCCTTATTATGTTGAGGTATGTTCCCTCTACACCTACTTTATTTGAGGATTTTTATGGTGAGTCGATGTTATACTTTGTCAAATTCTGGTGCACTATTTATGGACTAGTTATGACATGAACCAAGTCATTAGTTTCTTGAGCTTTGATTCCCTCACCTGTAAAATGAGTATAAAACAATAGAACCAAATTCACATGGTTGTTGGAAGCATTATGTAACTATGTATCCATTCTTTGACAGTTGCCTGGTGACATGTATGCATGCAGTAAACATTGGCTATTTTTTACCATCGTGCTTTTCCTTATTTGGGGGATGACAGCTTATGGAGCATTATCATTCACTGCCAGTCTTAAGTCCTTGAGGCATATGACAATATATCTGATAAAATTGCTGAAAAGGAGTTGAGGCAGTTAGACTCTTGAAAAAAAACTTAACTTATACCGTTTTTTAAAGGCATTTTGGAATTTGTTTCAAACAAGGGTGGTTCAGATTAGTATTTCCTAAGGCATGTTAAAAGAACAAGTAGGACTCCGACACACTCACTGGGAGATGGGCGACACTGTTAAGATAACATCTGGGAAATGCTGTGTCTTCTTTTCCCCTGGTGGGGTTTCATTGTGCATAGTATTAAGTTAAAGTTTCCAGAAAGCTTCTTAGGAAAGAAACCTGCTTCAATCAAGTATTTGTTTAATCAGGGATTTTCTAATCTATTTGCCTGTAGGCACTACTGACTCCACCTCCGCTTTTATAAAACCGCGTAACACATATAAACATTATATTGAGTTGCCTTAGATTCTTCCAAAGGCTTGAATGAAGAGGGGGTCACACAGATGGACTGACCCTCTGCAGAGAGTTGTAAGATGTCTGTCCTTGGCTTTGGATCCTAGAAAGCCATGCAAGTGAGTGGAGTTCTTAAGAGGTTCCATTTCCATGTTGGGGCAGGGAGGGCAGAAATTAGAGTGCCCATAGTAATGTGACAGCTAAACTCTCCTCCTTAGATTTTCTCCAAACCTTACCAGGACTCCTAGAGGACTTCAGAGGCCATCTGTCCTTTAGGCCTCCCAGAGCCATGGGCCTTGCCAAGGCTGACAGGAATGAGTTCCTTGGGCTGGTGCATAGAAACCAAAGGGCACAGAGGGTGTCCAGTTTCAGAGGAAGACAGAGGTTTGGAGTCAGACCAACAGTGGTCAGTGTCTTAGCTCTGCCAGGTATTCACGTGATCCCTGGCCAAATCCTTTACCCTCTCTGAACTACAGTTTCGTCATCTATATAATAGGGACAGTTAAAGTACTTAGCTCAAATTGTTGTGAGATTCTCATTAGATACATAAAAGCATTTTTAAAAATATGAAATGTTATATAAAAGCTCATTAATTTAATGTTAATGTTAAGGGTATTTTTAACCTGATCTTCATGGCCCATATTTTGGGGGTCCCCTAGTCATTCTTTTATTCATTCTTGTCAAATATTTATTGAGCCCTTACAACATACCAGCCACTAGGGTTAGGTGCTGACAGAGAGTACGGAATAAAGTAGATCTGATCCCTGCCTTCTTTGAACTGACGTTCCATAGTGGGAGTCATACGATAAACAAATGTATACACAAATCAGTGTATCATTATAGTCCCCTCTCCCCGGCTACTGATGTGATATTTTTTAAATGGGGATATTGCTTATTCTCTATTTATAGATGCATTTAGAAGGTAAATCCATGAACTGTTCACAGAAAATCCAGAAAAGGAATTTATCAGTTTAAATAAGGAATAAGATTTTTAATAGAGAACCAGAAGAGACCTTAGGAATAGTTTATCTCAATCACTTCATTTTATAGATGAGGAAAACTAGAATACTAAATAGAATACTAAAGAAGTTTCCCCAGTCGTGTGTATGCATCTGAGTGTGTGAGTGCGTGAGGGAGTGAGTGTCTGTGAGAGAGAGAACGAGAGAGAGAGCGATCCCAGAGATCTTGAGGCAGGAGTTAGAATCCAGATTTCCCTTCCCCTAATTTGTGCTTTCCACTCTGCTGGGGTCCAACTGCAAGGGCCGGCTCATATTTTAACAGTGAGTTATTATCACACTTTTATACAGTGGGTTTCAATTGCTAGAAATTGGGGACACAGCACAATTGATTTTTCCAAACTTTGCTCCATGAGACGTTAATATTTTAATAGATGTTAGTAGTTTATCACTTTTTTAAGTTCATTTATTTACTTTGAGAGAGAGTGCATGCGAACAAGTCAGGGAGGGACAGAGAGAGAGGGAAAGAGAGAGAATCCCAAGCAGGCTCCATACTGTCAGCACAGAGCCCAATACGGGGCTCAAACTCACGAGCTATGAGACCCTGACCAGAGCTGAAATCAAGAGTCAGATGCTTAACCGACTGAGCCACCCAGGCGCTCTAGTAGTTTATCACTTTTTGAGTTGTTTGGTCAAATTAGTTTAAGAAACTTTGCAGCCCTCCCCACCAACCCCTGTGCCTTAGGAGTCCATAAATGAATACCATGACTGTAAAAGATCATTCCTGCAATAAGGAAGCCTCTTAACTATGTACAATTCAGCATTTCCCATATTTACTTGACTACAGACTCTATTTTGAATTATTTCACAGTTAATGTGATTAATGTGCTGGCTGGGAAGTATAACCTTAGCATCAGTTTTGTTGGCTTCTTGGTAGAGTCTGGGAATGCCTAATAGTAAACTAAATTGTATCACACAACTTTAACAAGGGCAAGCTTCTTCAGTCTTAGGACCTCAGGCTGACTGTGGATATAGCAGCAATACCTAATAGGATGCATTTTCTTAAGTTGACGGTGTTCTTTTAACCAAGGACTAGAATGGGAAACGATGGGAACTTAGAATGTGTTCTGATCTATCTTTGGAGGAAAACAGTCCTCTGTAAGTTCTTAAAAATTATTTCAGTCCTTTTAAAAATTATTCTTATTTTTTTTTTTTTTATTTTTAGGCATCCACAAGCCCAGTGTTCTCCAGAAGGTTATGATGTCTTCGCAGGACATCCAAATAAGGTAGCCAGATACCTTGACTCTTAAGTGACTGTGTATCTTTTACACTTGTCCCAGTTGGTGGTTGTGAAGCCTGTCTGTGGCTGCGTGGTCAGGTCATCCAAACATGAAACTGTTAGTGATATTTTGAAGTCTTTGAGACAAAAGCCCAGCTTGCTATAGAACTTTGGTTCAGCAGAGAGACAGGGAGGTACAGTGAAGAGAGAATCAAAAGCCTGGAAATTTGCTGCTGAGAATAAATGCTAGCTGCTCCCTGAGGTGATTTGTCTGTGCACTCCACTCTCTACAGATGTTAGAGCCTCTTTTTGAGTAAGGACCCGAGGTTCTTTGGTAGCACTTTGATATCCTGCTCGAATTCAATATGTGAAATGGAGGCGTCTCTCTGTGACTTGGAGCCCACAGCAGGCTTTGAAGTCTGATCCAATTTTTGCTGCCTACTATTTGATGTTGAAAGGATGAAATGAAGAAAATGTACAGTTTTTGCCAGTAACTCTGCTGAGCATATGTAAGATTAAAAAAACAAAATCCTTTGGATGATGTACTTAGAAATGTTAAGTAGATTAATACCTTCCTATAGGTTTTCTTTTTTCTTTCTTAGGGATAAAAATTAAGTATAGGAGAAAACCAGCACAGAGCTGTTTTTTATATTCTGGACTATAATTAATTGAAGAGGGGGCTAGGTTGACTTGTTCAGAGGAAGAAATAAATGAATTAAGCAAAAGGTGCTGAGACTTTGCTACTAATTGCCCCAAGGGGAGGACCTCCACTCAATTCTAATGCAACACGGGGGTGACTCACGACATGACCCCAATATACTTAGCTCCTTCCTCATATCATCAGGGTTAAAGGTCCCTTAGTTAAATGGAAGCTATGTCCTTAAGGCCGCTTCATCAGAAGATTAATGTTTCTCTTACTGGGTCTTTCTGAAGCACTCCGTTTCTGGGACTGATTTGCTGTCTTCTCGGACATGCCATGCTGCCCCAGGTCGCCCAGCACTGAGTCCTTCCAGGGGAGCCCCTGCAAAACCTGGTAAGAAGAACATTTCGAATCGCATGCTGCTTCTACCCTTTGCACACTTGTGTACGTTTTGATGCATTGTTTAGGCGGGACTGTCTATAAGGTAGGACCTGCTCGGATAGTAATATGACCTAATGTTAGCAAGAAAGTTCAGGTTTGCACTGCCATAAAGGCTGGATTAAAGGTAGCCATTTACTGCCTTCTCATCCCACTCAAGTTTACTTCCCTGAGGGAAGAAAATGAATATCAAAGGCTATTATTTCCCTTTATCTGTTAAGAACCTCAGATTAGGAAACTGCTTCACAATTTCATTTTTTCAAAGGAAGGATAAACAACTGACCAACTTTCAGTGGAGCAGATCATTCTGGGTCAAAATCTAGGGCTTGGTAAAGCATATGGGTTAAGAGAGTAGTTCTGCTCTCTTGGCAACACTACCATTCTTTCAGCAGGAATACACACATCTTGCCACTCTCCTTTGGGAAATAGCTACTTATGGCCTCTTTTCTAAATGCTTTGCTTTAGAATATGGGGAAAGTTTGGGGGCTTATGTGTGGCTATAATCAGTACTTCTGGAAGATAAAATAGAAGCACGATGATAAGAAACATTTATGAACCAGAGGATACTAAGAACAGTGTGGATCATTCCAAAGAAAGAAACCTTTTCAACTTAAAATACTGGCATTACACTTAATGTCAACCTCATCTATTTTTCTGAAGTATGCAGTAGATTCTCAGTTCTCTCCAAATTTCTTCTTAGCCTGTTTTCCAATGATAAAGTGGTACAATATGAAGTGGGAAATGTACAATAAATGTGTTAGGATCTTCAGTCCATATGGAACTTAAGCTCTTGGAAGGAGACAAGAGAAGACGAGTGTACTATAGCAGAACCTTTTAAATGGATATGCAGAAAATGATAAATCTGTCAAAGAGAATATTTTCTCCACAGTATTCAGGGTTCCCACATAGCCAGATAGCATTTAGGAATAAAGCCATAACGAGGTAGGGGTAGGAGTAGTGCAAAAAAAGAGGAAAACTTAGGGAAAAGACAGTGTGGTGGAGCAGAACCCATTATGCAAGAGTTTGCTTGGCCTTTTTCTCTATCCAAACAATCTCTACCTTTTAATTGGGTTGTTTAGACCGTTTACACTTAACATGATAATTGATATATTTTGGTTTGAGTCTATCATTTTGCTATTTGTTTTCTATTTGTCCCATCTGATCTTTGTTATCTTTTGGCATTCTACTTGAAAACACACATAAAAAGAAAAATTTGAAGTATGATTGAGTAGCCAAAGGCACAGATTCTGGAGTGAGACCTCCCTGGATTCTAATCTCTTTTCTCCCGTGTAGTGTTAATCAAGTTATGAAACAGCTCCTTATCTCAGTACTTACACATGTAAAATGAGGGAAATAGTCATTCATAGCTGAGGGGTTGTACTGAGGATTAAATGACCTAATAGTATAAGTAAAGAGTGTAGCGTGGTGTCTGGTTCACGGTAAGGGTACCTTGTTTTCGCTGCTGCTGTGGTAATGATTGCTATTGATATTATATAAATGCAAACCAATCTATAAGTATGAAAAACGGGTAGAGAAATAAAGTTCTTATTGTAAGGCCCTAAATTTTGGTGGGAGTTTAGAGGGAGTAAGAACAGGTTATATTTGGAATTAACTATTAAAGAGATTTGTTGGATTACAGTCATCTTTCCCAGTCTTTAGGAAAGTATCCTCAAAGCCAAACTTATTAATAAGCTACACATCTGACTTGCTATAAATGGCTCATATGCACTTTCCTCTCACAACTGTGTTTTCCTTCCAATCTAGGTGGTTTTCTCTTGGGTCTGCCACCATCACCATTACTTCTTACACTCTTCTAAGTAACATCCTGAGTAGTCTTCCTGCTTCCATTCTTTTCCTCCTTCAACTTCTCTTATCACAGATAGTTGAGGAGCTTTTCTAAAGCATACCCTGATCTTGACATTCCCTTTCTCCGTATTCCTCTATGGCTCCTCACTGCTTCAGCATCAACTCTAAACTTCTTGGTGTGATACTCAAGGCTATCTCTGTTATGGGCTTAATCTTCCTTTCCTAAGCTCTATCTTCCACTGATCTCTCTTTCTCAGTCTGTGCTTCAGAATATCCAAACCGTTCTCTGTTCTCCAAGCCTGCCTAGTATATCCTTTCTCACCTCTGTGACTATGCCCATGCTGATCCCTCTGCCCCACTATCCTGCTTCCCTGTTCACATTCAGTCCACTCCATTCTTGAGTCCCCAGTGATTCCCATCTTCTGTGCCCTTTGACTTTTCTTGTAGTACTTATCACATCCTGCCTTACATTATAATTATTTTCATTCATCTACTAAATTTTAAACTCTCTGGGATTGTATCTTTTCATTTCTGTGTTCTCTCCTCACAGCCTCGCCTACATCCTCTGACTAAATTCTTGAGCATCCAAAGCCCTGATGAAATATCATGGAAGCAAGAATGTAATGAAGCTCTTGAATGAGTCAGAGAAAAGTTTTAAAATGTGTTCTTAATAATCCTAGAACAAAGCAAATGTCTCTTAGTCACCCCGAAATAGGTATAGCATACGGGTAGAACAAGTTAAAATGATCCAAGCTGTTTCATTTTGTTGCTGTTGTTTTGGGTAGGGAGAGAAGAAAAGGTTTAGGCAGGAAAATGCATTACGTAAATCAAATTCCCCTTGACCTTAGAAGGCAGCAAAGATGGATTGAAGAACAAAAGCTTTCCAGTTTTATGTTTTCAAGGTTATCAGCTGCAGAAACAAGAGTATATTCGGTAAGAGACATTTTAGCAAGTTATACCTTTGTATTTAATTTTTTGCCTTGAATTACTCACTATTTCAACCCACGTTTCTTTGCAAGACTGAATGGGAATATGGTGATCTTTTCAGTGTAAGAAAAAAAAACCCACTAACATCCAACAAGTTTGCCTTCTAACCTGCAGTGAGTGCTAATAACTTCACTGTTCTATGAAATGGTCTGGTGGGTTGGGGGATGGAGGGAGGCAGGGAATAATCTAAAGTTACTCAGGCCAGCTCTGCTCAGGGCAGGCATGCAAAGAAGTATACAGATGTGGGGCTTGTATAAAGGCTGTCTTCCGCCCCTGTCAGAGAGTCTAGGAAGTGTGCTTAATTGGTCTGTTTGAGCCTGATTCATTCTAAACATGGGAGAGGAAAGCACAGTATACCCAGGAAGTGCATAACACAAATCACTTTGCCACTAATCCAAGGAGTGAAATTATTTAATTAGACTGATAGGCATATATACAGACCTCATCTGATTTTACTGTTTAAAAATGTATTCTTGGGGCGCCTGGGTGGCGCAGTCAGTTAAGCATCCGACTTCAGCCAGGTCACGATCTCGCGGTCCGGGACTTCAAGCCCCGCGTCGGGCTCTGGGCTGATGGCTCAGAGCCTGGAGCCTGTTTCCGATTCTGTGTCTCCCTCTCTCTCTGCCCCTCCCCCGTTCATGCTCTGTCTCTCTCTGTCCCAAAAATAAATAAATGTTGAAAAAAAAAATTTTTTTTAAATGTATTCTTTAGACATTTGTCCTTATATTTATTTATTCATTTATTTACTCGACAATTATTAACATTTACTGAGTGCCAAGAACTGTCCTGTGCCAGGACTCCTCACATTGTTTTAAAAGACCAGTTTGAGGTTCATTATTTTAATTTCCTTTTTTTTGTTGTTAAAAACTTTTTTAATGTTTACTTATTTTTGAGAGAAAGAGAGAGAGAGCATAAGCAGGGGAGGGACAGAAAGAGAGGGAGTCACAGAATTCAAAGCAGGCTCCAGGCTCTGAGCTGTCAGCACAGAGCCTGATGTGGGGCTCGAACTCACAAACTATGAGATTGTGACCCGAAGCAAAGTCAGACACTTAACCGACTGAGCCACCTAAGCGCCCCATTGTTTTAATTTCTAATTTGCACAGTCAGATACTTTCATGAATACAGTAAAAATGAATTATAGTTGACCCTTGAACAATGCAGGGGTTAGAGGTGCTGAGCTCTGTGCAGTAAAAAATCCATGTCTAACTTTTGATTCATCAACAATTTAAAAAAAATTTTTTTTAATGTTTATTCATTTTTGAGAGATAGAGAGAGACAGAAAATGAGCATGGGAGGGACAGAGAGAGAGGGAGACACAGAATCTGAAGCAGGTTCCAGGCTCTAAGCTGTCACCCAGAGCCCGACGTGGGGCTCGAACCCATGAACCATGAGATCATGACCTGAGCCGAAGTCGGACACTCAACCGACTGAGCCACCCAGGCACCCCTGATTCATCAACAATTTACTAATAGCCTACTGTTGACCTGAAGCCTTACTGATAACATAAGCAGTTGGTTAACACATATCATGTATATGTTATATACTGTATTCTTACAGCAATACGTAAATTTTATTTTTTTTCAGTATTTCTAAACTGTGCAGTTCATCTGAGAGTTTTTTCAAATTGTTGCAAATCTCAAAAAAAATTTTTTTCCAACATATTTATTGGAAAAAAAAAAAAAACGTGTATAAGTAGACCCACAAGGTTCAAACCCATGTTTTTCAAAGGCACCCTACTAGATAAACAGTCACATATTTGGATGTTGTGTCAATATTAAATTTATCTAGACTTTCCTAAATTTCTTACTCTAATTTGTTTCCTAATCTTGTTGGGACAGGTAGCAGGGAATCAGCCTACAGACCCCATACATCACTAGCACTGTCCTAGGCATGTGTGATACATCAGGGAACAGCAGTAAAAAATTCCTGTCCTCACAGTGCTATGTTTCAGCAGAGGGAAATGGCAATAAACAATAAGCATAATACAAAAGTCAGTAGTATGGGATGTTAGAAGGGCCAGGTGTTAATACTGCTAGCGAGATTAGGAGTGGCCAAAGTGCACGAGGAGTGTTTGGGGGGTGGTTGCGCTTTTAAATAGGGTGGTTTGGGTGGGCTTTATTGAGAAAGCTTGAAAGTGGTGAGCTAATTAGCCATGCAGTATTTGGAGGAAGAGCATTCCAGGCAAAGGGAGTACCTATGGCAAAGGCCCGGCATGCAGGGAATAGGTGAGGAGTAGAAAGAAGCCCATGTGGTGGGAGCTGGGAGAGCAAGGAGAATGGTAGGTGGGGAGGAGACAGATGACGTGGGTTAATACTACTGTTTTTGTTTATTTTAACTTTTATTTATTAAGTAATGTCTGTCCCCAACATCAGGCTCAGACTCATAACCCGAGATCAAGAGTCCCATGCTCTATCAACTAAGCCAGCCAGATACCACCATATTTCTTTTTGAAGGTCAGAAAGTCATTACACTTGCTGAGAGTAACTTGAACTACACTGGGACTTAAAGATGGAGCATGGCACCTTTGGAGGGAGCGGAGGAGCAAGTGGGATTGCACCAGCCTCCTGAAGGGAACAACACAGTTGGCAGTGCACCATGCTGGGGAGTGGTAGAGCCCTTGGAGGGTATCTAAGTCAGGTTTAGTGATCTGATTTCACGTCTTTCATGGCCTATCCACCCCGCACTTCTATCCAGTCTAATGCCATCTTCTTCGTTATTTTTCATTCTTGCTTGCTGCTCATTACTAACTCTTGTTAATTTTGGCATTGGTTCAGCTATCAGAAGGCAAATTTGGGCTCTATTTTATCCTTGGAATTCTTTTTTTTTTTTTTTTAAGTTTATTTATTTATTTTGAGAGGGAGAGAGAGAGTGTGTGTGAGTGGGAGAGGGGCAGAAAAAGAGGTGGAGATAGGATCCCAAGCAGGCTCCACACTGTCAGCATGGAGCCCGATGCGAGGCTCAAACCCTTGGAACTCTTAATCCCAGGTTGACCAAACATCTCAGTTTTCCTAGAACTGAAGGGTTTTCCAAGATGTGAATTTTCAGTGCTAACACCAGGATGAGCCCAGGTAAACTGGGATGAGTTGGCCACCCTATTACAATAGTAGAAGTTGAATTTGATTTTTTTTTTTTTTTTTAGTAGATTCACTGTATCAGGCAAGACAAAGCCTTAGATCCACATGTCAGAATTGCCTTGCACTGCCTGCCTATTGGAAGGGGTTACAAGCAGATTGCCAAACAGCAAGCACTATGACTGTAAAGGGCTCAGACATCACCCATTTGACAGAGAGAGTGTGTTCCTACAACAGTCTCAAAGGCAACATGATCCCTATTAGGAAAGCACATGGAAACCAAACCCTACATAGAGAAAAGGCTACTGGGCCTTGCTGGCCTGCATCTAGCCCAATCATAGAATGCCATGCACGAGACTTTGAGGCCTCTCTTGTGTAGTCCCTGGTGCTCTGAATCCCTGCCATTTTCAACTCCCATTGGGCTGAGACATCTTTTCTTCTTGCCTGGGTGCCACAGAATTCAAAGTAAACCCTCATCAGTGAGACTGGTAAAGCCTGTCTCAGGACTTTTCTCGATGGGATAATAAAGGGATTAAAGAGATAAAATTCTTACTGTTGGCGAGGGAAGTAGAGAAAAACACCACCTTGTTGGATACAGGTGTGCTGTTTCAAAGGGGCACATGCACCCCAATGTTTATAGCAGTGCTATTGACAATAGCCACAGTATGGGAAGAGCCCAAATGTCCATCAACGGATAAATGAATGGTATATATATATATATATATATATATATATATATATATATATACAATGGAATATTACTCAGCAATCAAAAAGAACAAAATCTTGTCATTTGCAACTACATGGATGGAACTAGAGGGTATTATGCTAAGCAAAATAAGTCAGTCAGAGAAAGACAAATATCATATGACTTCACTCATATGAGGACTTTAAGATACAAAACAGATGAACATAAGGGCAGGGAAGCAAAAATAATATAAAAACAGGGAGGGGGACAAAACATAAGAGACTCCTAGAGAATAAACAGAGGATTGCTGGAGGGGTTGTGGGAGGGGGGGATGGGCTAAATGGGTAAGGGGCATTAAGGAATCTACTCCTGAAATCACTGTTGCACTATATGCTAACTAACTTGGATGTAAATTTAAAAATTAATTAATTTAAAAATAAGTAAATAAAAAATAAATAAATGTAAATTTATGGGGGAAAAAAACCCCACCTCCTTGTTAAAGGATCTTTTTGGACACGTGGTGCTCAAACTTTAGTGGGTATTGGAATCACTGAGCCTATTCCACAGTTTCCGATCTGGGGGAGAGCAGAGGTGAGGGGGATTTGCATTTTTATCAAGTTCCCAGGTGACTGCATAATGCTGGTCTGGGGACTGGCCTTAGAGAACCATTGCTCTAGATGTCCCCTATCTCTATGATACTACATTGAATCAGAAAAAGTGAACTGTAAATTTAGGGCTTCCTATTCGTTCAGCAAACACTTATCAAGCACCTACTGTACATCAACTGCAGGCCAGGAAGTAAAATAAGACACTTAAGAGACTAGTGTATTTCTAATATCTTGGTCTTTGCAGCTGTTATTTTCCAAAGCAGGCTTGGGAATACACTAGTGTCCTTATTTATCTCAAGTGGTCTCATTAAATTCTGGGGAAATTGTCAAGAACAAAGTTACATTTACTTATAACTTTGCTATAGAGGAGGAGGAGGGAAGTGTTCCAGATTTTGATAAAGTTTCTCAGTTTTTAAAACTGTTAGGAATTATTGCTTTTAACGGCTATCTCTATTTTATTAACTCTGCCAGCCTTTGCCAGCCTCCCTTAAGGCAAAATTGTTTTAAACCCCACCAGATCTGAACACTTGCACATATGTCTAATACGTATGTCATCACCATAAGGCTTGTGTTCTGGTTTTTTGCAAAAGAATTTAGGCAAGGCCAGCATAAGGATTGCATGGTTTGAGGCTTTGGGGCGTGAGGGTGGAGGGTGGAAGGAAAAAGAGGAGGGTAGATTATAGTTTTCCTAATCCCAAATTTCATTTCTAATTCAGCCCTATTTATATTAATTATATACCTTACTTCTTTTGCTCAAAAGACTTTTCTCATTTTTACCAGATCTAGGTTTGGGGTTGGTTTGTTTTTGTTTTGTTTTATTTTGTAATTTTGGAGAATGCGAACGGAGTGCCAGGACATCAGTTGGAGTCATGGCAGATTACCCCAATTTGAGGCTTCTGTCCAAAATTGTGATTTTCAGGAGGAATTTTGTAGGTTAACTGCCAAAAGGAGAACATTCATTTTGGTGCCCCATTTCCCCTGAAACTTGGGGGGTCTGGATGATAAGGAAGAAGGGATCCACATAGATGGACCTATATGGTCCACATAGGTCAGCACTCCATCCACACATCAGCCAGCTAAGGCGACGAGATCCTGACTTGCCTGCGCAGTCGAGGATGGAAGGGAGGTGGCCACAGCCCAGGAGGTCTCAGCCACCATTTTCAAGGCCACATACCTCAGGGAAGGCCTGGTGACAGACAGGCTTTTCTCATTCCTGCAACTCATTAAAACATGTTACAAAGTTGCATAGTTTGGGGCCATTATTTCTTCCCAGACTGTTACTGCCAACGTATCTGAGGAAAGTTCAGCAGGAACTTTTCCGGTGCTTTCCTGAGTGTGTTGGGTCAGGATGCACTTTTTGCCGATGCCAAATTAGGTTCTGGCATTGACCCAGGACATCAGGAGTGCAGCTGCCAAACAGCACAAGGCAGGGTGTGTGAGGCAAGTTAGGCTCCTTGGCTTCCAGAATTGGATGTTGATGGCATGACTGTAAAACGTGCTGAGAGGAATTTTATTTTTAAATTCTTTTGTTACTTGATGTATTTGAAACAGCACATACTCTATAGACTATCCTGTTAACCTTGGCTGCCTCATTTGTTTCATTTTAAAGGATTCTTTTCAACTTTAAAATTAAACATCCAGTTATATAGTGGTAGGAGTGAGGAGTGGAGTGATTTTTCTTTTTACTTTTGTTTATTTTCCAAGATTGGGAGTAATACATTTTTTTAACTGATAGAGTTTCTGGTTTTTTTTAGTAGTTTTGGGTTTTCAGAAAATTGAACAGAAGGTACGCGACTCTCATATACTCCCTTACCTCTTCCCCTCCCCAGGTTTCCCCTATTATTAACATCTTGCATCATTGTGGCTTGTTACAATGATGAACCAATGTTGATAGATTATTATTGACTAAAGTCCATACTTTACATTTGGGCTTACTCTGTGTTGTACCGTCTGAGTTTTGACAAATGTGTAGTGACATGTAACCACCACTACAGTTCCATACAGAGTAGTTTCACTTGCCTAAAAATCCCTTATGGCTCCACCTATTTATCCCTCCCTCCCTCCCTCCCACTACACTCATGGCAACCTCTATTTTGGAGGGGGTGTGTGTTGGCTTTTATTGTTTGTTTTTGTTGCTGTTGTTGTTTTACTGTTTACAAGTTGCGTCTTTTCCAGAATGGAAATACAGTTGGAATCATACAGTACAGAGCTCCTTCAAATTGCCTTCTTTCAGTTAGCAATATGCGTTTGAGCTCTCTGATTGATGTCTGCGTAGCTTGAGAGCCCATTTCTTTTTTTTGCTGAAAATATTCTATCGTGTGGCTATGCCACAGTTTGTTTATCCATTCACCTATTAGAGGACGTTTTGGGTGCTTCCAAGTTTTGGCAATTATAGAATAAAGCTGCGATAAATACTTTGTTCAGGTTTTTATGTGAATGTAAGTTTTCACTCTTGGGTAAATACCGAAGAGTATGATTGCTAGATTATATGGTGAGAGTATGTTTAGCTTTGTAAGAAGCTGCCAGACTGTCTTCCCAAGTGGCTGTACTATTTCATACTCTCACCAGCAGTGAATGAGAGCTCCTGCTGCTCCACATCTCCACATCCTTGTCAGCATTTGGTGTTATCAGTGTTTTGGATTTTGGCCATTTTAATAGACGTGTCATAATATCTCGTTGTTTTAGTTTACATTTCCCTGATGTCTTATGATGTGAAGCAACATTTCATATGGTTGGTTGCCACCTGTATATCTTTGGTGAAGTATCTCTGCAGATCTGTTACCCAGTTTTAAATTGTGTTGTTTTCTTATTGTTAAGTTTTAAGAGCTCTCTGTATATTTTGGATACCAGACCTTTTTCAGATACCTTTTACAGCTATTTCTCTCAGTTTCTGGCTTGTCTTTTCATTTTTTTTAAACAGTATCTTTGGCAGAGAAGTAATTAATTTTTTTAATGTATATATAATCAGGGAGAAAATATTCTTAGGTCAGCCTGACTCCCATCTTAGCTTAGCACCCATTCCCCATCCAAGCACTAAGAGCAGCCTGAGAGGAACAAGGTAATCTGTTGTTTAGTTTTTGAACATATGACACCCTGATACAAGGTGTTCCCTAAATTAAATGTAATCAACTTTAAGTGCTATAGGGAGACAAGACAGACATAGTCCAAAATTAAATAAGGGGAAAAAAAACTTGATTGTATGACTATCTGCAGAACCATAAGATTTTCCCCCCATTTTCATTTTTCTATGTGTTTCCAGTTTCCTTGCTCCTCATACTCCTTTAAGTAACTAGAGTTCCTAAAATGACCAGGAAAACTGGGGTTGTCAGCTTCCAGTAAAAACTATATTTAGCAAAGAAATATTGTTGGCTTAAATTCAGAGAGGGCTGGGAGAGAGTGAAGTGCATCCTTATTACTCATTCATTCAGATATTCAGCAGATGTCTGCTGAGTGTCTACTAAGTGGCAGGCACTGTGTTGGGTGCCTGCAGACAGCAGGATCCAGGCTTGTCCTTGTGAAGTTTACATTCCAAGGGAGAAATGGACAAGTAGCTCCGAAATCAAATCTCCTTTGACTGAGGTGTTAATAAGAGCGAGCAGTGGAGCTGAGCTACAAGGATGCTGGGTCTGGGGTGGAAGGGGGGTGGGGGGGAGGAGAAGGGTCACACAGGCTAAAACCAAAGCTGAGAACCGAAGGAGGGATAGAGAAAGGGCCAGGCAAAGAGGGGAGAAAGGTGTTTCCAGACCTTTGACTGTTCCCTTTCCACACCGGGGAAAGCTCACATGGGAGAGATAGGAGATTTTGGTTGTTCTTGTTTTTATAGTTTTTAAAATGATGAAATGAGGGGCGCCTGGGTGGCTCAGTTGGTTAAGCGTCCCACTTCGGCTCAGGTCATGATCTCGCGGTTCATGAGTTCAAGCCCCACGTCAGGCTCTGTGCTGACAGCTCGGAGCCTGGAGCCTGTTTCAGATTCTGTGTCTCCCTCTCTCTCTCTCTGACCCTCCCCCATTCATGCTCTGTCTCTCTCTGTCTCAAAAATAAATAAACATTAAATAAATAAATGAATAAATAAATAAATAAATAAATAAATAAATAAATAAATAAAATGATGAAATGTAACATGATTACAAAAAAAAACATTTACAACAGAGATGGGCAGTGTAAGGAATTATTATAAAGGAAGCACACACATAACCACAACTGAGATTGCAGAAAGAACTTGCCCACACCTCAGAAACATCCTGCACACCCTTTCCTGATTGTGACTCTCTTTTTCCTTTTTTTTTTTTTAACTTTTTAATGTTTATTCATTTTTTGACAGAGATAGAATGCAAGCGGGGAGGGTCAGAGAGAGAGGGAGACACAGAATCCAAAGCAGGCTCCAGGCTCTGAGCTGTCAGCACAGAACCTGAACGTGGAGCTCGAACCCATGAACCATGAGATTATGACCTGAGCCGAAGTCAGACGCTCAACCAACTGAGCCACCCAGGCATCCCTTGACTCTCTTTTTCTTAGAGTGAACCACCTAAGTATGCATCCTAAATATCACAGTTCCGTTTTGCCTGTTTTTAAACTTTGCATAACAAGAATCACACAGCATGTGTTCTTTGGTGTCTGGCATTTTCTTCTTTTTTTTCTTTAACATTACATTTTTTTAAGATTAACTTGTTTATATTCATTGCTATAGAGTATCCTACTTTATGAATCTAGTCTTCTATCACTGAGCATCTGGGCTGCTTCCAGTTTAGAGCTCTTACAAAAAAGAGATGCCCATGGATGATGGTCCCACACTCGTGGCAGTATAGCACAGCAGGCTTTGGAGGTCAGACAGACTTAAATGGATATCTCAGCTCAGCCAGTCTGATAGCTACTAAAGTTACTTAAGTGACAGTTACTTAACCTCTCTGTGCCTCTTCTCATGTGTAAAATAGGAGTAATAAAAATACCTATCACATAGGGTGTGCATGTAAAGTGCTTAACACAATACTTGGCATAATAGTAAGCATTCAACAAAAGTTTGTTCCTCCGTGGGGTTCTGTTTCTTATTCATGGAAGTATTTCGTTTTCCTTTGAGTAAGTTCTCTACCAAATTTCTGTGGCATGACCTATCTGGATCTAGAATTATAGAAGCTTCTGAGATACTTCTCAGCCCTCTTATTTTATTGATAAAGAAACAGTCTCGGTTGGTCAACACAGAGCTAGGTTCTAGGGAGAAATTGAGGAAATAATGCCTTTGGACCACTCTTTTGGCCCAGACTATTCTTGATGGTTCTTTGGACAGCCATTTTAGCTTCTTACATGTATTTTCCTCTTTGCTCTACAAAGGAACAGGGGAAAATAGAAAGCTCAAGGGGTTAGCTCTAAGGTAAGCTGTAGACTGATACATTATGTAGACTGATACATATCTGTTACATTATGCCCCAGACGTTTGATTGTGTATTGGTCAGAGTTTAGGATTTCATGGACTCTATCCTGGTTAGGTTCAGAAGCAAGCAGACAAAATAAGGGACATAAAGCCATGCCTTGAGGATTAGTGGCATTAGGTAAAGGTGTTTTGTTTAGCTTGAACTGCTGTTAGATTTACATTCAAATCACTTGTTATTTATTTAAAGGAATAGATACATTTCTTATTAAACTGTTAAGATGGGGGCGCCTGGGTGGCTGTTGCTTAAGCATCCAACTCTTGATTTCAGCTCAGATCGTGATCTCACAGTTCATGGGATCTAGCCATGCGTAGGGCTCTGCGCTGACAGTGCAGAGTCTGATTGGGATTCTCTTTCTCCTCTCTGCCCTTCCCTACCCCCCTCAAAAGAAATAAGTAAACATTTTTTAAAAACTGCTAAGATTAAATTGGAGTAATGACAGGAGGGAGAAATTAAAGATAAACAATTGATATTAAATGAGTCTACAATTTACTTCCAAGCAAGAACAGTTCCCAATGACTTTCTATTCCCCTGCTTCAAGTCTGCATTCTATCCTAAACCAGATTTTTCTGCCCACCATCACCCCCAAAGCTTTCTAGTCCCACATTTTGCCTATCTTTCCAGGATTTTGCTGGTATTTAGCCCTTTTATTAGCCTGCAATTCCCTGGTCTCTGATACACATTCATGAGAGAGAGAGAGAGAGAGAGAGAGAGAGAGAGAGAGAGAGAGAGAGTGTGTTTATATGTGTGTGTGATGCTCTGGCAGCTTTGAGGGAGCCCCAGCTCACAATTTGTCCTTCAAATATAAGACTTCAGGTTATTGGTTTAATCATGAGAATAATGCCTGGCACAAGGTAAGCACTTAATAAACATTTAGCTGCTGTTGCTGCTGTGATTTCTCACTCCTCAAATGAGAATCCCTTCTGAACTTGCCAATTTCCAAGTCAACAACTCCTCCTCCTTTTCTTTCAAAGTGTCAAGATTTATGGAGTATACTAAGATTTTTACAAACTGCACTTAGTTTTGTACTCAGTGTCACCGTAAGTCTTAAGAGTTTATCACCTTGAAAACCCTTGCAGCATTTAAGAGGAGTGGGACTAATCTGTTGGTATTTTCTGTGTCTGGCAATTTGTGTAATGGGAGGAGTTCTGTTTCATTAATCCACCTAAACGGTATAAGGACTATACCCCTCCCCCTGACTCCAATCTCCATTTCCTTTCTTCACTATCCAAAGGGGTCTGTTCCGCTGCTTAGCAGCAAGCAATTAGAACAGCCAGTCTACTTAGACATTATGCTGGGTTTGTCTGACCTAATATACATGAAGACTCAGTGTTCCCAAAGGGACCCTTCCTTTTTTAAAGGAAGAAATTAATGATACCCCTTTTCATTAAATTGGTGCCAGGTATTTTCTCTAAGCAGGCTATTTAGAAGAACAAATTCAAACAGGTCCAAGAAACAAATGCAAGAGATCTACAAAGCTCTTATAGGATGAGTTTACATACTATCCTAATTTCAAAGGAAAAGTTTTTATACCAGGACACAATGGCTGGGCTCTCCCAGTGGGCACACAGCAACTCTAAATGTCAAACTCTGCATTTGTGCAGAAATCAGATAAGCGCAAAGAGCTCTAGGCTTGTTTCTGTTCTTAACTGACTTGTCCTCCCAAGGACAGTTCACATGCTAACTCATTACACAGGTCTGAATGTTTGGGGTGTGGGTGGGGGACAGAACATCCAAGGATCCACTCCAAATCTCCAAGGATCAAATGACAAAGTATCCATTCCATTTGTTTTTCACTGCTATATTTACCCATGCTCAGAGTAGTTCAGCTCACAGCATCGCTGGTACTCTGCCTTCTGATTTTCAACTTGCATTGCTGTCTGGGAACCAGGGCCCTTCTCATCTCTTGTGGGCTGGTCATTCTTTGCTCTAGACCACATCCTCTTAATCAGTCCATTAATGGAACCCCCGCTTCTCATGGCAGTTTCTATTTAACACTGTGGGAAGGCACTGGAAAAAAGTACATCCCATTGTGTCTCCCCTTAGGGAGTTAGAATAGATGCTCCCTTTAAACTACCACTCTGAGCAGATCAACCCATATGAGCATAGGGGACACCCGTAAATAACTGCTGAGTAGTTAGGGGAATGAACACACACTGTATAAAGGCCTCGTTTACATTAACTGTAACCAGTAAATTATAAACATTGACCTTACAGCAATTCTCTTCTCTTCAGTGCTCCTGACAAATGGTCATCTAGGCTGCTTTGATACATTTTTTTTCCTAGACCTTTTTTCATTGTGAGACTCTTGGAGAAGCTAATGGAATTCATGCACTCTGATCCTAAAAATATTTTGCATATAATGTCAAGAACTCTTTGAACACCTTCATGTTCCCATCAGAGTCTACATTCCAGGTTAAGACTCTCTATACTAGTGAGAGGAATTGGCTGATTTTGAGGACTATCAATTTCTTGGTTAGAAAACTTAGTAGAAGGGTTTGTTTTTTCTTGCTCCCCAATAACTGAACAAAAAAAAAGGCTACTTCTTTTAGCATATGGTGGTTCTTCAAATATTGGTAGATTGCTATAGCTTTCTCAGTTAGACTTCTCTTTGAGGTTTTTGGCTCTGTAATTCATCAAATGATCCTTAAAAGCTATGTCTGCATTCAGGAAGTTTTGTGCCAGGATCTAAGGTCTCGGGACTAGACTAGAAAACGCACACACACTTGAAAAGACTAGAGCTGTGGCCTCTCAAAAATGCTATGGCAGGTTACTACAGAGTTTTCCTTCTTCATTGATAAAAAAAAATTATCCCCTTTTAAAAAACTAAAAACCTCATAACTATTGAAAAGACTAAAGCATTGAGCCCTATATTTATTTCTCTATCACCTTAGCTCTTTTTTTTTAATCAAAAGAATACTGCTTAGCTATTGCTCAATTTTTCATACTTAATAGAGAAGGAGGATTCTTACGAGAATTCTGGAATGAAAGTTGGAGCATAAAGATTGAGATAAAATCATTTTACACTTTCCTTTTAACTCCTGCAAGGTGGGGTTAATGTTTTCTGAGCCACTTTTAAATAGATGATTTAGGCATAACATATATTAGTATTATTATTGCTGTCCTTGAAAGCAGTTTTTTTCCTGCTTCTCGTTAATATCAACCTGAACTTAGATGCTACCCCCGGACTTCTTAGGCCACTAATTTTGATAAGAGTAATAATGGTCCCCAAAATCTCGTATGTTGTGTTTTGGAGATTTAATATTGTCTTTAGTTTTTCTTTCATGAAAAGCTGCATTGTAACTATGTAGAATTTAGAGAAGAATCATGGGAAGAAAAACCAAAACAATTCATAAAAACCCCAAATAATAGCAACAAGCCTGACTGAACGTCTAGAGATGAGGTATTTGGATTTGGTTTTACGCAGTAAATCGGCCCTCACAGAAAAGTGAGTAGGTTGGGCCAAGTCATGCCTGATTTCCCTACACTTATATTATTCTGTAACGAGAAGAGGCCGAGGGTGAATAATGAAGTTCTGTGCATTGACGGATATTTATCATGCTATCTGCCACCAGTAAAATGATTGCAGTCTCTGATAAACTTGGTTGTGACCCCCATTTTAACATTTTACATACTTCCTTCAAGTCTACTCACCCCCTAAACGTGTTTTCCTGCCTATCCTATTACAGTTGACTCTCTTTACCTTGATGTGGAGGCTGGAAGGTATGGGCCTATGGCCTTTCCTCAAATCCTAGAGGATTTGTGTGTGTGTGTGTGTGTGTGTGTGTGTGTGTGTGTGTGTGTAAAACAAGGGATGTATCAGAACAAATTAGGATAAATTGGGTATTGTTTAATTAAGGAGATTATAGCAAAAGGTTTATGGGCAGGAATGGAGCTGTTACCACACATACATACCTAAAGGGGCAAGGAAAGGGCATGGCATGTGGAATCCAGATGGAAAGGGCCACATGAGGATAGGGGCCTTAAGAAGAGAGATAACTTTCAGCAAAGGACACATTCAACACAAGACAACCCCACAGAGGATGCTGGGGAATAAGAGTATTTTCTCTTTCTTTCTTCACTCTCTTTCTTTCCTCTGATTTCTTGCTAGGGCTGTCTATTGGCCAAACCAATGGAAAGCCAAGTAGTCCATCCAGGTCAGCTTCTGGGGCAGAGAACTTGGTAGAAATGGATAGAGAGTGGATCTGTAGGGAAGGAATGCTACCTCATTTAAAAGGACCCAATAGAATGCAAATTGGTGCAGCCACTCTGGAGAATAGTATGGAGGTTCCTCAAAAAGTTAAAAATAGAACTTCTGTACAATCTAGCAATTGCACTGCTAGGTATTTACCCAAAGGATATAAAAATATAGATTCGAAGGGGTACATGCATTCTGCTGTTATAAGCAACATTATCAACAATAGCCAAGGTCTGGAGAGAGCCCAGATGTCCATCAACTGATGAATGGGTAAAGAAGATTGGTGTGTGTGTGTGTGTGTGTGTGTGTATGTGTGTGTGTGTGTGTGTACATATACATATACACACATATATATACACACAATAGAATATTACTCAACCATCAAAAAAAATTAAATCTTGCCATTTTCAATGACATGATGGAGCTAGAGTGTATTATGCTAAGTAAAATAAATCAAAGAAAGACAAATGCCATGTGATTTCACTCATGTGGAATTTAAGAAACAAAACAGATGGACATATCAGTGAGGTCGCAGGGGTGGGGATTGGGAAGAGAGAGGGAAACAATGAGAGACTCTTAAAGACAGAGAACAAACTGAGGGTTGGTGGAGGGAGGTGGGTGGGGATGGGCTAGATGGGTGAAGGGTATTAAGGAGGGCACTTGTTATGGTAATTCCTGGGTGTTGTATGTAAGTGATAAATCACTGAATTCTACTCCAGAAACCAATATTGCACTGTAAGTTAACTAACTAGAATTTAAATAAAAATTTGGAAAAAAAATTTTTCTGACAGTGTAGAGCCTGACATGGGTGAAATCATGACCTGAACCAACTCAAGAGTCAGACACTTAACCAATTGAGCCACCCAGGTGCCCCTGGAAGATATTTTTAAAATAGTACATCAGTTAGGAGTTGTTCTCTGCTTTAATAAACAGACACTGAAATACAGTGACTTCGATAGATAAATGGTTCCTTTCTTTACGTCACCAGAAATCCAGGGAGGTAGGCAGTTCCTGGCATTGGTTCAGAAGATCAAAAATGTCAGGCATGGCCAAGACTCTGGAACTCTCTTGGCTTTTCTTTCATGATCCCAAGATGGCTGCTGGAGATCCAGCCATCATGGCTGCTTTCTTTGCAAAAGATCAAGAAGGATTTTCCTGGAAGCCCCACCCAGTGACTTCTATTTACATCTAATGGGCCTCCTTTATCTATAGAAGCTGGAAAACATTTGAGTTGATCACATTGTGCCCCATACCATATAAGAGTTCTGTTGGAAAAGAAATAGGGAAGAATGGAAGTTGAATAGACAACTAGTAGTATCTATCCTATGTAGAAATTAATCATCTACAGTACATATGCCCAAGGACATTGTTTCATGCTGGTTTCTAAACTTGGGAATCCTCAAGTACTATGAATCAGATATTCCCTCCTGAATGATCAGGTTTAGCCTCAGCTGCTTCATGGAATATCAAGGTTTACAGGCAAGAAAAAGACCACTTACAAGAGATGGTTATAAAATTCCCAGGCACATATTCAAGTGCCTTGTGGAGAAAGTTTGCAAACAAAATGAAGCTATTTCTGGTAAAGTCTAAAAGTAGAAGAAATGGAAAAACACACTTTGTTAGCATGCTGATGGAAGTATAAAGGAACAATTTTTGTACAAAAATATTTTGCAGTACATATTGAGACCCTTTAAAAAATTGTTCAGATCCTCTATGCCAATAATTCACTCAGAATTTGCCTTTTTAAAAAGTCTAGAAAAAGTTAAGAGGGCGCCCGGATGCCTCAGTCACTTAAGCATCTCTTTTTTTTTTTTTTCAATATATGAAGTTTATTGTCAAATTGGTTTCCATACAACACCCAGTGCTCATCCCAAAAGGTGCCCTTCTCAATACCCATCACCCACCCTCCCCTCCCTCCCACCCCCCATCAACCCTCAGTTTGTTCTCAGTTTTTAAGAGTCTCTTATGCTTTAGCTCTCTCCCACTCTAACCTCCTTTTTTTTTTTCTTCCCCTCCCCCATGGGTTTCTGTTAAGTTTCTCAGGATCCACCTAAGAGTGAAAACATATGGTATCTGTCTTTCTCTGTATGGCTTATTTCACTTAGCATAACACTCTCCAGTTTAAGCATCTGACTCTTGATCTTGGCTCTGATCATGATCTCATGGTTCGTGAGTTTGAGCCCCACATTGGGCTCTGTGCTGACAGTGCAGAGCCTGCTTGGGATTCTCTCTGTCCCTCTCTCTCTCTGCTGTACCCCCACTCATTCTGTCTCTCTCTCTCTCAAAAATGATAAGTAAACTTAAAAAAAAAGATTTTAAGTAATCTGTACACTCAGCATAGGGCTCAAACTCACAACCCCAAGATCAAGCATCACATGCTCCACCTGCTGAGCCAGCCAGGTGCCCCTAAATACTCCTTTAGAAAGAAATTGACAAAAACTTAAAGGGCAATTTATAAAAGGAGAAAATGTAAATGACTATGACTATATGCAAAAATATTCAACCTCAAAATTTAATATGAGAAATTAAAATTTTTGCCTATCAAACAGGCTAGACTAGAAAAAAAATGATGCATGGGCTATCAGGAATACAAGGAAACAAGCATTTATAGCATTGTTTGTGTCAGGGCAACAGCCTCTTTGGAGGGCAGTCTGCTAATATATTGCTTGGCCAGCAATACCTGCTCTATAATCTTATCTTCTGACCATAATTGGATAAGAATATTGGAAAATGTGTATACTATTCTGTGACTGGTTGTATTGATGTATAAACACAACTCAATAATGTTAATTATGTCACTAGGAGAATAATGGTAGATGAACAGAGGAACAGGGACACGTTTGACAGAGGACACAATATCTAGCACATAGTAGGTGCTTAGTAAATGTTTACTAAGTGTTTATTCAGGTGAGTAGTCTCTTTTGAGGAAATTCATTTTCTTTCAAAAAGCATCTTGCAGGGGCACCTGGGTGGCTCAGTCAGTTAAGTGTCTGACTTTGGCTCAGGTCATGATCTCACCGCTTGTGAGTTCGAGCCCCCCGTGTCGGGCTCTGTGCTGACAGCTCAGAACCTGGAGCCTGTGTCAGATTCTGTCTCCCTGTCTCCCTGCCCCTCCTCTGCTCACGCTCTGTCTCTCTGTCTAAAGTAATAAATAAAACATTAAAAAAACAAAAACAAAAAACATCTTGGATCTTGCACTTTAGTTGCATGTTATAAATATTTCTGGTCAACAATTGTAGCCGTGGGAATAGAGCTTAGGAGATGGGGCACAGCCATCTGTCTAGAACAGTGGGAGACTAAGAAATGGGATTTCTGGGGCGCCTGGGTAGCTCAGTCGGTTAAGCGTCCGACTTCGGCTCAGGTCATGATCTCACAGTCCATGAGTTTGAGCCCCACGTCGGACTCTGTGCTGACAGCTCAGAGCCTGGAGCCTGTTTCGGATTCTGTGTCTCCCTCTCTCTCTGACCCTCCCCTGTTCATGCTCTCTTTGTCTCAAAAATAAATAAACGTTTAAAAAATTAAAAAAAAAAGGATTAGAGTAAATTTTTTAAAAAATGGGATTTCTTTCTTTTTTTGTCATACACACACACACACACACACACGCGCGCACACACACATAGTCAAATTCGTTATGAAAATGAATGTGATCTCCAAATAAGACTGAAGAGAGATTACTAGTGGGCCTGGGAAAAGTCTGCAGGGAGCAAGGTAAACTGACTTAGGTTGCTCTGTAATTTATTTAGCTATATCCAGTGCTTTGGATGAGAGGAAGCTAAACTGGGTCATCTGATTGGTAAGCATAATCATTTTAGGTAAATTAGCATGGTCTGGAGAGATGGTCTCAGGCCTGACTAAAAAGAGGCTATATAGCTTGCTTTAAAGTCTTTTCTCCTCCTCTGCTCAAACATTTTTCCCACAACACACCTGAAAAATCCCCAAACCTTTGTTGCAAAAGAATTTGGCTACAGTAATCAGTGAAGACAACTTGAAATATTGGTTTTCATATCAGCACATTAAAATATGCTTGGATTTTAATGATGAAAATATGTTGAGTTAGAAACTTCTGCAAGTTTCATTATTTATTTTCTTAGTAATTCCCAACAGAATGTGTTCAAATCACTTAGTAAGAAAGTATCTAAAATGGGATGTTAAGAGACTTATTCTTAACTGTTTCTCTTACAAAGGGAAGGATGAAGTAAAGTTGCTCAGTTAGAAGGACTCTGGATAGAAAATGCAGTTTAGGCACATAACATAGTGACTAAGAAAAAAAAATGAGTTTTAAAATGTGGCTCTCGCATTATTATTTTGTTGATGGTAACACCTGAGAATTTTTACCATGTGAATTGTATAAGCAATAATGTTAAAATAAAGCTGACATTTTAGTCTCATTTTAAATATACATTACAGCTAGAATTTTACCACTTGACTAAGTTCTGCTTACCCCAGTAAGTAAATATTATTATCCATCTTACAAAGGGAGTTATGAGTGGCCAGTAAGAAAAATTCTATTTCTTCGACACATGTTTTACTAATTTGTTAGTTATCTGCACCAAACTTACTTAAATATTGAAATTGATAGAGTTATTAGATCATGCTAGTGAAGGAAAACTCAATCATAAAAAATTATGCACCAAGTGTGAATGGATTTGCCTTTCTTTTTTTTAATGTTTATTTATTTTTGAGACAGAGTGTGAGCAGGGGAGGGGCAGAGAGAAAGGGAAACACAGAGTCCAAAGCAGGTTCCAGGCTCCGAGCTGTCAGCACAGAGCCCCCAATGCAGGGCTCGAACTCATGAACCGTGAGATCATGATCTAAGCCAAAGTCAGATGCTCAACCGACTGAGCCACCCAGGCGCCCTGGGTTTGGCATTTTGAAAAGGGTCTCACTCTCAGTAAATAAATCTGCTCTGTATAATTCTGAAGTTCAAATGTTTCTGATTAGTGGCCTGCTGTCTTATTGGTACCTCCTGGAAGGCAATAAGATTAGTAGCGTGCATGAGTTCCTCATATCTCGGCATGATTGAGTCCAGGTTTGAGAGTTGAGCAGTAACCCTGATGAAGAACCACAGCATTCTGTACACGAGTCACAAACTCAGATCCTTAGAACTTTAACTTGGGGGTTTGTCAGCCATCTAACCTTTAATATTGACATCGTTTTAAATGAAACATTTAACCCATGGCATGTGGGAAACAGGCTGTACAATTTTTGTAAGCAACCTTCAGTGAAGCCAACAACTTGAACTGTATTTCTTGCATTTATTGTCATGAAGAGGATGTCTTCTGGTCTTTCCAGAGTGTTTCCTAAGAGCAAAAATAAAATGATGCAATAGAAGGAGAGGGAATGATTTTATTTATAAGCTTGATGTTTAGTTATAAATCTGATTTTCATACTCTAATACCGTTTGTAATAATAAAGTGGGGTGAACCAATCAGTGGAGGCCAGCAGCACAGGCAATGGAAGAATTCATCCAAGGCAGAATAAAGGAGATAGACATTTATCTGAACACACTGCAACGGAGCAGTGGACAGGATAGCAAAGGAGACACTGTCCAGGAGGCCATGGTGGGGGACTGTAGTTAAGGGGAGAAGTGAGGAGGTATGGGAATGTGTGGAATTTTCCTTTTTTGGTGCCTGTGCCTGGTTGTAAGTAGCCCATTGGTCATCTGGGGCCTGTGGGTATTGTGAGGTGGGTCCCCTAAGGATTCTGTCTGCATTCAGTCCAGGGGTCGCTGTGGGCGCTTTTACCTTGCTCAGGTTTCCACTGCTCAAACCTGTTATCTAAAAGCAGTGTCTACAGTAATTATAATAATATATTCTACTGACAGTGTCATTCTAATACCAACATTATAACTAGATGAGTGTTCATGAAGTCAATAAGAATTTCAGGAAGATCTTTGGGAATTTAAGTGTCTCAACTGAAAATGTAAACTTTCTCTCCTACCACTGGATCTTAGGTGATTCTAGTGAAGAATGTGACCTAGAGAAAAAGACTTATAGAAATGTTTGAGCTGTCTTTGGACCTGAAAGTGCGATGTTCCTTTGTGTACATAAAAAGTCAAATAGTGAAATGTTTATGACCGTCAACAGGGCACGGCTCCACCTGGAGCAGCAGAGAACAAATCACTGAGCTTCGCTCCTGATCAGCACAGGCTGCTTTGTTTGGGGCCTCTGGCTGAGGTTGCAAGGGAATAATCTGCTAAATGGCTCTGTTCTTAATGCTGAAAGGCCTTCAGGCAGAAAGTTCAGTGGAAAAAAATAACAGCCTGAGTCACAAATGGAATGTCACCGTAGGAAAACCACCTTTTTCTCACAGAGAACAGAAACAACCAGCGTTTGGAACCAGGGTCTCACGTAGTCTTCACACAGCCAAGTTGTAAAAACCTTGAGATGTAGGAGTGGGATGAAGAATCACATACATTTTTATGTGCTTTCAAATTAAAATTTCATATTCCATTTAGCAGCATTTTAAAGAAGTAATAGCACTAACATTTCCTGGCAACAAATACATTTTACAGCAGATCTTCAAGTGACGTGCTGTGGTGCTCTGCTGGGCAATGGATAAATTTTGGTTGTACCAAGATACTGAAGCAGTCGGGCAGAACTGGGCAGTCCGAGCGCCTCTGTCTGCCTGGTTGTGCCATACAAACGGTGTAATTTTCTGTGTGTCTTATGCCATGGCAAAGGCTAAAAAACCCGCTTTACAAGTAGGCTTTGCAAAATCCTTGAATTCTAAAAGAAGGAGCATGTTAAATTATTTTAGGAGTAAATACACAGAGGCAGAAACAGTGTAGTGTAGCATCCCCAAATAGAACGCACTATGTGCGCGGTGATAACAGAGTGTGAAGGAAGGCCAGTGGAGGAAAGCCAAGGACTTCCCATTGGGCTTTTTTGCTTCCTTTGCTTGACCATGCTGACTTTCTAACAATAAATACTCAGTAATGTTCTAGCAAATGTTCGCGAGTGAAGGCATATGGAGCGTTTGATTTTGTTTGTGTTTAAAATATGGTTTCCACACAGATGGCATTGGTTTAGCTGTTGTGTGGCTTTGTTTGGATCTTCTTTTGCTCAAAAAAGAGATGAGAACCACAGCTCTTTGAAATGTCCACCTCCCAGGTTTGTCTTCTGTAGTTTGCTTCACCACATTTGCAGAGGTACAGACTTTTGTCCCTAAGATGTCTTCATTTGTGAGACTACAGTGACTTTCAACAGTGTTTTCAGCTGGATCTTGAAATATTAGGGTTAAGGCATAAAAGGAGGCCATGAAATTCCATGGACCATGGATTTAAATATTTAGGTTTTTAGATTCCAGAGTGCAGTTACTGTAGCAGGAATCTGGCCATGATACTAGAGCTGATGAAGTCAACTATTTTTTTTGAAAGGTTGGATGTCCAGAGAAAAGGTCTACAAAAATGAAGTCAGTGGCATATGTGTCCTATTAAATAAGTTGGTGTTTAATATCCAAAGATATTTTTAGACATCCAGTCTTTCAGTTTTTCACTACCTTGGTGAAGACAAATGGGATGACAGAAAAAACAAGAGGAACAAAATCTTAAAATACTAGAAATTTGTACAATTGTGAGTGTCACTTTTTTGTTTGTTGATTATTATACCTACACTTTCGCATTACTTGGAGCCTGAATATTATTTCAGGGAACACTAGAGTGCTAGCTTTGTTTCCTCTTGTCTGTATTTAGCTTTCCTTTTGTCTGTATTCAGCTTTTCCTAGTGGCTCTTCCTTCACCCATCTTTCCAAAAGTGAGCTAAAGTCAGTGTCTCACTTTTGCATTTCCCCAGGGAAAAATGCAGCTTCCAGCAATATTCAAATAATATGTTTTTCTCTTCACACTAAGGTGGCATCTTGGGTTAAAGCAATTCTATAATAAGACACCCACTTCCATCAACACACTTACATCAACAGCCTCTCAAGGGTATTTATTGCAGTAGAATCCATGAAGCTGCACTTGAATTGTATGTTAACCCCTATGCAGAAGAGTCATTTCCTTCCTGGGACCTTGTGAAAGAGAGAAAGACTCTGTAAAACCAATCTGAATTATCTTCTGAAGATTTAAGTTTTGCATTGTGATGCATAGAAAAACTGAGAGTCGTGGAAATGTTTTGCTTTTATTTCCTAAGTCCTAGAATTCAGGTGATTTTGCCAGTTCTCTTCTGCAGGATCTGGTTCTTTTAACCATGTCCTCATTATACGGTGATATGGATTATTCCAACATGAGAGTATTTAGTAAATGCTTCACCCACCTAAACCTAATTTAACTAATTTGGAAGAGGATTAAGGAAACCCAGACATGGTATGATTGTGGGGGAAGATCCAAGTTTCATCTACTGAGCTGCCAGAACTATTGTTTCAAATGTTTTGAAAACAGATTTAGATCTTATACACAATCTTAGCTGAAGAAAAAGAGTTTCCCCGTTTGGAGAGAAAACGAACTTCTCCCAGCTGCTGTACCTGGTGCAGTGGTGTTTAAAGGAAAAGTATTTATCAGTTTGAAGGGTTGGAGTTGAATTGGTTTGTTTGCCTCTCTTTATTTAGCTTCTTCTCTTGTGCTAGAAAACCTGATTTTACTAGAGATAAACTAATCTTTTTCATATTAGATCTTACTTAGAATACCCCCATTTCACAGATGAGGAAGGTGCCTTGTCCACACTTGTGCAGCCAAAAGGTATCAGAGCCAAGATTCCACACAGGCCTTTCTCACTGTGAAGCCTGGGCTCTGGACCACTATGCTCTGTTGTCTTCCATGGCAAACAGATTTTATTCTACTTAGTGACGTAAAATGTCATAAGAAATGTCTTAGTCCATTTGGGTTGCTGTGACAAAAATACCACAGACTGGGTGGCTTAAACAACCAACATTCGTTTCTCACCTCAGTCCACGATCAAGGTGCCCTCAGATTCAGTGTCTGGTGAGGGCCTACTTCCTGGTGCATAGACAGGGGCCCTTTTGCTATGTCCTCGCATGGCAGAAATGATGAAGGAACTTGCCTGCGTCTCTTTTCCGAAGGCACTAATCTCATTCCTAATCATTTCCCAAAGGTCCACCACCAAATATTATCACGTTGGGGGTTAGGACTTGAACATACCAAGTTTTGGGGAGAAGGTGGGTACACGGACTCAGTCTAGCAGACAGTGCTTTGGGGCGGTTTTCCTTAATCTCTGGATGGCTGGCAGTGCCAATTTTATTTAGCAACTGACCATTCTGATCATTTGTCCTTAAAGGCACAACCCCTTGTACATTACTCTGGCCTAGTTTTTGGATTCTTTATTTGCAATTTTTCTTAGTGGCTTCACAGATCTTCAGGCAGTCCTCCATCGTTACACAGATATCAGTATAAACATTTATTCTACAAATCAGCAGCACCCAGACAACCCATCTATAAATGATAGGCAGGAATTTGAAGTTCCCACAGCCTTATCCTTAAGCCTATTGCTATCATTGCTTCCTAATGTGGTGCTAGGAACATAGTTGGGACATAATCTTTGTGAAAAAAAATGTCTATCCTATCATCCTGAAAGATTCCCCAGTAACAGCTGCCTTGCTGATTTAGAATTGCCTCCTAAAAGCCTGCTGTTAACATAACCTCATGTTTCTCAAGATAGATAACACTTTGATAGATTTAATTTAGCAGACTAGCCAGCTGGCTTTCACCTAGCAATGTGTAATTTCTGAAAGAATTGAAGACATTGGTGGATGTTTTTGAGCAAGAACAGCTAAAATATTTGTTCATTTCTTGAATATACATTCATTTGTCATCTGCTGTGATCTAGGCCACAGATGCAGAAAGATAAATATGATTCTGTACCTGCTCTCAGGTGGAATAATTGTTATTATATTGTTAAACACAGAATGAAATGGGAGCCCAGTGTTAGGGCCTTTAACTTGGACTTGGGAGTTAGGGAAGGGGCCGGAAGAAGATGAGTCTGAGCTGGTTCTTACAGGGCTAGCACATGGAGTTGTTGCTCTGTACCAGAAGCTGGGCTCTGAGGAACTGTTGGAGATGAGCTGGAGAGGTAAGTTAGGTGTCAGAGCAGGAAAGGATATGTGTGCTGAACTGAAGATTGCCGTCTTTGTTCTGAGAGGTATGGGGAACCATTGAAGACATTAAGCAGAGGATGACGCGTTCATTTAGAAAATTGTCTCCGGCTTCCATGTGGAAAATAGATAGGATGGGGCAAAACTGGAGATGACACTAGGAGAGAGGCAGTCGCTGTGGTCCAGGCAAGAGTTGATAAGGCCTGAATTAAAGCAGTGAGATAGGTGGAATGACTCCCACAGGGAGGACAAAAGTGGAGGGTGCAAGGCCTGGTGAATGATATATGATGGGGCTAGGAGAGGGTGGAATCTGGCATGAAACACCTTTGTTTTTGGCTTGCGCTGTCCCTGAGCACATTATAGAAAAATGGTGCCTTTTCAGCAATTTTCTAAGGCAGTGATTCTCAGTGGCAGCTAAAGATTATGAGAAAATAATGCTAGAGGAGTAAGTGTGAAAACAAGGGTCAGTCTTTTGGTTTGGAATTGAAACATTGGTGGTCAGGTGGTGGAGAGGTGGAAGCAGCCATCAAAGGTTGGCATTTCCTCTACCCATGAACAGCACAGGCCCCACCCTCATGGCCAAGGTTAGCACCTGCTTACATGGGATGCACCCCTGGTACAACATGGCAGACTATCCCACTGGGTGATATATAAGTATAAATATCTGTAAATGTTTATGGCATAATTGGGGAAACAGACAATATAATATGTGTTGTGAATCTATGCCTGGTTCTCATTTTTCTAGGCCAGTATATTATGAGAAATAATTCATGTCATAGCTAGTTTTCCTGTAGATATTCCTGACCCTTTTTATTTCTTGGTAATTTGCCCTACAGATTCCGATCTTTCATATTTGATCTTCTAGCAGTGCCTTGCACAGTTGGTCTCTATGTGTTTTACTAGTCAAGAATGGGGCTCAAGTAAAAGGTTTAGATTTTCTAAGTTAGATTGTAAACTCTCTAAAGCAGAACCACTCTCTATAGAAGGTATCTCTTATCGTGGAGATTGGACTGCTTTTAGGCGATACTATATGTACGTAGACTATGTTGTACCAGCAAAGTTTACCTGAATTGAGAAACTGCACTATTTAATAACTAGTGGGATGCAGGAAGCTTGTCAGTCAAAGTACAGAAACTATAGAATGGTAACCGAGCTAATTAATTCAAAATGAACACATGATTGTGTTCTTCCAGAAAAAGCTGCATGTGGGCTTAAGAACATAAGCCTTCCTATAGTCCAAGAGGTCTATCAATTCTGTTTTAAGTCTGGAAACCTGTTTATTTATTTATTTTTTGAAGTAAAATGAACAGATGACAAGGCAATTAACCTTGTAAATAAGCAGGTATAGTTTCTGGCATTTAGTGGCATGCAGGTTATAGACCTATGATTGACACAAAATTCTCCTAAAAATATTTTGTGTTATTAATTGAATAAGCTCCAAGGGAGGGAATGACTATCCCAGCATAAGCTAGAAAAGTATTTCAAATTAAGAGGTGAGAAGATAATACCAATATGTGTTTCACAATATAGCTTTTTTAAGAAAAGGGAAAACAAGTCTAATTGACTAAGTGTGCTCATAAACAGATATACAGATGGTCCTATTTAAGATTAATTTCCATCAATCAATGATAGTTGTTCTTTTCCCCTCTCCAGTTTTTCTTCAGTTAATTAGTAACTACAGTCCCAGTTAAGTTTAGAGTTCCTTTAAAATGTGTTCAATAACTGCCTTGTAATTGTTTCTTATTAAGTGCTTAGAGCTGGAATGAGCCTTAGAATTCACCAGCCAATCACCCCATTGTATAGTAGAAGAAACTAAGGACCAAGAAAGTTGAAATGACTTGCTACAGCTTAAAACAAAAAAGACTTTCACCCTATGCTGTTTCAGAACACTGCAGCACTTAATATAGCATGCATGTATTTGTTAATCAGAAAAACCTTATTGTGTACTATTTGCTGAAGTAAATTGTAAAGCCCTAACTAGTTTTGTTCTGAAATGTGACCATCTTGATGGTATGCACGCATGGTGGGCTCTCATTAACCTTCGTCAGGTTTAAGCAATATTAAATTCTAATTGGCTTCATTTTCAGTTGGCCATTATTTAATTTGTTGAGATTGACCAGTGTAATATATGGTTTTCAGGATTTCAACACAATTTGGGGATTTTTTGCAATGCAGATATTTTCCTTTTGCCCAAGGCAATAATAGACAGGGATGCAAACACTGCTTTAAAGAGGGTGTCTGCTGATTTACATATTTTAAAAGTATTAAGATCAAAGGTAATGAGAATTTAATCCATATGGCATGCAGAAGATAAATAAGAATATTAATACTGTATCAAATACTAATTAAAAGAAACACATGGATCTAATTTTAAGAATGTAACACAGGGATGAGATACTCTTTGTAAAGTTAAGACCTGATTGTTTTGTAAAAAGGATAGTTATGGTGAGTTGGTCTTTTCCCCTCAGGGTGAACGACTGGCTGGCTCATATATACAGCTTTCATAGGATCATGATAATAATTATGAGATGGTGGTAGTGCTTTAACAATTCACAAAGTGCTTTCATATCTTTTTTTCCTCTGCAAAACCCAACTTTTAGTCCTAGAACTCTTACCCCCACTTCAGTGAAGTAGAAATAAGCTCATAGAGGCAAATAACCCTGGACTTGACGTCAGTCTGGATCTCAGTCCAGTCTTAATCTCCCTCCCTTGCTCTCCCCCCACTTCCTCTGCCATCCTCTCTCCCCCTCTCTGCTCTAAAGATGATTACTCAGAAAAGTACAGGGAAATAAGTACTTGTATTTGCTGCGAGTAATGGGTGTGTATATTGGCACATTTTTAGAGGATCTATAACTGTTCATATACTTTATGCTAGTCATCTCACTTCTAGGAAGCTAATTTTAGGAAATAATCAGAAATATGGTCAAATATTTGTGCCTAAGGATGTTTGTGGCAATTGTAAGTGAAAAATTTTAATAAACCAAATGTCCAACAAAAGAAGAGTGTTTAAATTATAGTACATCTTACATGATGTAATGTTAGGGAGCTGTTAAAACTATATTTACAAAGAATATTTACAGTTACCAGCAAGTGTTTATATTTAAATGTTCAAAGAAAAAAATAGAATATATGATACATAATTTTTCATGTTTATTTACATACACCTACATACTTTCTGTAAAGAACCAGATAGTAAATATTTTAGCCTTTGTGGGTCATAGGGTCTCTTGCTCAGCTCTGCTATTGTAAGACAAAAGCCACAGACAATGCATAGACAAATAATCATGGCTGTGTTCCAATAAAACTTTATTTAGAGACACTGAAATTTTAATTTCACATAATTTTCATAATGCCATAAAATATTGTTATCTTTTGATTTTTTTCAACCTTTTAAAAATGTGAAAACCATTCTTAGCTCATCGGCCTTACAAAAACCACAGGCTTGGCCCAAGGGTTATTGTAGCTTACATTGTAGAAAGAAATAGCTTAAAATAGTCAATTATCTCTGGGTAACAAAATTATGGGAGGTCCTTATTTTCTACCTTAATATTCTTACCTACGTGTTCTACATTTTCTATAGTATATACATTATACTTTAATAATTGAAGAATGCACATTGTTTTTCTTTTAAGCGCTTGTTAGCATTTAATGAACCACCCTCCACGTGGCTTCAAGCTACCAGGACACAGGCCCTCGAACACACCCTTAATCTTCTTCCTAGCTTGTCCACCGAATTTGGCCTTTATGATGACAGGTTGTTTGGGGAGCTTTCCCTTCCCCAGAACTTTGCAGTAGCCCAATTGCACCACGTCAGTGACAGGAGCAGCTCCAGTCTCGTTTTGGGCAGCATTTGCCTGTGTCTGCTCACTGACGTAGGTCCATCCACAGATTATCAGGTTGGCAGTTGGGCAGAAGTCCTAGTTCTTGTTTAAGTGGTGATGCCTCCTGCCCACTTTTCCTGGGTGATATCTGTCAGAGTTTATCCTGTGGTGATGCCGCCAGCATTATCTCGGCCTCCTGGGTGCTTCCGGTGCTTGCTGACGTAGCTGTGGCTCAGGTGGTCCCAAAGTTTCTGGATCTTCCTAAATCTGATGGCATGTCAGCAGCGCAGACGAAAGAGCCACATTATTTTTTAAAAGAAATAATTTGTCCAGGTTTAACACCTGGCAAGTGTCAGGGGCAAGGTTCGAAAGAAAACCCCTTTCTCCCATGCCTGTTGCCTCCTAGAATCTCATGACTAGAAAGATCTTTAGAGAACTATGAATAGTTCAACCCTTTAATTTACAAAAGGAAATGAAGACTCCAAAAATGTATCAGCTTGCTCAAGATACAAGGCAATCAGTGTGAGAGTCCTAGATGGCTCCAGGCTTCCAGACTCCCTGTACAGTGCTCTTTTGACTTCCTCCCATGGCAGGATTAGTTGTAGGCAAGATTTGTGTTATTTTGGTTTTTTGTTTTTTTGTTTTTTTTTAAATCTCCAAATCACTTTTATTTTGTGTCTTCCCTTTCCTTTGTGTTTCCTTTTTTAAAAATACCCACAGCTGGGGTGCTTGGGTGGCTCAGTCAGTTAAGCGTCCAACTTCAGCTCAGGTTGTGATCTTACAGTTCGTGAGCTGTGCTGACAGCCTGGAGCCTGCTTCAGGTTCTGTCTCCCTCTCTCTCTGCCCTTCCCCCACTCATGTTTTTTCTCTCTCTCTCTGTCAAAAATAAATAAACATTAAAAAAAAATTAAATGCCCACAGCCAATTCTGTAGACTAATATGTTAAAACAGCAGAGGCCTGATATCCTAATAATCCTTTATAAGAGCACCCCACATGTGGAACAAGGTAGCTAGAAAAAGAAATGTTTGTATAGTCAGCTTTGTCAGAAAAAGAGTCAATTTATGAAGTCTTGGCTAGGTGGTTAACTGCCAGCCCTCCTCTGTGAGAACGTGTGTCTGAGAAGCCCTCCCTCCAGGGAACTTCTCTGTTTCCCCATGTACCTTTCAGCTCTTTAGACTCTCCTTTCCTGGTTGGCCTATGCTCTGACCACAGCCACACCTAGAAAAAGGGCAGAGAACTAGAGCCAGAGGTCCTGGGTTCTGGCCCTAGTTCTACCTCTTAGCTCTACAATCCTGGGAATGTTTTAAGGAAAAAAAAAATTCTGCTGAAACTCTCTTGTCTTTCATTTTCATTCACTAGCCAACATTTCCTGATCACCTAGAATTATATCAAGGTCACTTTGCTGGGCTGGGGACAGAAGGAAAAGTTGGTCACAGCCCTGGCCCTTGGTGTCAACAAAATGGCTGTAACTCCCCTGTCCACTTCCCAGAGAGCTGGGCATCCAAATTAAATTATCTATATGAAGTATTTTGAAAACTCAAACACTATGCAAATGTGAAAGGCCCTTTTTATTACCTGTGTCTGTGCTTATCACTAAAAGTCAAAAGGCAAGAGGCTGAGGCTTTCACAATGTTTAACCGATGAAGGAGGGCAGAGGGAGGCCCGGAGAGAGTTTCAAGACCTAAGGTTTATGGATGTGAGGGCGATCTGGCTGCGACATCTGTCACCCCATTGATCGCCAGGGTTGATTCGGCTGATCTGGCTGGCTAGGCGGGTGTCCCCTTCCTCCCTCACCGCTCCATGTGCGTCCCTCCCGAAGCTGCGCGCTCGGTCGAAGAGGACGACCTTACCCGATAGAGGAGGACCGTTCTTCGGTCAAGGGTATACGAGTAGCTGCGCTCCCCTGCTAGAACCTCCAAACAAGCTCTCAAGACCTAAGGTTTCTAAAAATAAAACAGACTGTCCACAGGTCTTTTCCTCCTACTGGTCTATCAGTATGCTAGCATAAAGAGCTGAAGGCAAAGCTGATGAAGTTAAGTTACTTCTACCTTGTGAGTAATTTGAACTTGCATGTGGTCTAATGGCTCTGAATTCATATCCCCAGGATATTAGAAATACCAACCAAAAAATGAAAAAATAAACAGCTTCCTATGTCCTTATAACCAAAAGAATAAACTTAGAAAAACTTTTCCTATTCAGATAAAGGTTTATGGTATTTTCAAGGTGTAGAGGCGAGACTGGTTATAAAGGATAATTTGACCTTAAGAACTCAAAGATGACGGACTTAACCCCTCTCTAATATTTTACTGTTCACTTCATATGGGTATATACCCCATGAGTGGCTAATGCACATATATAAAACTGCATCTTATAAGCCTGCATGGTCCTTTGTAATCACACGTATGTTTAATTACAAGATGACTTCATTGGAAGGCTTTTGCTGGCAAGTAATTGCACATCTAACTCAAACTAGCTGAAATGATAAAGAAGATTTACTGGCTCCTTTAATGGAAATGTCCTGAGTACATGAGGTATGACTTCATCAGGACTTCAGGCTCTGTTGTTTGCAGTCCCCTTAACTCTGCCATCCTGCATGGGTTAGCTTCACCCTCTGTTTGGTTCCTCTTAAGATGGCAAAAAGGCTAGCAGCAGTTGTTGACTTTACATCTAAATAAAACTCTATTTCTGTGGAGACAGAGCCTCCACGTTGCAGAATTTGGAATACCCCTAACCAATCCCTATGGCCAGAGGAATGATATAGACTAATTGGCTGGTGCCTTGGTTGTATGCGCCACTTATAGTAAGGAAGGGAGTGGGGTTACTGTGACTTACGCCAATTAGGACCCATCCCTGAATCTGGGATAGGGTTAGTTTCTCCCAAATAATGACTGCTATTTGTTGTGGAAGGGATGGAATGGACTTGGGGGAGGCAACAGTATTCATTGTATCAGTCATGATCCAGTCATTAGACAGGAATCACATCAATTAGTTTAACAGAAAGAATTTAACAACTCTAGTTGTTAATCAACATTAGAGAACTGAAGGGGTTCTGCAGTGGCTCAATCGGTTGAGCATCCAACTCTTAATTTCAGCTCAGGTCATGACCTCACTGTTGTAAGATCGGGCCTCATGTCAGGCTCTGTGCTGAGCATGGAGCCTGCTTGGTTTTCTCTCTCCTCTCTCTCTCTCTACCTCTCCCCAGCTCATGCTGCCATGCACACTCTGTCTCTCACTCTCTCTTGCTCTATCCCCTCTCTTTACCTCTCCCCAACTCATGTGCCCATGCACACTCTCTCTCCCACTCTCTCTTGCTCTCTCTGTCTTTCAAAGACAAAAACCCAAACGTTAGAGAATGGAAAAGGCAAAAGGGAGATACTGCAATACCCCCAACATAAAAATTTTAGGAAGCAGCTACCACTCCTAAAGCTTGAGGAGCAAAGAGAAGATGTTGTGATTGTTAGAACTTAGGCTTGGAGGAGGGGGCTTATGGAGCTAAAACACAGACTTCTGAGAAGGGTCACTATCCAAGTGGTGCTGGTATCTGAGGGAATACAGTGAGGCGATTTCTGGTAGCGTGGGACACTGCAAAATGGAGCTAACTGCAACTATTGGAGTCAGCCGTCACTGCCAGGGTAAAGATCAGTTGCTGTGGTGATGCCGACAGAAACCAAAACATGCAAGAAGAAAATATGTATAGCTGCTGTAGTCCTTGTTACAGTAAATGAAATGGTCATAAAGATATAGTTGATGGTTTAAAAAATTTAAAAAAAAAGCGGGGGGGGGGCACCTGGGTGGCTCGGTCAGTTGAGCATCCAACTTCAGCTCAGGTCATGATCTCACGGTTTGTGAGTTTGAGCCCCACGTCGGGCTTTGTGCTGACAGCTCAGAGCCTGGAGCCTGCTTCGGATTCTGTGTCTCCCTCTCTCTCTGGCCCTCCCCCACTTGTGCTTTCTCTGTTTCTCTCTCTCTCCCTCAAAAATAAATAAAAACATTAAAAAAAATGTTTAAGATACAGTTGATGCTTATAATTTCCTTATTTCTTACTCTGTGATCTCTCAGTCAAGATCTCAATGTGTTGAGATTCTTTACCCGTCGGGTAACCCAAACTTCATTCCTGAAAGATCTGAATCTTCCCTGATTCTTCATATTTCTACTTGTTGTTTTCCATTAGTGTCTACTGTTGGACCTGGAAGTAGTGGGAGGTTCCCCAAGAATATCCTGGGTTCCAGACAGAGTCCTCTTTGCCCTCATTATGTAGCCCCAATTCCCTGATAATCAGGATCAATCCACTCAGTGAAGTCATCTCTTTGCTTGATGGTTCAGTGGCATAAGGAGTCCAGAATGCCAAGCGGCAGTCTCATCTTCTAATTCAGTGGAACCATTGTTGCGTCTGGAAGCATCCCTTTCTTGGGTACCTAGACCTTCAAGCCAGGAAAACTCACAGTTGTGCGGACAAGAAGCAAAAATTCTATATAAAACTATTTTAATTATTTAGAGTAATAAAAAAATCCAGAGTAGACCAATTATCCCTGATTTATTACTCCCTTGAAAATATATTTTTATGTGAAACTTTAATCTCCTGGAGGGCAAAGTCTGTGACTGGCTCATGTTTGTATGCCCAGGGGTGGGGCGGTGGGGGGGGCCTCTAATAACACCTGTATCCTGATAGACAATTAGTAAATGCTGGTTGAATGTATAGGTAGATAGGTAGCTAAATATGGCCTAACTGGCTAGTATCAGAAGACTAAAAATCTTTTCATTTTCATTTTAGTATCGCTAGCTCACACAGGAAAGCTAGGTTTCTTCAGTCTCTGGACTTACAAATAAATTCTAGTAATCTGACTCAGCAACGCCATTTATCCATATTGGGTTGAAGATCACAAGTACGTGAGTTCCTCTGAGGAGATGTTAGGCCTCTACTCCCCTCAGAACGTCATGGCTTTTGGGTAGTGTTTAATATTGCTGTTCATTTTAACATGGAATATCTTAAATTTTAGAAGATTCATTTTCTTGTAAGTGACTTTAAACAGGGAAACATTTCATTAGCTCCTCTTCCCAAGTCCTGAGGAGCTCCTGAAATGTGAACCAAAGCAGTCTTCCACTGCCTGGAGCTGTTCCACAACATCAAACGCTTAATGAAAATGTTTTCCTCAAACCTCAAGCATTTCCAAGTATTAAATGTGAAGAGGAAAGATTTTGCTCTAACTGCAAATTGTTCTACAACTGCAGGGTATGTGAAAAATGTGTGTGTGCTCACACGCACATGTGTGCACATGTACATGTATGTTTTTCCTGTTTAATACTTCTGGCATAAATTGAATATCATGCCCAAACACTCTCTAAACACAGCCATATAAAACAATACCTGTTTGGGGTATTACCAAGGGCTCTTTAGGACGAAGGAGGAGGGGTATATGTCCTCTCCCAAACACAGCCAAGCTGTCAGCCTGGGAAAAGGTGGATTCTCACGCACGCAAGGTCACATTGCACTCTTAGGGCTGTAATGCCTGGAGACCTACAATGGGTTGTTTGGGGGAGGAGGCATGGGTGGACAAAAGGGGTGACCAAGCAGATTAATTTTAGTTAGATCGATTTTACTAACGCACAATTTTAGGAGCTGGCCTGGACTTTAAAACAGAACAGCTGTTCTGCATTTGAAATTTCACCCTCTCCTGAGCTGCTGTGAAGTCGTTTGTTTTAAATAAGTAATATCCAAAGTAGTTCCCTGTGAGAAGGTATTGGAAACTTCGTGAACGTTTTCTGTTAAAGGATTTCAAAAGCCTCCTAAGGTAAATACAGTGAACACTCTTAATTGCCGCTAAAATTTGCATTTTACATAATTTATACTTGGTTAAAAATGTATTAAATATCCTAAGCTGTTAATATATTCACTGTATTATCCACAATTTGCACTCGTTTTTCTGAACCAACTGCTAAAATATTCACGTGTTCACTTGGAAAACTTGGCTTTAAAGAGTCGATGTTATGGTCTAAGTAAACAGACCCCCCAGGAATTGTGCTGTCCCCCGCTGGTGGTGGCATTACTGAAGGAAGGAAGCCCAGACAGCTTACTGAAGGCTCAGATCTTTAGCAGTAACTCCAAAGAGCTTAGTGCTTTCTTAGAGAAATGGCTTGGTTACAGAAAGTCTGTATAGTATGGGGTATAAGTTATTGTTCTTCACAAATTCATATACTAATTAGTTCATAAATCCTGGGCAAACTAAAAGTTTATGGTTTGAATGTAATTACTCAGCATGTTTGTGGAGCTTGTCACTAAAGAAGCAACTATTCATAAAGACAATAAAATACACTTCTTGGTTGTATAATAAAATGGAGAAACTATGACCAGCAAAGAACTGGAGAATCAGCATCACCAAATTTAAAGATTTGTGATTTGTAAACAGTAGGGTTTTTTTTGATAAGACTTTTTGAAATTATTTGAGCACAGAGGAGGCACTGACAGTTACAGCCCCAATGGTTAGTGCTGTGTGTGTGTGTGTGTGTGTGTGTGTGTGTGTGTGTGGTGTGTATAAAATAAAATATTTGCAGACACCCAGAAAAGAAGAAAAATAGTACAAAAAAATCCCCATAGTAGGTCTTAATAGCTCACCCTATTTGCATTCAAGTTTTTTTAAGTGTTTATTTAATTTTGAGAGGGAGAAAGTGCGTGTGTGAGAGAATGCATGTGTGGGGAAGGGGCAAAGAGAGAGAGAGGGAGACAGAGGATCCAAAGCAGGCTCCGCCCTGTTGGTGCAGAGCCCCATGTGGGACTCAAACTCAAAAACCATGAGTTTGTGACCTGAGCCAAAATCAGAGACTTAACCGACTGAGCCACCAAGGTGCCCCATAAATTCGAGTATTTTTTAAGTTCAAATACTATTGAAACCTTCCATTACCCTATCCCAATCCTAATTTTTCTCTCTTATCCCTATGGTAATCACTGTCCTGAATTTTTATTCCCTAACATGTTATTAACTTTTTGGTAAATGTGTAATGACAGGGTTCAGGGCACACTATCCCAAAATATGGCACTTTGACATATTAAATATGTCAAACTGAAGGAATTTGAGAAATGGCATAAGCAGGAAGGACTTTTCTAACCTTCCACTGAAGCAGGTCATAAAAGCCTCATGTCAGAGGTTTTACCCAGAGGAAGGAAGCACCTTTATTTCCAAAGAGAAGGGACACAGGGAGGAATCTGACCCAACATGCTTGGTAACTTTTCCCAGTTTGCCACATTTGGCTCACCCTTGTCCTGTCACATCTTTCCACAACTTTTCACTCTTCATCAAACCTAGCATAAAAATACTCAAGTTTAAACACTTCTTCAGGTCTTCATTATTTTTTTAATGAAGGTTTCTGTGTCTCATAAAATGTATATTAAATAAATTTGGTTGCTTTTCTCTTAGTAATCTTAGTTTAATTTTCAGACCCAGCCATGGACCCTAAAAGGGTTGAGGAAAATTTTTCCTCCCCTACAGTAGACAGAAGCCAATTTATCCTGAAACTAAAGAATCTTGGGCTTAGGCACACTTGCTCCCATTGCTTCCTCTAAGGCCCAGAAGTTGCCAGGGCCATTGTCAAAGAAGTAGCTCCCACAACAGGAGAGAAGTCTGGAGCAGGACAGAAGTCTCACCCAAGCCTGAGGTGCATGGCCCCGGGGCTGCCAGGACTGCCTCCATAGCCTCAAAACTCCCAGCAGCCAGAGTTGTTCTGCCCCTGACTCTGATCTCATCATATTCAACCCTGAGAGAACAATCTGCTTCTTGCTGAGGGCCGTGGTCCAGGCTGCCTAGAGAGGTCAGTTGGTCACTCTGCTATGCAAGAAGGACAGTAAAGAGTTGTGATGCTTAAAGAATCTTTTCCAAAGTATCTTTCTTTTTGCTGACCAGCTATGCTAGTGAAAAGATGGAATTATCTTTTTATACTTAATGTAAAAAATATATTTAAAAAAATTGGAGTCAAAGAGAATCGTATTATTTTTAAAATTTTTTTACGTTTACTTATTTTTGAGAGAGAGAGAGTACAAGCGAAGGAGGGGCAGAGAAGGAAACACAGAATCCAAGGCAGGCTTCAGGCTCTGAGCTGTCAGCCCAAGGCCCAACATGGGGCTAAAACTCAAAAACCATGAGATCATGACCTAAGCTGTAGTCAGATGCTTAACCGACTGAACCACCCAGGTGCCCCAAAGAGAATGGTAATATAGATAGGTGTCAAATAGTTAATAATATTACATTGTTTTTCTGAATTTTGTTTGTGGTATTTGTCAGCTTTAAAAAACTTATAGTTGTGATTTTTTTCTTTTTCAAAATTAATATTCAATTTTGTACCTAGTTTATAATTGTATATTCTTTTTTTTTAAGTTCATTTATTTATTTCAAGCAAGGGAGAGAGTAAGTGTGAGCAGAGGAGGGACAGAGAGAGAGAGAGAGAGGGAGAGAGAGAATCCCAAGCAGCCTCCATGCTGTCAATGCAGAGCCCAACGTGGGGCTCTATTTCATGAACTGCCAGATCATGACCCAAGCCAAAATCAAGAGTTAGATACTTAACCGACTGAGCCATCCAGGCACCTCTCTGTGTTCTTTTTCATAAAGAAGACCGCCCTCCCTAATTATTTAAGCTTCAGGCCTCACCAAAGTTTATTATATATATGAAAGCATTAATAGTATATGTTTTTAAATTTTAAATTTTATATAAATGCAGAATATATCACTCTGCAAGTTTATTTTTCCCCTTAAATGATTCTAGTATTTATCCATGTTGATATATGTAGCACCATTTCATTAATTTTGTGAATACAACATAATATCTGTTCTCTTTTTCATTAACATTTAGGTTGTTCATGAGTTCCCCTATTACAAATGATGCTGTGATAGATGTACATGGCTTCTTATGTGCAAGCACAAGTCATTTCCTGAGTTATGTATTTCTCCAGAAACAAACTGCTGGGACACACAACATGCACATCTTCTACTGTCTAGAATACTGCCAAATTGCTCTTCAAAAATAAAATACATGGGGTGCCTGGATGGCTCAGTCGGTTAAGTGTCTGGCTCAGGTCATGATCTCATGGTTTGTAGGTTCAAGCCCCGCATCAGGCTCTGTGTTGACAGCTCAGAGCCTGGAGCCTGCTTCGGATTCTGTCTCTGCACCTCCCCCACTCACGCTCTGTTTCTCTCTCTCTCTCTCTCTCTCTCTCTCTCTCTCTCTCTCTCTCTCAAAAATAAACATTTAAAAAGTAATAGAATAAATAAAATACAAATTTGTATTCATAAGCAGAAGACCATGACCTTCCTTTTCTCCATAATCTCATCAACCCTTAGAATTTTCAGATTAAAAAAATTTTTTCTGGTCAGAAACATACAATGTATCGCTTGTCTCTGACTAATAATAAAGATAAGCACTTTCTCGCATGTTATGGGCATTGGAATTTCTTTTTATGAACTGCCCAAAAAACATGTCCTTTCCATTTCTGTTGGGTTGTTTTTCTTTCATTGATTTATAAGAATTATCTCTGAGGCACCTGGCTGGCTCAGTCAGAGGAGCATGCAACTCTTGATCTCAGGGTCATTTATTTATATATTTTTTTAATTGAAGTTTTTTGTTTTTTAAGTTTACTTATATATTGGGGTGCGTGTGTGGCTTAGTCAATTAAGCCTCTAACTTGGGCTCAGGTCATGATCTCGCAGTTTGTGAGTTCTAGCCCCACATCTCTCTCTCTCTCTCTCTCTCTGTCTCTCTCTGTCTCTCTCTCTCTCTCACTGTCTCTCTCTCTCTCTGTCTCTCTCTCTCCCCCCCTTCTCTCTCTGCCCCTCCTCTCTCTCTCTCAAAATAAATAAATAAGCTTTTTTTTATTTTGAGAGAGAGAGAGAGAGAACGCATGAGCAGAGAAGGGACAGAGAGAGAGAATCCCAAGCAGGCTCCATGCTGTTAGTGCAGAGCCCAGCACAGGGCTAGATCTCATGAACCGTGAGGTCATGACCTGAGCCAAAACCAAGACTTGGACACTTAACTGACTGAGCCACCCAGGCCCCCTGAAAGTTTTCTTAGAAAAAAGAATTCTTTCTATACTATGGATATTATTTTTTACGAGTTAGATGCATTGCAGATATATTCTCCTGCTTTTTTTGTATCTATGTATAGTGACTTTTATTGAACATATGAATGTAATTTTAACATAGTTCTATCAGTTTCTTTTCTTTACAGCTTGTGTTCTTTGTGCCTTAAGCAATCCTCTCTCTCCAAGCTCATAAAGATATTAAACTTCTTTTAAAATTTTGAGTACTTTGTTTTTTACACGTTTGGCTACTCACTCCACCTCAGATTTATCTTCACATATGACGTGAGAGAAGAGTCTAAAAATTTTCTTTCTTTCCATACGGATAACCAGTTGGTTCCACTGCATTTGTTGACTAGTACTTCCTTTCCTCACTGGTTTGTAAGGTAAATCATATTCTTTTACTATTGCTCTCATAACAAATTACCACTAAATTTAGTAGCTTAAAACAACATACATTTGTTATCTTATAGTTCTTGAGGTCAGAGGTCCAAAGTGGACCCTGGTGGGCTAAAATCAAGGTGTTGGCTAGGCTGCATTCCTGGTAGAGGACCTAGGGGAATATTTGTTTCCTTGTTTTTCTAGCTTCTGGATGGTTCCTGCATTCCTTGGTTCATGGCCCCGTTCCTCCATCTTCAAACTAGCTGTGCCAGACTAAGCCCTTCTCACAGTGCCATTTCTTTGACAATGACTCTTCTTCTGCCTTTCACTTCTACTTTTAAGGAGTCTTATGCTTATGTTGGGCCCACCCAGATAAACCAGGATAATCTCTCTATTCTAAAGTCAAGTCAACGATTAGCAAATTTAGTCCCATCTACAACCTTAAATCCCTTTTAGAATGTAACCTAACACATTCACAGATTCTGAGGACTGTATTGGGGACATCTTTGGGGTGGGGGTGGTGAGGGAGGAAGTGGGGTGGGCATTATTATGCCTACCACACAGATCAAGGTTCTAAGTCTGTTTCTGGGCTTTCTGTTCTGCTCCACTGATTTGTGTACCCCTGTGCCAGTACCACACACACTATCTTAATGACAACAGCTTGATAATAAATATTGGTATCTGGGAGACTAACCCCACTGCCTTCCATACCTGGTGGTGTTCTTCAGATTTTTATTGAATATTCTTGCTCTTCTGATCTTCTATATGAATTTAATATTAGCTCATCAAGTTGCATAGGAAGTAGGTCTGGATTTTTCCCTGAATATGTAGTTTAAATTGGAAAGAATTTCTGTTCTTAGAAGTAAAGGATATTTTATTTATTCAGTTTGTTCAATTTGTCTTTTATATCATTCAATAATATTTTAAAAATATTTTTCCTATAAAAGTTTTTCATACCTTAAAATTTATTTATGAATTTTTGTTAAAATTGTTTCTCTATTGCTACCTAACTACCCTTAAAACCCAGTGGCTTACAACAGCAAACATTTATTATCTCACAGTTTCTGAGGGCCTGGAATTCAGAAGCAGCTTAGCTGTATGATGCTGGCCCAGGACCTTTCATGAGATTTAAGGTATCAGTGAGGACAGCAGTCATCTGAAGGTTTGACTATGGCTGGAGGATCTGCTTCCAAAACGGCTACCGGAAAGAAGCCTCAGTTTCTTAATGGCTCTTGGCAAGAGGTTTCAGTTCTTCACCACGTGAATCTCTCTTTAGGGCTGCTTTGTTAGTATCTTCATGACATGATGGCTGACTTCCAATCACAAGGGATCCAAGAGAGAAAGGTTGAAGCTATAATATCTTATGTGACTCAACCTTGGAAGTCACAGACTGTTATTTCTGTGGTATCCTCTTGATTAAACAGGAATTCAAAGAAAGTGGGGAGGGCACTGGAGGCAGGTTACCACACTTCTATTTTCTGTTGCTATTATAAATGGGATTTTTTTTAATTATATTTTTGAATTGTCCATTATTGGGATATGGAAACACTATTCATTTTTCTATGTTGATTTTGAACATCAGCCTACTAAACTCTTACTACTTTCAGTAGTTTATAGATTATCTTAGTTTTCCTATATAGTGTATCATATTGTTACAAATAAGCAAAATTTATCTCTCTATGTCCAATTATACCCTTTTTTTCCTTGCCTTATCACATTATGTAGAAGCTTCAGTACAGTATTGGATATAAGCAGAATTAACGAGCATTACTGTCTAGTTCCTGACCTTAGAATGCCTTTAAAAGTTTCGTTACTGGGGCACCTGGATGGCTCAGTCAGTTGAGCGTCTGACTTCGGTTAAAGGCTAAATACAGAGGTCACTTAGATTGCCTTCTCTCTATGCATCTCCTGGGTAAATGCAAAATTCCAAACACTGCTTCTCAAATAGCTATAGCCAGTGCAGCTCCAGAAGCCCCACGTGGGCAGGCAGTAGGAACCACAAGGTGGTTGGAGAGCTACTCAAAACTAGCCTTGAAGCTGTGTTAAATTGTGGGCCCGCTGCTTCTACTGAGATTGTGTGTCTACTAAGGTGGTTGTGGAAGCCGTGCTGGTGCTGGTTACTGGGAGGGGCCCCAAAGCTGCGCCAAACTGTCATTTGGCTCTGTGATTAGCTGCGGCCCCCTCTGCAGACTTGGATGTTCCTCAACCGTCACAATTTTAGTTAAACAACTTAACCTCTATCTGATTTATTACAAAAGCGAATATTTACTTTATGTATAATATTTACTTTATGTATAATAATAACATTGTGCTTTTGATGGTAGTGGCATATGTTAATGAACTATCTTTTCAGGCAAGAATCTTTTGTGGCAATTTTAACAAAGCTATAAATAAATAAATTCATTCATTCATTAACTTAACAAATCAATCAATAAATTATATATATGTAATATATAATTTCTATATTTATATATAAATATATAATAAACATATATAATGTATTTAGAATTTATAAATTATATATAATGTATATATAATAGATTTATAATTTATAAATTATAAATATGTTATATATATAATTTATAAATTATAAATATATAGGAAAGGAGCCGAAAGGTATGTGTCATTATAACAAGTAAACACAACCCAAAAAGTTAAGGACCATATTAATCTAAGATATGCCCCAATGTTAGACACATAGTCATAAAGCATACTGTTGATTTATAAATTACCTTTTATCCACTTTTCAGGAAGAAAAAAAAGTCCTTGCAGGGGAAAAGGCTGTTTCATCCAACATAACTTTGTGAAGAAGTGCTAGGACTGTAATCAGATTCAAGTTTGTAATGGCTGGAGACACACTACCAGTAGGACTGGAAAATTCCCAGTAAGCAAAGGGACACGGTGGGAGCTTCTGTCAGAGAAGCTGTCGCTCCAAGAAGCAGTTTGAGAAAAGTTGAGGGTGAGGATATGAAGTTTAGCATGTACCTGCTTCTTCCTTCCTTAGAAAAAGAAAAAGAACAACATAGGCTTTGGGGCAAATGTGTGTGGGATGGAGTCAGGCTTCGGGAGAACTTTGTTTTTGAGGGAAGAGGACCTCACCGCTCTTCTCTGCAGCCCTTTGTTCACCACTAGGGTCACTGCACCCAGCTGCACAGCACTGTTAGGCCCTCTCTGAACAGCACAACCCTGATGTATAGGCGCCTAGCAAGGACTCTCCAGGGTCCCTTTGTCTCTGGCCTTCCCTCACAATTCCCCTTCCTTCATTTTGCCCCTGTTTCCTTCCTCTCCTTCTTTCTTTCTCCTCCTCTGTTGCATTAAGAAATAAAGATTCATCAGGAGTTATGACTACTGAGTCCCCCGGAAAGGTGAAATAAGTACCCTGTAACAGGCATTGAATATTTAAACCTTTTGTTAACAAAAAGTTGTCATTGTTCTCTCTTGGGGCCAGGGGAGAGAAACAGTGGGACTTTCTCTGGTCACTCTCCCACAGAATCCCTTCCTAAGCTTTCTCTCTGAAAGTGGACAGACCCTTTTCCAGCAGCAGCTTGCTTCAGAGGGCATTAAAGTCACAGCTTGGCGAGGACACACAAGCCCTCTCCACAGCTGCTAACCTAGCCCTGGCCAGAGAATTGGAACCCAGCCTTGCCGGGGCCTTAAGGCCATTCCTGCCACACCCCTGCCCTAGACTGCTGCCACACCGCAGAGCCCTGACAGAACTGGAACTCGGAAGGACTCTAATTTTAGTGTTTGAGCATATCTGTGTGCATAACTAACACTTGTCTCCCCTACCAGATTGACAGATTCTTGAGAGTGGGGATCAAGGTCTCATTCCACCTCTGGTCCCCAGTGAGCTCTGAGAGGAGAGGTCTCAACCTCACCTATGGTCATGCGGCAGAGACCCCCAGTTAGTGATCTGCTCTTTTCTGGTAGAGTCTTCTCCCACGGGGCTCTGGAAACAGTGCATCACTTCTGAGTGATGACTTCACCATTCCACTGGCCATATTCAGGGTCTCTGTGAGAAACAGGAATGACAGGTCAAGGCTGGAGGCATCATTTCTCTGAATTTTCATTTTATTTAGAGCCACTGGTCTCTATTTGACATCCTGAATCCAGGATCCATTTTTGAAGAGTTGCATTTCTCTCTAGAAAAATCAAGATGAGTACTAGGCTTATCTACACGTAGTAAATAACAACAATAACAGATATTTCATGAGTATTGTACACTATGTGTGCACCTGGGTCAAATGTTTTTCACATGATACCTTAAATAAGAAAACATCTTTATAAGTTCCTGATAAAGAAAGAGGCTTAGAAGCTTGCCCAAGATAACACACTGGCAAACAGTACCACCTAACCTCAAACTCAGGTCTCTTGGTGAGGGGGAAAGAATTTCTATCTGAAGATGTTATTTTTTATATTAAAGCAATAATCTTCAAAAAAAATTAAACCTCAAAAAGCAAGCTAATTTACAAAGCACCTATTTTTGTTTTCAGTGTAGCCTAGCAAAGAGCCATTTTCATCATCCTCTGTGCCTTACTTTCTTTTCCTCTGCCCCTACTTTTATTCGCACAATGACAAACAACTGGACCAATACAAAAATGTGCTAACACCCACATTTAGCATGTCATATGTACCTGCTACCAAGCATCTGGCTAATTAAACAAATCCAAATTTTTACTTGATTTTAAACTTTTCATCTAGGATGTGGTCCCCCTGTGGGGGTTTATTTTTGTGGTATCTCCCTCCAACAATTTTGAAAAATATTGTAAAATTGAAGTGGATGAGGTGTGGACACCTCTACCATAGCTAGAGATAAAGCTTTCTTTCTGGTTTATTTTTTCCCAGACTCTGTACACCCATCACCACTTTCATGAAGTATTTATTTACCAATTAGTCAGCACTGTGAACTGGTTGATTTAATGATCTCTCCTATGATTTATGCATAACTTTTATTAATTGAGCCTGTGGAGATGAAGGGCGGATATAAATTAATGTGGAAAATGTATCACTTGTCATTCCTTTAAGCAAATACAGTTCTCTTCAACTATCTTTGCAGTCTTTTTCCCTTTAATTTTAGGTAAAGGGGTACATAAATACCAGGTTATATTCAGCATTTGGGTGTTGGTTGGACCTCTCACACTTGTTAACATGGTTAACAAGACCTTTTATTGATCTGTAACTTGATTCTTAATAGTTACAGTATTTCAAAGGGAAAAGGCAATAAGCTGAAGTTAAAAGGCAACTTAGAATTTCCAGCATTGCCATCAGCTAAACAGGCTGCTGATGAGTTATTTTTAGGCTCTCTGCCTTTGATTCTGACCCTTAGGAGGAAAACTGAAATAAGCTTTCAGTAGATACTAGGTAGTTCTCCTAGAAATCTGGGATGCTTTCAACAAGTCAGCATAACTGAGAACATTTCCACCCCTCTCAACTCCTGAGCCTCAGATCCATGCTCCTGACTGTTACTCCTTTAATACAGTACTTTTCAACCTTGACTGCACATTGGAATCACCAGGGAAGCTTTAAAAACTATTGACTAGCCTGGGACCCACCTCCTGAGATTCTAATATAATTGTTCTGGGTGTGGCCGACCATTGGGATTATTTCAGAGTTCCCCAGATGACTCTATTGTGCAGCCAAGGCTGAAAATGATAGCTCTAGGGACACGTACAGAGAGGAGACCTGATAAATAAGTCTTAGACATAAATTCCAGCATGTCCTCAGGTTGCAAATGTTTCTGTGAGCCTGAGTAATACATCCCAGGTGAACAATGTGTTACTTCTAGTGATTCATTGTGTACTGAGCCAAGAAGGGTTTCAGAAATCACTTGAGCATGTCTTTCTTTTATGGAGGACCCAAAGAGTATCTGTTCTTATACCTAGCTCCTCTCTGAAAGCTCAGGACAAAAAGGAGAGGCATATATACAGTCTGCTCGCTTTCACCACCTGCCTGCGTTTTAGTCTTGAGCTCTTACAGAACCACCCTCACTTTTGCATATCCTTCCATGGTTTTCCAGGAGTGAACACTGGGTCACGTCGGGCACAGGCAGGCTCTCAGGCTCACCCCCCTTGTGACATTTGTGAGATGACTAGCCAGCATTAGGGGTACATTTGTGGGCAATGGAACAGACCCAGGTGATGAATCAGAAACCTATAGCTGTGGCCTCATCAGCAACTGGCTCTGAACAAGTAACTGAGTAAGGAAATAACTGGAGTCACAGCTCCTGGAGTTGGGAATCATATCAAGAAATCACACAGTGTTTGTTCAGGGAGTGGTTTTATTTTCCTCACTTAGGAAAGTGGCACCATTGTTGAAGTGAATTTACCAAGCAGTGGAATGAAATCTAGAAAGGGAAAGCGAGTCTTCTAATACAGACTCTATTATAACCCAGTAATAGACCTCTGTACTTCTGTGGGTTTACCCTTTGACTTTGTGGTATGTAGCCATTTGTTTTGTCGCCTTTACCTTGTGACCTAAGATTCATAGGCCCAGTTTTCAGTTCCTCTGCACTAGACTCAAGAGAAATACCAGGCTGAAAGCAGTACTTTTCACAGCAGGTTTCACAGCAGGCTGGGCCTCACCAAAGTGATTTATGTGTTTTTACTTGGAGACTATATTTTAATGCCGAGATTTTTCTGATTATCTCTTTGTGTGCACCCGCTCACCACATGGGCCCTTAATTTAGAAAATATTCAGCAATTACATGTGGAATTGATACTTTACATAAAAGCAAAAATGGTGCCTGTTATGTATATTACTGAAAAATTCGACGTCTTTTATTTTTCTGGCAATAGAGATACGTGACCCAAAGAAATTGCTCGTTATTTTCCATTTTCTATGAGATGAAAAGTTCTTAATTGAAAAGCAAAGCTGCCCCTGAATAAAGGTCACATGATGGAAATTTTGGTTTCAGTGGTCCTGAAGACTTTGCCAGGCACCAGAGATAACTGCTGTGTGCTCATAAATTTTAATTATTGATGATTCTGAATCAAATCTAAATTTGATTTAAACTAAATTTAAAATTTTTGAAATTAATTTTGATGTCAAAATCAGATACTTCAGGGGGTGCCTGGCTGGCTCAGTTGGTAAAATGTGCAGCTCTTGATCTCGGGGTTGCGAGTTTTTGCCCTATGTTGGGTGTAGAGATTACATAAAAATAAAATCTTTAGGGGTGCCTGGTTGGCTCAGTCGGTTAAATGTCCGACTTCGGCTCAGGTCATGATCTCACGGTTTGTGAGTTTGAGCCCCACATTGGATTCTGTACCTGGAATCTAGCTCAGAACCTGGAGCCTGCTTCGGATTCTGTGTCTCCCTCTCTTTCTGCCCCTCCCTGCTCAAGCTCTGTATCTCTCCCCTTCAAAAATAAATAAACATTAAATAAAATAAAATCTTTAAAAAGTAAAAATACATGTAGATGCATACATACACACATACATACATAAAAATAAAATCATTTAAAAAATCAGATACTTCAGCTTCATGAAACATCATTCTTCTAGGAACTGCTGCTTTGACACTTGATTATCCAAATATTTAACACTTTGTGTAAACAACACTTAAACTCAATTTGGAACTCAATTTGAATTTTTTTAAATGAATCAGTGTATCAGTTTTCTGTCTTGCCAAGTCTGCCCAGTGCCAAACAAGCTGAATGTCGTCTGCATGTTTGCTGTCAGTGGCACCCTGTGATGTAGAAAAGTAATGTCAACCAACTGTAACAGAAAGGATTTACATAGCACCTCACAAATGTCTTTGCAAAACAACGGTGCATGACATGGATCTTTTAAGTGGTTGAATTCACACTTGTACAGGTAACAGAGAGGAAACAACTACTCCTGAACACAGAAGCATAAAGGATCTATGTCTTTATTAGCTTGGTTAAAATATGCCTCAGACTTGTCACTTTCTTTTTTTTTTTTAATTATTTTTTTTAACGTTTATTTATTTTTGAGACAGGGAGAGACAGAGCATGAACAGGGGAGGGTCAGAGAGAGGGAGACACAGAATATGAAGCAGGCTCCAGGCTCTGAGCTGTCGGCACAAAGCCCGACACGGGGCTAGAACTCACGGACCGCAAGATCATGACCTGAGCTGAAGTCGGCCGCCTAACCGACTGAGCCACCCAGGCGCCCCCAGACTTGTCACTTTCTATAGTTAATATTCTAATCACAACCACTGTCCAAACTAAGAACTCAGAGGCGAGAGGTGTATATACACATATCTGTAAGTGTATAGATATATAATACATTATTTCTTTTCTGTATTTATAAACTTTTATGTATTTATAAAGAAAACAGGAAGTTACTTTCCAGAACAAAAATTTTGTAAGTTACTTTCTTTGAAAACAACCAAAAGGCATAGGAGAATGAATGTTTCCTATGAATAAAGGGACAAAGATTTAAAAATTGAGGGTTCTTTTCTCAAAAGTTCTGTCTTAACTTTTCTCTTTTGAGTATGAGTTGATACCCTAAGCTGTTTGGAAACAACTGGAAATACTCCCTTCATATTTTGATTGTACATCTAATGAAATTTCCTATTATGTCCCCACCCCCACATTAACACATTTCATTTTTAAGTCACCTGTAATGAGGGAGCCAGGCACAAAGCAGACCAAAACCAGCAGAATGCTCTTCTTCTCATACCTTAGCTAAGGCTGTTTTTTTTAAAACATTGTTCCAAACATTTCTATTTCCGTTATCAGAAGTAATGCATTATATGGGGTTTTTTTTTGTTTGTTTTGTTTTGTTTTGTTTTGTTTTGTTTTTGCCTCAAAACTCTCTGAGTCAACAAAATCCAATTACCTAAAAGATTTTTCTTTCTTTATCTGTATATTTTCCTCCATGAAGGACAGGACATGGAACTGAGCTAAGAAAATCCAGCTTAATTTGGAGGGAGTAAAAAAAGAAGTCTGCTGCTCTCTTTTAAACCTAGGGAGGGTAGAGGGGGTATTACACTTTTGATACCAAATTTAGAATTTTCTGGAACGTGGTCAGTAGTATTCAAAATGGCTTCTTTCCTTCAGGACCGGGATGCTGCTGAGAAAAACTCTTGGCCGAAATGCTTTCTTCACACTCACAGTCTCTCAGACTTTTGACTTCGCCATGGGATCCTTGTCAATTTAACTTGAGAAAATATGTCTCAATATTCAGAGGCCACAGATTCCTGCTATAGTGGGCTGGCAGAGGAAAAAGGTCATATTTACCACCTTTGCTCCCATCATCCAGCTGGGCCTTTGGATACTTTATTATTTCTCCCTCCCTACTTGGGACTTTTATTTTTTCCCAGTAGCCTCAGGCATAATAATTTTTTCTTTCCTTAGTGAAAACTATTGATACAATTATTTAATTTAGGTTTTTGATTGCTCTCCTTGGAGCACCAGCGGATTCCTGTGGATTAGCTTGAATAGTGTCAATATGTGCCTGCAATTTTAGACCTTCACAATGCTAATCTCCTTCCCAGAAGGCCTAAAACTCTTGGGTCTCTGTGTTAAAGGTACATAGGGCCTCTGTTATTTCTCATGATGATGCTAAATGAGTTCAAACCCCATTCTCTGAGATCAAAAATAAAAAAATCAAAGAGGTGTTGGGTTGTAAACCACACCTTTTCACATTTCAGTGGACAAAAGAGATTTTCTATGAAAACGTGAGGTTAATGACAACAGAGGTCAGTGATACAAAGGATGGCTAACACTTGTCAGTTGGCAGGTCCAGTGTGGGAAGGGAGAGTGAAACAGAGCAGCACAAAAGACTTTTTTTTCTTTTTTGGCAAATTCTCCTGCAGATTTTCAACAAAACCTGGATTCATAGAACTTTAGAGATCTTAGAGGTCATCTAGTACAGCCCTCTTGTTTTACAGCTGAGCACCACACTTCTGGTTAACTTTCTTAATATTTCTTGCTCCAGCTTTCGGCTAAAAAAATAATGTATATTCAGAATACATAAATATTATGTATTAAACTCATTAAAAATGCACTAAGCTTAATAGCATAAATTTAGAGCCTGTAGGTGCCTTACTTCCTAGCTGAAGTCTCTTATATCTACCATTTTGCAATTAACATGCACTCACTCTCAACTCAGGATAATATATCCCATTTTCTAAATACACTACACCGGGGAGCCCCCCCCCCCCCCGCCAATGCCTTATCTTATTCAATCCTCACAGTATCCCTGTTGAAATAGATTTTTTAAATTCCGTTTACACATGTGGAAACTGAGGTAGGAAGAGGTTAAATCATCTGTCCAAAATCCCATAGCTACATGCTGAGATTTCAGCCGAATTTATCTGAACCAAAGCTCTGTCATAACCACACTGCCTCCTACATTGAGTGTTAAGTCACTCTCATGTGTGCCTTTCTGTTGACAGGGGTACTTTTGGAGGACCTTGAGGACTTTTTAGGTGGGGAGGAGTAGAAACATCCTTAGCAAGCTTTACATTGGGGTCAGGATGATGGTGCAGGGCCAGCTTGGCAACAATAATGAAGCTGCTCTTCAAAGACAGGATTGAACTGGTAGTCCCCTGTGAGAGTCCCTTTAATAATCCCATTCTCTGTGCCTGAAAAGGAAAGAGAACCAAAGATTTGCAGAAATTTTAGAACAAGAAGAAGCCCTTATGGGTTTCTTAATAAACCCATAAGAAAACTAAGACTGAGAAATTAAGAGACCTGATACCATTTTTCGGTTAAGACAAGATGAATGGGGATTGGCAGGGAAAGGGAATGGAAGGCAGTTCACATCGACGGAGCACCTACTATGTGCCAGGCTCTGTACTAGATGCTTTTTGAGTATCATTTCCTTTCCCATCTCCCTCACTGAGGGCCTGTTTAGTGATTTCACCTTGGTGCCCTCATACAGCTGTAGTAGATGCTCAATAAATACCACTGACTATTCCAATGCATTACTGAATGAACTCCTCCCCGACTAGCCTTACCATCTCCATTTTACGAATGAGGAAACTGAGGTTCGGTGACCTGACGTAGCTTACCCATGTTCACCGAGTTTACCCATTGACTCCAGAGCCCACAACTCCTTGCACACATTAGTGTAGAAAAGATACATATCCAAGCAGATAAACAGACCTGAATATCAACTTTCACTGCCTCTCTCCTACTTTTTAGCAGAGCTGGAGAACAGAGATCTGAGTAAGGTCTGTTAGCCCTATGATGTCATTATTCTCACAAAATATGCTAGGATCCACTTACAGTATGCTGTGAGGTATCATAAATAATTAAAAGAGAACTGCACATCTTAAAATAAATGAGCTCCATACACTTGAACATGATGCAGCCTTGGATTTCCACTGTTTTGTTTCCAGCTCTCTCTGATGTGCACCCTGGTAGTCATTAGTCAGGAGCATCTGTAAGATTTTCCTATGTCATGAGACGGCCGACCATTTTTCATGGAAAACCCTTATTATTTCATGGAGCTCACCAATTTTACACATTGTGATATGAATAATAACACTGTACCCAACAACTGTTGGTGTTGCCAGCCCAGCATTCCTTCTCCTTCACTTCTTCTGATGTCACCTACTTCTTTTGGGAAATTGTCTCCTAACACACACACTTCACGTGGTTCTGATGAGACTCTCAGGCGAGTTATGCTAAATCCTGGTCAAAACGCTGGGTATGTGCCCCAGGCCTGGTCTATCAGAATTACTTATCCCCCAGCCACTGTGATTGGTCCAGGGTAGGACATATGCTTCAAGTTAGGCCTGAGGTTTTGTATATGTCTACCTCCCCCCCACCCCCAGATCACATCTTCTCATCCTGCCCCTCCCACCACCACCACCACCGCCAAGTAGTGAAAGGCTGTATGGAGTAAAAGAGAATATTATCGATGCAGAAAGAGGAGCAGAACTCAGAGATGGAGAGAAGGACGTGTAGGCATGCAAGGGATAGTAGGACAGAGAAAACCCAGATTACATGGTTTAAACCTCCAGAATACTGGAAGCCAGCTCTTCCCCCAAGACTGCTCCATCAAATGTTTCCTATGTTGCGTAAACAAATTTAAGATGGTTTTTATCACTTGAGCTAACACATATCCAACACATTTTCTTTTTTTTTTTAACTTTATTAATTTTGAGCAAGACAAAGAAAGAAAATCCCAAGCAGGCTGTGTGCTGACAGATGTGGGGCTCGAACCCACAAACGACAAGACCATGACCTAAGCTGAAATCAAGAGTTGAACGCTTAGCTGACTAAGCCACCCAGGCGCCCCCAACATGTTTTTTGATAGCAAATGGGAATTTTACCCTGTGTAGTTGGGGAATAAACAATAAAGTGGCTAGCTTTGTGCTATGACATCATTACCCTAAGGATAGCAGGTTCCAAGCAGCCCTCTGCTAGCCCATCAGTTGTGTGTCAAGCTGAGACCTGCCCCAACCCCAGCCCCAAGGGTGTTTCAGTCCCACCCCCTCCTGGCAGCCTTTCTCCTTTCTGTGGTGATTCAGGCTGCTCCATGCACACACACTCTCCCAGCACATATACTTCTTTATTCCTGAGCTGGATTTGCACTTTCATCTGCCACTTTTCTGTCTATTTGACTAAAAGCAGCCCAGTAATGGGCACAGAAGGTCATTATTAAATCCTCATTGGCGGGGCGCCTGGGTGGCTCAGTCGGTTAAGCATCGGACTTTGGCTCAGGTCATGATCTCATGGTTCATGGGTTAGAGTCCTGCATCAGGCTCAGTGCTGACAGCTTAGAGCCTGGAGCCTGCTTCAGATTCTGTGTCTCCCTCTCTCGCTGCCCCTCCCCCACTCACACTCTGTCTCTGTCTCTCTCAAAAATAAATAAATATTTTTTTTAAAAAATCCTCATTGGCTACTTGTCTCAGCTAAGAGGGTGATGTGGAGAAGGCCTGAGGACAAAGTTGTGCCCCTGGCTCCAGCATACCTGTGCAGTTCCTCGAGCTCTGGAGTTGAACGAACCCAGCTGCTTCAGCCTTCACTAGCTGTGAGAGCTCAGACAAGTCACCCTCCCAGAACTGAAGTTTTATCTGTAAAGTAGGAGCAAGAACCACCATCTTGCAGGGCTGTGGCAAGGAGAAAAGGTAACATATGGCAATGAGGCAGTCCAGCCCTAGCATGTAGGAGGTGTTGAAAAAATGAACTACTACTTACTGTCTTACTTAGAGATGGCCAGGTGGTTGATGGGAACATCGTGGCCATGAGGAAGATAAGCCGTCTAGCACAGCTTTAGATAGGCAAAGCTAAATTATGAAACCATTCTTGACCCTGTGTCTCTACAGCCCTTTAATTTTGCACCTTTCTTGTTTACTGGTACCCTCTAGGGGTATTCCTGGGTCTCCCAGCTCCAGAGAACATGTCATCTTGGCCTTCATAGGTCTTTCTTCTCACTCTTACCTAACCAACCCTGCCCTTTTCTCAGCTAGTCTAATGAATGATTGAGGCTTCTGTGATCACCATTGCTAATGAATCCACTCTTCCCAAATATGGTTGCATGTTAGTCGGGATTTTTGCAGTATAAATGCCTGAGTCCAGGTGTTTTACAACATTTTTGCCATTTATATCACCTTCTATTCTTCTCTCTTGTGGCTGCTATATTTTGAAATTTATATCTTCTCCTAAGGGTATAATTTATTTACTAAAATTAACTTTCCCCCTTTATTAATTATAGAAATGGTCGCCATTAGGGCTCAACCCACCAGCATGATATGGTCAGTGCCTCTACGTTGAGTGAATTCATTTCAGGCCAAGAGGAAACAAATTCGAAGTTCCGATGAGCCTATTTATGATTTTGGCTGGGTTTGTCGGAGTACTGAAATAATCTAAGAAGTCCCATGACAATCATACTGAGTGGCATCCCTATTTTAAACCACCCTCCTCCCCCACTAAAGAAACCTGTCCTTTCTGGTACCAGGTCTGGGAGAAGGCTGGCCCTTGAGCCCCTCACATCTCACCTACTAGGTGGTCCCTCGGAGGATATCACCAGCCCCTATGGCTCCCTCTGCCTTATCTTCATCTGAGCTTGCTTTACCTAAATTCAGCTGGGCCTCAGAACACAATGCAAATCATGCAGAACGCTATTTGTAGCTGTTTCGCATACATAAGCATTACTGCCCATCCCTAATTGGACTGGATTTGGTCATGAAATTCCTTAATTCTGACTATGTTTTCTCCCACACAAACGATTCATAGGAGGAAGAATGACTCATTTTAAATAAGTATCTCTTCCTCTGTTCTTTTCCTCTCCTCTGCACCTCACCCGTACCACGACTACACCATCTGCCCTTTACAGTGGAAAGGGTCCTTTAAGGCGGTAAGAAGCAATGTGTTTTGTAGAAGGCAATCTCCCAAACTGAAGTAGGCCTGAGAAGCCATTGTTCTTATATTCTCCAGCCACAAGCCTGTGAAATAAGTTTATGTTTCTTCAGAAAGAAGTATCTTTCACTTGCTAGCCCCTGTTCATTAGGTACTGTGATCTACCTTTGCCTCTGAGTGACCCTCATGGAGTTGGTTTTATGTCCACACATTTTTCTACTTAGATGGGAAAACATGACTGGAAAATGAAAAATGGTCTCCATGGTACCAGAATCTTTGGTTTTCTAGTGTTGACCTTGCCTTACCCTCAGCACCCCCATCTTCCTTGGGGAATCTCCCCACTGTCTAGATGGGAAGTAGGGAACACCATCCTCTCTTCTACTATAGAGTGGCTACAGAGCAGCCCTTATAAGAGGCCCTTCCAGGCTGGTGCTCCCCAGACTCTTGAGCCAATGAGGCAAGGACATGGCAGGTTGGAATCATCAGTGTGGCAGTGGCCAGGCCTCTTTCAAATTCCCTGACCCTCCATAGTGCCCCTGGATCCTACTTCTTGCCCAGGCTGGGTTCTCTGCCTCCCCATCAATTTTGTGAATCCCTGACTTCCTTCCAGTAATTCCCTTTTAACTTAGGGTGGTCTCAGTTGGTTTCTGATAACTATATCCAAGACCCCTGACTTATTCTGGTACCAATGTCATGGTGAAGTAGATATAATAGTACCTATTAGTGGTGGTTCTGCTGCCAACATTTCTGGCTTTGTGGTTCTGCTGTTTATTGCTTATGCAACTAAAAGCTTTGACTCTGATATAATCAATTGTAATAAAATGGCTAGAGAAAGATCAGGACAATATTGGAATAGGGAACAAACAATTTGCAAAGGGTCTAGTTGTGCAACTTATTTCTCAACACAGCGTCTAAACACCATAATCATAGCACTTGGAGACAGCAAAAATGATTGATTTTGCAGAAAATATTTGTTGTTTAATTACAGGATCATATGGGTCTTTTGGCAACCAGCAGATGCCAAAACAGACTTTAAGCACCATCTTGAGAAACTTGTGATTTGCTTAGTGTGCTTTTAATTTAAAGCATATGGCTTCACATTCAACTGCGGTGTCCAAAATGAAGACATTAGTAATGAATCACTCTATTGGAGAAAACGCAGTGCTCCCAGATCAGGTCTTTTGGTCTGTGTACTCAAATGGTTCTGTTTAGAGGCATAAACACGAAGCAGCTCTCTGTTTTAGCTGGGTGTTCCTGGGATGCATGTGACATCAAAGGGCCTCACAAGCCAATTCTCCTGCAATGTACCGTGCTTGGCACCAGGGCCTGCCTCCATCTGAATAAACAAAGTACAGTTTGGTCACTAGAAAGAATGCCCAAAAGATCATTTATTTTATGGCAACTCTTCCTTTTTTTAGTTTCTCAGCCTACTAGCTTTGTGGGAATTCAGCTATCCTGTATGGAAATTCAAAACTGCAACCCTTCTAAGAATCACATTTGTGACTGCAGGCAGGGCACCTTGGTCTTTTGAGACCACAGGTGATCTACCTGCTGGTGAGGGATGGCCAGTGAAGAAGTGTGCAGCATAATGGTAAAAACAAGGGCTCAGGAGTCAAATTTGAATCACGTGGCCATGTTTGAGTCCTGTGAATTTGAGCACAGCATTTCAATGATCAGATCTATAAAGTGGGGATAATAGTATCAGTCTTGTTGTGAGAATCAGATGAAATAGTCCACTGTCAGATCTAAGCTAAGAATCTGGTACCTAATAAGCTATAATAATATAACTGTAGGCTATTATTTTAATTTTTATTAAAGGCAGGATCTATTTCTTCTCTGCCTCTTTGCTTCTAGCCATGTTATGCCTTTGCTTAAATTCAATACATTTAAATTTAGTAAAGTGCCTACTGCATATTCACCCATATCTTCTTTTATCATCTTTAAAACTTTTTTAATATTTAGATTTAATATAAATATCCTTGAAATGTTTACCTTTAAACTGTCAGAATTTATCTAGCACAAATGATTAACTTCATAAATCAGTCATCATTGATGACTGTTTTCCCTTCTTGGAGGTCTGGCCTTGCTCCTTTATGACCAGGTACCAATGACAGGAGGTAAAAGCTAAAAGCATCCCATTCAGCATACACAATACAAAGTTCTGAAGACAATCACTTCCTTGTTTATATATAATTTAATGATTTATTGTGACACTTTTAATGGCTTAGTCTTTTAATTGGGTTTTCTGATGCATTTACAACAAAAAAATTTAGTATGTTTTTGGTGTTTATTTATTTCTGAGAGAGAGAGAGATTGGGGGCTAGGGGCAGAGAGAGGAGAACAGAGGATCCAAAGTGGGCTCTGTGCTGACAACACAGAGCCTGATGCAGGGCTCGAACTCACGAAATGCAAGATCATAACCTGAGCCAAAGTCAGATGCTTAACCAACTGAGCCACCCAGGGACCCCATAACAAAATTTTTAATATAGCGTGAATAACTGTTAATGGTATTTGTCTTACTTCACAAGGGTGCAGGGGCAGAGAAAGAGGGTTAAGATTCACTCTTAGGTCCTTTTCCCTTTTTGTTTCTGCTGTTCTCTCTTCAGCCAAGGTTTTCATCTCCTTACACTACTGCAGTGTCCTTTTTTATTCTTCCTTTTGTCCCTCCTCCAATCCATTCTACATGCCTCTGCCAGCACTATATGTCACTCTCCTGATCAGAAGCCTCAGTGTCTCCCGAGGGTCCACAAGATAAAAGACAAAATCTTTAAAACTGACTTCCAAACCGTCACAATCAAACTTTATTTTACGTTTCTCCACTTCCCTGCCCCTGAAATACACCTTCCTAATTAGTGGTGATTCAAGGGGAAAGCCTACAAAGCACTCTGCTTCCATAATATTAGATCCATGAAAAAGCTCACTCAAATAAAAGTACTAGTATTGTTGAAATTGAAAATACTAATTGCCCATGTACTATAAAATGTGAAAGAAAACATCTTTAGAAGACTGTCATTCTGGGAAAAAAAAAAAATCAGGGGCGCCTAGGTGGCTCAGTCAGTGAAGCATCTGACTTCAGCTCAGGTCATGATCTCGTGGTTTGTGAGTTCAAGCCCCATCTCAGGCTCTGTGCTGCCAGCTTAGAGCCTGGAGCCTGCTTCAGATTCTTTGTCTTCCTCTTTGTCTTCAGATTCTTTGTCTTCCTCTCTGTCTGCCCTTTCTCCACTCATGCTGTGTCTCTCTTTCTCTCAAAAACAAATAAACATTAAAAAAAAAGAAAAAATCCAATAGCATATTATCCAAGAAAAAGCAAAACACCGAGTGCTTGCTGCATAAGCCATTTGATAACCCATACTTCTTTATTCTAAAGGATTGTTTTTATAAATGTCATAGTCAGTGTTTTCAATGTCAGCATCAGGCTCTCCACTGACAGCTCAGAGCCTGGAGCCTGCTTTGGATTCTATGTCTCCCTCTTTCTGTTCCTCCTCAGCTTGCTCGCACTCTCTCTCTCTTTCTCTCTCTCAAAAATAAACACTAAAAGATTTTTTTTCATGAAAAAAATTTTTAAAGAACATATTATGGTTTTAAAATGTTACGAAAAATCTCTATGCTCATCAGTAGAAAACTTGTTAAATGATGTCGCAGCCATAAAAATGGAGCCATGGAAAAGAATGAGTCGTTATCTCTATATATGTATTCTTATAGGATAGCCTCCATGTTATATCAAAATGTGAAAAAAGCAAGGCACAGAGTAAAGAAATATGCTCATGTTTGAGGTTTTATTGGGTTATGGTTTTGTTTTAAGGACAGGAGCTATGCAGCCTTAGGATTATATCTACATAGGCTATTTCACACGATACAGGAATGGCCATGGATGCCTCGAGAGCAGGGACTACGGTTCTGGGGAGGACTTATTTTTCATTCTCTACAGTCTTTTGTGCTATTTGACTTTTTTCCTATACCTAAAGTGTGTGAATTTTTCAATTAAAAATATTAATTAAACATTGTTGACTGAGATTTGTAATGAAATTTTACTCTCATTTAATAACCCTTAAGCTAAGAGGGAAGGGAGCTGTACCAAGAGATACAGAAACCAAGTAAGTCAGCATTTTTTGGAGTTAGGGGGGAAAAAATAAAACCCTCTTAAACAGAAGAATATATTCTTGCAAGAACTATGACTGCATATTTTTCAGAACTTAAGAGACAAAATAAGATAAAGGCAAGGATAGAAAAGCTATATTAAGTGACCCAAACAGAATTCTTCCAGAAATATGGGAAAAGAAAGTGGAGGAGAAGATGACACTTGAGGAACGTGGTATTGCAGATAGAGACCACATAAAGCAGATGTGCAACGTTATAATGAGTTCTCAAGCCTATGTTTTTCCTGATAGCGGAAAACAATCTGGTAGCTTCCAGGTAAACTCCATCATTTCCAGGATATTTTTTATAGTATATCTTTATTAAGTACTGTTAATTCTGGGCTCTCCTCCCACATTCTTCTTTTCTTATCCCCTTAGCCAAATTTTAAAACATTTTTTACTCTATGTATTGCCTATATTCCCTCCCCTGCAGAATCCCTTGGGCACATCCCTCTTCCTGAAACACACTTGTCAGGGTCATTAAACACCTCCAGGTCACCAGATCCAGAGGACCTTCTCTGTTCCTTCCTTCTACCTCTCAGCAGCATTTGACACAGCTGACCACCTCACCATTCATAAACCATTCTCTTTTCTCGGTGCCTATAAAGACTCACTGCACACCCCTCTGGCTTTCCCCCAGCCTCATGACTGCTCTTTGCTTCCTACTAAAACCTCAAAATCTTAGAGCTCCTTGAGCCTCTGAAAACCTTTTTTTCTCCTTTACATTTATTCCCCAAACCTGACATTCCATTGATGGGTTGACAACTCGCCAGTTCGTACGTCCTGCCCAAATTGTTTCTCTGGATTCTAGACATGCTTCCCACTTGGCATCCCCACTCAGATGTTCCACAGGTGATCTCATGCTCAACATGTCCAAAACTGAACTCGATTTCCTCATGGCCTCAGAAACCTTAGTCTTCCCTTGGTGTTTCCTGTCCACCCAAGGACCCAGGCCAGAAGTCTAGAAGTCATTATTCATTGTTCCCTTTCCTTCGCCCTCTATATCCGGTCCATCAGCAGGTTATATTTTTGACTTCCTACAAATATCTTTATTTTGCCTATCTCTCTCCCTCTTCAGCACCACAACCTGGTCCAGACAGCCATCACCTCTGGCCTGCGGTAGCCTCGTCAGTGGTCTTCTTGTTTCCATTCTTGTGCCTCTACTTGTATGGGACTCCCGCCAAAGATCGTGATCCATGATAAGAAATAAACTATCTCTATCTTTTTTCTTCCTGTTCTCTTTCAGTAGCTTCCCATTGACTTAAAATTCAAATTCCCTCCGTCCCATCAAAGCCCTGCATAACCTGTCCTCAGCCCATTTCTCCAACTTTGTCACACATTATGATCCCTTTTCTCACTACAGTCCAGCTTTGGTTGTCAGATCTGACCTGCCTCAGGATCATGAATATGGTGTTTGCATATGCTGTTCCCTAAGCCTGGAATGCTCCCCAACCCCCACTTCTACCTCTTTTCACATGGCTGGCTTCTGTCATTCTTGAGGCCTCAACTTATCTGTCACCTTTCTGAGGAGCTATCTCTTTGGTCCTCTTTCGTATATAATTCCCACTAAAAATAACCTATTCGTCTCTTTGTTTGCACTTATCATGATTTGTAGTAACTTACCTGTTCAGAGTTGAACTCCATCACTAGGATGAATGAAATCTCCAGGAAGGCAGGGATCACATCTGTTTGCTCACCAGTGCATCCTAGGAACTGATGCATGGAAGACTATCAATTGATTATTGCTCTCACTGTGGATTTAGGAATGTGTATTTTTGTGCAGCACTTTTTCTAGCTTTGCTATGATCTTCTTTATAAAAAGAACAAAAGTAATAAATATTCTCTTCTCTTACTAAGTAATTATTAAATATGGAAGAAAAAGCATTCATGAATAGAAATTTATATTCCAATTTTTTCTCAATTATATTAAATTGAATCACAGGAGATTGCTCCTATTAGATCGTTTGTTTGCTACCAAATGGCAATGTCATAAGGTTCAAACTAAGAAACAGTCTAATGAAGTGTACATATTTAGTTTAAGCTATTGTGTCAGAATAGTTCAGATTATACTTCAGAAACAAACACCCCCCCCCCCCACACACACACACGTCTTAGTGGCTTGTAACCACAAAGGCTTAATTCCTCACTTCTGTTACACCTGCTGTAACTGTAGCCCTGCTCTGTGTCATCTTCACTCAAGGACCCAAGCTGGTGGAGCAATTTCTATCTAGATCATTGCTGGTAATTGTGGCAGAGACTTGGCCAATCACATCCCAGCTTCTACCTGGAAATCCTCCTTTTGAGATATGTATATTTCACTGGCCAAGGGAAGTCACGTGGCCACTCCTGCATTCAGCAGGGCAGGGATGTGAATCTTCCTGCCGGGAGAGGCACGTTGGGGATAGCAACAGGAATATTTGGTGTAAAAGTATTACAAACTACTACTGTCAGTCTGAGCAACTGCTTTCATCTGATAGTAGGTGTCTAAATTTCAGATATACTATATCCTAGCGGTAGATAGGATTAGGTTTATGCCATTTTAGTAAAAATATCTACATTGGTGTTCTAACTTGTATTTAGCATTTTATGATAACATAGGTTTGTTGCATTTAATGAGAAGTTCTAGATGAAGGCACAAAGCATGTAGAAATCAGGAATTCTAAGAGAGACAGAAATCTCTCTACTTTGCTTGCTGATTAGAAAGATTTGGTTTGTAAAGGGGAAATAACATAACTAGGGGTAACTGACTTCTGATGTACTGCTTTATTTTTTTAAGATTTTATTTTTAAGTAACGTCTACATCCAATGTGGGGCTCAAAACCTCAATCCCAAGATCAAGTGTTGCATACTCCACCAACTGAGCCGCCAGGCACCCCCAATATACTGCTTTATACTGCTTTAAAGTTTAAAGCACCTTTAAAACTACCTATAGACAGGGTGCCTGGGTGGCTCAGTCAGTTAAGCATCCAACTTTGGCTCAGGTCATCATCTCACAGTTCATGAGTTCAAGCCATGCATCGGGCTCTGTACTGACAGCTCGGAGCCCAGAGCCTGCTTCAGATTTTGCATCTCCCTCTCTCTCTGCCCCTCCCCGTCTCACACTCTGTGTCTCTCTCTCTCTCAAAAATCAATAAACATTTTTTAAAAAATTAAAACTACCTATAGACAAAATCCAAGGATGTTTAAGGAGTTGCCAATTTGGGGGACAGGTGTATTTCCAGAGGCTTTCTATTCTACTTAGTCTAATGATATGACTACTTATAAGCATCAGGTTGTCTGGGAACATATAAGTTCTGGGCTAATTTCATTTCTTACTTGCTATGTACTCTCTCTTTCTGCAAGATACAGATACATATAGTGTGTAAGTTCCGCAACTTCTCAGTACATTTTGTGGGCTACAAAATGACTGAGCATCAAGTAATAGACATTAAAAGAATGGTACTTTGTGGGCATTGCTTTGAGTTTCCAGTGGGATTATACAAGACTAAAGGATCCAAAAGTCACCAAGAGAAGTTTCCATAAATGATAAACAGTATTTCTCACACTTCAGATTCTTATGACTGTCTAAATGTCCTTCACATGGAAGCTCTTAGAAAGATATCACCCAGGGGGCGCCTGGGTGGCGCAGTCGGTTGAGCGTCCGACTTCAGCCAGGTCACGATCTCGCGGTCCGGGAGTTCGAGCCCCGCGTCGGGCTCTGGGCTGATGGCTCAGAGCCTGGAGCCTGTTTCCGATTCTGTGTCTCCCTCTCTCTCTGCCCCTCCCCTGTTCATGCTCTGTCTCTCTCTGTCCCAAAAATAAATAAACGTTGAAAAAAAAAATTTTTTTTTTAAATTAAAAAAAAAAAAAAAAAGAAAGATATCACCCAGTAGAAAAAAACACATAACTTTTCTTCTGGCCTCAGTGTGCTCTGACTGGCTCATTCAAGCCTGAAGTGTAATTTTTTTTTCAGTGCTTCCAGCCTCTTTCTCATGAAATCAACCATTGATCTGAAAGTCAGAGATGCAAATCCAGAGGAAACTGGAAGCATTCCAGGGCCCACAAATAAAAAGTTAATTACCTAAGGAAAAGTACAAGAAAGACTTTTGTTTTCCACCAAAATCTCCTCCCCAGGCTATTAGCTATGTCGTACATGGGCCCGATCAATATATTAGCGCTTGAGAACCAAAGTCCCTTGGAATAAATTAATCTGTCAGGGAAAGAAATAAACAAAGAACAAATTAACATGTTTTAAGACATTGCTTAAATTTTCATAAATATAGACCTTGAGATGGGATGATGAGTTCCCAGGAGCCAGAGCTAATATTTGGTTGTAATTAGGAGTTGCTCTTTCATGTTTCGTCTGATGTAGGTGGGAAATCGCCCACGTGCTTGCAGGGTTCCTCACTCATGCTTCCTCACAATTGCCTCTGTTTACTTCATTAATAAGAAATGGATGTCTCACAAATTACACTGACACACTTAGCTTGTTTTACCTCTAGCTAATATTAAAGTAATGAAGTGCCATACCCATGCACGCACACGCCATACAAGTGGGGACTCCTTCATGAATAGCCACATACTAATTTTTAATGGCTCAAAAGGACCTAATGACCAATCCATGATACACTAGACCTGTCTGAGAGGCGTAGGCAAAAGACCCCAGTGTGCTCCTCACTGGGTACAGGTGTGGAGTGTCAAAGCTAATGATTATCAGGAAGGGCAATAACTATGTAAGTTACTCATTCGTAAAAAGCATGGGAGGACTCATTTAAATATGAGAACCAGAAACCCATCTCAAACTAACTTAGGCCAAAACGTACTTATTGGAATTCAAACAATGTCATTATGCCTCCCCCACCCCCGCCACCCCCACTCTCTCCCTTCCTCCCTCCTCTCTCTCCCTCTTCATCTCTCACCCATTTGGGACTATTAGTTTTCAGTCTTGGTAAAATGGCCGCTGACAGCCCTGATCCTATCTCATGGTCCCAAGGGACAAAGTGTACACTCTCTCTTCCAGTGCCCTTATCTCACATCTCTTAGAGGAACTTCAGCCCTGCCTTGTTTGTGTGCCCACCCTCGAATGGATCAGTGTGGATGGGAAAGGGGATCTCTGCTGGGCCAGGCCTGGGCCACATGTTCAGCCTGACTTGGGGACGAGAGAAAGGAGGGGAGATCAGCCACATGCAAATACCTCGAATGTGTTCCCAAAGGAAAGAGGAGGCTCTCTAACCAAATCAGAGGGGAAGAGATGTTAGGACAAAACAGTCCACCTGGAGAATTTTTTGTCCATTATATTCATCATGTTCAGGTGCTAAATGTAGCTAATTTTCAGAAGGGGAGACCAAGACAGAGATCTCTGTGACTTTACAGCAAGTCTGACTTCTTTTGACAAAATTATTGCCCTTTCTCAGGTGATCAGTAATTTTCTATCAAGTTCTAAACAAAAATTCCCTGGGGGTCTTGACTAACAGAAATGAGACACCTACATACATTCCTTCTTGCAGCTATGGTAGCTCTGTCAAGTAAATTAAAATGTTCTTTTTACCTCTTGCCTCATCTTTAAGTTTCGTTCTACTTCATGGAATGTATTGGCTGTAAATATCCTATTACTTACTATTATCAAGTTATACACAGGGAAAAGAAGCAGAGTATAGTACTTTCTTTTTTATCAGTTGAGAACTTTTAAAATGCTAATTTCTGTGTTTGAATAATTTCATAACTCAGCACTCTTGAGATTTTTGCATTTCGGTAGTAGATAAAATCTGAATTGCATATTTTGATATGAGATGCCTGCTCTAATTATAGAGCAATTTATATATTGTGAAGCCAGTTTATATAATTCTCAGTACAAGGAGACAGAGTTGGAAATATACTCTTCAAAGCTGTATTATAACAGAAAAGAGACTAAAGACTCTGAAGCAAGTAGCTGCAGATCCGGGAGGTCAAAAAGAGTCACTGAGTCTATTTGCCTTTTAGGAGCAGGATAAGCATGGCTTGCACTTTACTAACCTTCACGCAGGACTCGCAGATTAACCCCAGCTAACAGCATGGCAAATTCATCGGGACTACAAACAACCACGTTCTGGAATGGGTAGAATTAGCAGGTCAGCCATGTTGGCAACTAGACGAGGCACCACCTAGATCCTTATGAAGGAGAGATTTGGCTGATTAAAAGCATTCTGTCTCAAAATTACTTACATAGCATTGCATAGAAGTAGTGCATTTAACCCATGATTGGGGAATCTTGTTTAAAGAAAGGTTCTATCAACAAGTGATATGTCTTAATCAACAAGTGATTATGCGTTGCTTGTTTATTTTTTAAGGACAAGGGCCAGAGTCACTTAGCAAAATGGAATCCCCATCAACGTGCTCTCGGGATAACATGTATTGCAGCAAAACTTTATTTGCACAAAATGGGAGTGTCGAGGACATTGGGACCTATGAAAATTCTGCAGATCAGAAATGGAATCAGGAGTAGTTCAGTATTTCCTCTTTGAGGGTTCCCTTCTTTAGGGGTGGGAGAGGACAAGGCAGAATTGAAAAGCCTCCTGCTACTGCATTCAGTAAAATAAATAAAAGAAGGCACACTAAAGATACCAGCAAGAAAATCTTATAAATCTTTGAAAATAGTAACCTTGGGTGTAGCACATTTAACTTCTATATACCTTCCCTTGTTTGTAGGAAACGTGTCAAATTCTCCCTCCCTGTAGCTTCAATGAGGGGCCTATGGACTTATTTTGCGTTGCTACAGAGAATGTAGAGATTGAAGCAGGGTTTTTTTTCTTCCTCTGTGGGCCTCCATCAAAATGGGCACATTTCAAATTTCATGAATTGGTTTTTGTGAATCTCATTTCATTTCCTCATTAGCCCAAGAATCCTTCTTGAAGAGTACAAAAATATGTTGTTGTTAGTATCCTAGTGGATCTTGAGGCCAGTCTCATGGGCACTGAGTCCCACCCATGTAACAGCATGGGTTCCTGGGTGACACCTTCCCTGGACACCTGGACAGGAAAGAAAGCCTTGACTAAGCCACTCCCTCCCTACAAAGCGGCAGTTCTGCCAGTTAGCATAGATGCCAATGCATCATCTTCTCTGTCACCTGCTCCTACAACTTTGGTCCACCCTCCCCCGCCATGAACCAAAAATTTTACAAGGAAGAGCATATGAATGGCCAGGTGAAGTTTGGAGGAGAGAGGGTCACCTATGGTGTGTATTTGCATCTGAGGGTTTGTGGGGGTGTCATCAGACCTTGGGAAAGGAAGTCCAGCAGTACCAGTGCTCGGGACCTTAACGACAATGGACTAGTCATGTGCCCTGCCCTATTATTTTGTTGTGAACAATCTGCATAACTTTCTAACATATACCATATTATTCATTATGCTTATTGTTTATTATGTTCCACCACCACCCCCCCACCACCACCAACTGGTGAGTTCCTTGAGAGCAGAGATCTTTGTTGACTGCCACATGCCCAGGGCCTGGCACAGAATAGGCCCTGAATAGAATTGAATAAGCAATAAGGGACAGATTTCACCATCAGGGAGAAAAAGACATGCTGACCCACACTCACCAACGGAGCCAGGGATTATGAGGGAGTCATGATTCTGGGTACAGTATGACAACTGGTATTTGAGCTCATCCCACAGCACGAAGACGTATGGCAGGCACTGTTGACAAGGAAGACCCCGTGTTTGTGAAATGAGTGAGAGAGATTGTTAATTTCCATAATACATAAGGACACCACAACCCTTTCTTTTTTTTTTTTTTTTTTTTTTTTAAATTTTTTTTAATGTTTATTTCTGAGACAGAGACAGAGCATGAGTGGGAGAGGGGCAGAGAGAGAGGGAGACACAGAATCAGAAGCAGGCTCCAGGCTCTGAGCTGTCAGCATAGAGCCCGACGCGGGGCTTGAACCCACAAACTGTGAGATCATGACCTGAGCCAAAGTCGGTCACTCAACCGACTGAGCCACCCAGGCGCCCCACCACAACCCTTTCTTAGCAGAGCATGACATGAGCACCTGATGTCTTTCTTCTCACTTTACAAAGGGTAGAAGTCCACAGAGCAGTTGGGACCAGGGGCCACAACTCAGGGCAGCCAGAGGAGATTAATCTGGTAATGGGAAAGAAAAGGCCAAGGTCTGGCCTCTCTCCCCATGTACCTGGACTTCTACCCTCACCCCCATTTTTTCAAACTCCCCCCAACTAGTCTATCAGCAATAAATCAAACTCTATTAATCTCACTTCCATACTCAGTATTTACTTTACAGGAGCATGAAAATAATATTGCACCAGTGGTTTGGAGCACTGAACCATTTAGCCTGCTGGCACTTAGCTTCCGTGCCTGCCCAGGGATCTGAGTTCACACTGGCACTGATGGAACTTCACAACAGAGGTTATTCCATGTGATACCTTAGGCTGACTTTCTCCAGCCTACCTTGCATGCAGGTTACCACTGGCTACTGCCTAAAACTTAGGCCACTCTAGTCCCCTATGCTCTCATTGCTTATCTCACTGCTTCCTGGGTTTCCTCTCCTCTGACTTATCCGTTCTGCGGGCCACCATTTCCCCTGAAGTCTTCAGTGGAGCCCCATCGGCAGGATCTTGGGGTGGGGGAGGGGTCAGGGGTGGCATCCATGTCCTGCTAACTTGCCATTGCTATCTATACTCCCTTCGATCATCCTGTGTTCCTGTTGTTTGCTGACCTTATCCTGGTCATTTTACATTCAATGAATGTGTGAGTGTTTAATTTATCATCTTCTCCATTCCCAAATCTCACCACCAACTAGAGAGATTTTTTTTGCAGCCATCCCATCTACCCATCTCCTAAACTTTACTGCTCCCTACTCCTTCATGCCAATGACCTTCATCTATTTTCCACCCAGGCATGTACTTCCATGGCTGCATTGACCCATCAAGAGCCGCTCCCCATAGGACCACAGCCTCTCCTTCCACCTCTCTCACCCTTACCTTAGCTGTTCTTCCACAGTCTCCCAGGATCTGCTGGCTTCCCCTCCACCTGCCTTCAGCCTAGACTAGAGTTCAGTTACTCTGACAAACACTAGGTCCTTCCACCCACCATATGGAACACCCAAACTTCAGATTAATCCTTCTTCCTCTGCATTATACTTGCACTGCTAAGAGTTATTGCTGAAAAGCCTACCTGCCTAGGCAGTCTGGTACCACTCACAAAATACTCGTCTCCAATACTAGCTGGGCCTATAATATACCCCAAATACTAGTCCCAGACCAAGACCCACCCTCATTCCATTCTGCATCTATTTCAAGCTCCCCCACTCGCTTCAGTCCCCTGACTCTTCTACCTCTCCCACCAGTAGAGTGTAGGGGAGCAATAGGCCATAACAAAAGGGGCATGGGCTTTGGTGCCCAATGAATCCTGGGTTCTACTCTCTGCTTCTTAGGTGGGTAACCTGAGTAAGTTAAAACTGTCTTCCATACTAAATCAGCATATAAATCTTTTATGAAGTTTTAGTGTGAGATTGGGCAGTAGGCATCAGGTTTGGGTATTTTTGTCAAACTATTCAAAAGAAACCTGCCATATCCATTCCCAGGGACCCATAACTCTAATCAGTACTGGGTTTCCATTATTTAAAAGTCACATGCACATAGTCACACTTGTATACCTAGGAAAACTAAAAGCTTTCAGAAGAACTATCAAAATTAGCATGACCCTAACTACAGAACCTTGAGAACAAGATTCATCCATGCGTTTGCTCGCAATGTTCTCTCTCTGGGGACTTGGATGTATCTTTTTAAACTCTGTTTTTTGTGACTGGAGCTTTCATTAAAACACTATCTCTGGGGTCGCCTGGGTGGCTCAGTCAGCTAAGCGTCCCAACTCTTGATTTTGACTCAGGTCATGATCTCACAGTTCATGGGATCGAGCCCCGTGCTGGACTCTGCACTGAGTGTGGAGCCTTCTTGGGATTCTCTCTCTCTCCCTCTCTCTCTGCCCCTCCCATGCCCACGCTCACATGCTCACACTCTTGCTCTCTCTCAAAATAAAAAAATAAACTTTAAAAATGTGTTTAAAACACTATCTCTGCCAGGCTGGCCAATATGGATATAAATTTATCCAAAGTTTAGGATAGGATGATTAAAAATGAGATTCAACTCTCAGAATTGTATGTTTCTGTTGGTCATTGACCACTTGATTTGTTCTCCAAATGATGTCCACTATCTGAGTCAGAAACCAATGTTATCTGACCCCCCACCCCCCTGAATCTGAGAGAGTACAGTGTCCTAGATCTTCCCAGTTACTTTTTCCACAGACTAGGCATCTAGGACCTTGCCAAAGGCTTTATGAGGATAATTTCAGCTACCATTCATTCTTAACAATATCAGGAAAGTATATTCACCATCTAAAAACAAAAACAGCCTGAGTCTTTTTCCTTGCTCTGGCTGCTTTGTAATCAGAACTAAAGGTATTCTGAAGATTTCTGTTAGAAGTACACAATAATGAGCTAGAATGAAAATTCCTCTTATGAATTCAACTATAATATGATATTAGTGATTCTTACAATGAGATTAGCAGCTCATTCTAAATTAGTATTGTAATACATCTTAAAGATCACATTGTAACTTGTCTTTATTCTGTAAGTCTAACAATCTATGATCAAAAGAAATAAAATACTGTATTTTAAATATTTTTTTCTTTTTTACGTATTTATAGTTAAGGAGGAGGGACACCCAAAAGTCTAAAAGGAAAAAAGAGGGGCGCCTGGGTGGCTCAGTCGGTTAAGCGTCTGACTTTGGCTCAGGTCATGATCTCATGGTTCGTGAGTTAAGCCCCACATCAAGCCCTGTGCTGACAGCTCAGAACCCGGAGCCTCCTTCAGATTCTGTGTGTCTCTCTCTCTCTCTCTCTGTCCCTCCCCTACTTGTTCTGTCTCTCAAAATTAAATAAATGTTAAACAATTTTTTTTAAATAAATAAATAAAAGGAAAAAAAGAGAAGCAACTTAATGAATAATGTAAGTCAAGTCAGTGACCAAGTATATGCAACATGTGGTGTCTATGACTAACACCTCTTTGTACAGATTGTCTTAGAATGACCTGAGAAAGTGAGTCCCAGCTTGTTTTTAAATTTTCATTGTTTCAAAAATTACATCTTAAATAATCAATATTGGGCACACCCTAAGTAAAGCTGTCTGGTTTTCTCTTTTTAGTCACAGATCGTACTACAGTGTGTAGAATTCCGCTAAGTGTTTGGTATGAGGCCTGCCTCCACACTTTAGGCTTCGCAAACATGCCCATTCCCTCATTATCCAGCATGGATGTTCTGATTACTAGCCATTATCAAACCATTAGAATTCCTGGGCTGGTCCCAACCCAGGCACCAGTGAATTGTCATTATGGCCAGAGATTGACCTGAAAATTTGGTTTCCTGGCCCAACTCTCAAAAACAATGGACTCACTTTGAAAAACATCACTGTTCATGTTTGTATCTCCAAGAAGGGGTCTCCATGAAGTTCTTTTTTTTTTTTCTTTTTTTTTTTTAATCCAGCTTCAACAGCCTCTTTCTTTCCAGATGGTACATGGAGCCAAGCCTGTCAGAGACCCTTAGTCTCCTGCTGCCTTTTAATGCTGGTCCTTGATTGCTAATGACCCCCAGCTGGACTGGCTCCCCAACCCATTTAACCCCACTCTGCTGGGTTCCCAGCTCATGCAGGGTGAGAGGCAGTGAGAGCTGGAAGTGGGAAGATGCCAAGTCAGCCAGGACCTCCCGCCCTTTCGGAGGTAGTGGCGCATTTCCCGGCACCATCACGGATGTCCAAGATCACTCCAGTGGAGAGCTCCTGTTCATATGATTCTCTCTATATTGTCAGATAAATGCTACCAGGTTTCTGATCGTGAATATTTTATTGGACTAAGCCAAGATAACAGAGTCCCTGAAAGAGTGTTTCTTTAGGGTCCAAGGGTTGAGAACTGCTGGTATGGATCCCCTGAAACATGTTAGCTTGGAAATTTAAAATTAAATTGCACTGAAACTGTCAGCTCGAATGTGTCAGTATACAAATCACTGCAGACAAGCCTGGTGATTAATTTTTTTGTCAAGGCCTAAATCACTGTCTAACACAAGAGATACCTATTTTCAGTTATGCTGATAATAGCTGTAAGTATTTACTTTGTTAAGCTTGGCTTATTTTTTTTTTCATGACATGCCAGAATGTGCCTATAGCTATACTGGTCAAATGAACTCAGAGAAGTAGGATTTAAGTGGAAAAAAGGTTGATGACATTAATTTGTTGAGAGATTCTGAGTCCCATGGAAAGACTCAGGTCTCTTATGACCTCCTCATGACAAGATCACTTCCCATGAGAATAAAGGGGAAGAGGGGGGGTGTGATAGGTCATCTATCTGTGTATACTTTCCATAATGGATTTTGTTAAGTTCACATCAGATTGTAAGAAACAAGACAAAGAAATTTAGTAGTTCTGTATGACCTGGAAGAACTGCAGTCTAAACTCTTAATCTGAGCGAGAACTGAGACCTTTGTGTCTCACTATTTTTATAAATCTTAAAGGTGTACTGGATAGTTGAACCAAATTTAATTAACAGTGTACTAAGGCAACTTTTTCCAAAGTGAAGCATAAAATGGGACAGTAACCCAGTGTAGTTATTTTCTTTTGAACTTTATTTCCCTCAGATACTTCCTATTTTATTGGCTTTTGGAGATTAAAACTGAAAGAACCAGAGTAATCTAATTTTTTACCACTAATACTGCATTGATTTCACTTTTGCATCTCATTAGTTTAATGCAAACAAAAATCACATTTCATTTCATTTGGTCTATTATATACGTTCTTTACAATGTCTCTCTCCCTCCCTCCCTCTCTCTCTCTCTCTCCCTCTCTGTGACACACATACACACATGCACACACGCCAATCATTTGTGCATATAATCTCCCCCAAACCAAGTCAATCATACTAATGACTGCTCTCTACATGAAAAAAGGTTTTAGAATTTGTGAACCTGGGTGAGTGTTTGTACAGCTGCACAGTATTCACCTGTACATTACAGTTTTTGCTCACAGCTGGGAAGGCTGGGTGAGATTAAATGTGGTCTTTTAGTCCATCAGTAACCAAATGACCAAGAAAGGGGTTTGGATGAACACCCCCTTGTGCAGCCTTCCTCTTTAATTGAATGAATCCTATTACGATGAAGTTCTGGTGTAGTGATGGAGAAGTTTTCTCCCTAAAGCCTGATTGCATTTTTATTGGTCTTCTTTAAATTCCAACAAGGCCAATAGGGTCAACAGCATTTATGTCCATTTTGAAGATGAGTGGCTGGAACTCTGTAATCATAGCATCTTAAAGTTGGAAGATGGAGACTTTAAAGAACCTCTTGGCTAATGGTTCTCTCTCTTTTCCTGCTTTCACACTGGTTTCATGCAAGAAAGTCTCATCAGGCTCATCTCTCACTACATACAGGCACTCACATTCTGGGAAGGAGTATGATGACTTCAAGGATAACAGAACATGTGTGATGTGCTGCACCACCACCCTTTGTCAAAAAATCACTATGTTAGATAAAATGTGGCAGCCAGAAAAGGAAGCAATTCACCCAGGTCACATACCAGTAAGTTCCAGAAATTGAACTATGCCCAGGCCTTCCGACCCCAAGTCCGGTGTTGGTTTCACGATAGCTGACCTCCCCTTTGCACACTAACAGCAAGAACTGGGACCAGGTCTCCAACTTAGAGAGCCAGAAAGAGCTGGGGATGAATGCCCCAGGATCCTCTGCGACAAGGAATCAAAGACCCAGTCACAATTAGTTTACTAAAACCAGCACTATCTGGTGTCCCATATCCTCAAGCATTTAAAATGTCGTTCCAATCTTCAAAGACATTCTTTCATTCCATTTTTATCTGCTTTTACCCAGGACATTGTTTCCCAGCTCCGGCGTAGTTCACTAGGTGATTTGCATCTCATTAGGAGCTCCAGAAATGACATCTCCCAGCCTGCTGCCTGGTATTGTAGGTCTGCTAAGCATCAGATCCAGGTCTTAGATTTTTTTTCATGTTGACATTTTTGAAAAAGCTGAATTAATGCTCTTTTCTACTGGGCAGAGTTTGGGTGGCCATTTTGGCCTTAATTCCTACCCCCTTACCCACAAGGCCAAAGTTAGGGAACAGTCATTGTCAGGGACAGTACAGATGAAGTCAGCCATCCCCACATGAAGACATCTGGCTGGGAGGGCATATTATGAGACCTCAGATAAACAGTTTTAAAATTCCTAAAAGCAGAGAGATGGGACAAGATGCAAACATTGTTAGTAGTATGCAAAGTAAAACAAAAGGAAAGACACCAATAGCAGCCCATTGCTGATGCTAAGCTTGTGCCTTTCAAGCATTTTTTTTTACTAGTCCCAACCCTCCTGACACCCCAGAGTTCTTGTCCTACATTTATGATTGATTTAAAAGGAGTTTAGTAGGTCAGAATGGCTTTTCAGCTTTGTCATTCATTCATACTGAAACCTACAGAAGAGCACTGCGTGACATCATACCTCTGGAAACCAGAGATAATGTTCCCGTGGTCAGCAAAATTGTCCTCTTGGAGTAAGAGAAATGATTTTCCCAGCGCCCAGGGAAATTAGTGTCCGCTTGGAACTCAAGCCATGTGATGCAGCTTCCAGCACAAAGCAAATACCTGACAAGGCTGGGAGCCCTACTGGAGCTGCGTCCCCTTCCCAGAATTTCTTCTGCCCAACCGAAACTTCTTTGACCCGATGCCAGCTTTTTAAGATGGCAGCTAGCTAATCTGCACAGTCAACCTAAGCTTTCAGGAAAGGGTTAAGTCGTTAGGTTTTCCACCCCTGCTACAAGTTAAAATCATCTGGAAGCGGACAGGTGGTGGGCTGTTTTTAAAAGCAGTGATGCCCGGGGCGCCTGGGTGGCGCAGTCAGTTAAGCGTCCGACTTCAGCCAGGTCACGATCTCGCGGTCCGGGACTTCGAGCCCCGCATCGGGCTCTGGGCTGATGGCTCAGAGCCTGGAGCCTGTTTCCGATTCTGTGTCTCCCTCTCTCTCTGCCCCTCCCCCGTTCATGCTCTGTCTCTCTCTGTCCCAAAAGTAAATAAACGTTGAAAAAAAAATAAAAATAAAAGCAGTGATGCCAGAGTCCTACCCCTGACTAACCGAATTAGGACATCCAGGGGTGAGGCCAAGGCATCTGTATTTTTTTGTAAGTTCTTCAGATGCTGCTAATGTGCAGCCAAGGTCAAGGACCACTCTCATATAACAAGAATTATGGTGACCCCTGAGGGACCCCTGCTCTGCCTTGTCTGCCAGGTTTTCCCACTGCATATATCTTCTGTCATCTTCACTAGAACCTTGACTGGGTGATCGTCATCACCAGGTTCAGACCTCCAATAAGTGCTGGAGGTGGGATTCATACTCCAGTTTTTCTAAACCCACTGTTTTTATTTTTCTTTCATGACACTGTTATTTCTCCAAAGTGTGGGACATGGGCCTCTGGTTATCTCCAGGCCAGTTTTAAATAGTGTGTGGACGTGACCTTAAATAACACTGAGTCATGTAAAAGAAAGCTACTCCTTTATCAATTCTCAGTTTAAAGTCTTCATATTTAGGAGAAAATCGTAGCTGTATTAATATGTCTTAAATTCCTCTCTTTATAACAAACCTTTAAAGAAGCCCAGAACATTCTGTGGGAAACAGAATCTAACTCACGTATGATAGTACTGTTCTGTTTTCATTATATTTACTTTATGTTTACTCCTTTTTTTTTTAATTTCTTACTGTTTATTATTTTTGAGAGAGAAAGAGACAGAGTACGAGAGGGGGAGGAGCAGAGAGAGAGAGAGAGAGAGAGAGAGAGAGACAGAATCTGAAACAGACTCCAGGCTCTGAGCTGTCAGCACAGAGCCTAATGTAGGGCTCGAAGTCACTGACCACAAGATCATGACCTGAGCTGAAGTCAGAGGCTTAACCGACCGAGCCACCCAGGTGCCCCACTTTATGGTTTACTTCTATTTATGGCATATGACCCTGGCTTTCTATTTAGTACAGCAGTGAATAAAGTTTCATTCTTAAATATATTTAAGTAAAAAAATTTTTTGATTTAAAAAATACTACATGAAGAATAGTACAGGTGTCTTGAATATGGCAAAAAATGTTTAAGAAGTGGGTGATGACAGAAGTTTGAGAAATGCTTTCCTACAGCAGACTAATTTTAAAAAGAGGCATCTCCAGACCTGTTAGCAAGTGGGAACTCTCAGCTATCATGCCATCACAACAGGCAGACAACAACTTGTTCCACCCATTTTAGGTCAGGCAGGACCTATGAACTTTGTTGCTGCTTCCAGCACAAGAGGAATCCTGAAACACTGTTGGTAATAAACATGGGGAGGGGGAAAAGACAGACACTCAACTGCTCAAGTAATCAATGAAATGAAAATCCAAACACAAATGATGTGCCATTTTTCACCTATTGCATTATCAGACTTTTTCTTAAAGATGCTCTCCCATGCTGGTGAGGACCTTTAGAAATGTATAATCTCTTGGGGCACCTGGGTGGCTCAGTCAATTGAGTGTCCGACTTCAGCTCAGATGATGATCTCACTGGTAGTGAGTTTGAGTCCCACATCATGCTCTGTGCTGACAGCTCAGAGCCTGGAGCCTGCTTCAGATTCTGTGTCTCCCCCTCTCTCTGCCCCTCCTCTGCTCACACTCTGTCTCCCTCTCTCTCTCAAAAAATAAACTAACATTTAAAAAAAATGTTTTAATACATATACTTTTTGGCCAGTAATTCAACCTCTAGGAATTTATCTCAAGAAAACAATGTGGATTATCAAAGATCACATTCTGAGATGTTCCTCAAAACATTACTTATCAAAAAACACTGGAATCAACTTCCATGCCCAGTATGGGAAATTATATAAGTTTATCATATATCACCCATTAAATAAAATACCATACAACCATTAGAAATGATGCCATTGGGGCGCCTGGGTGGCTCAGTCGGTTAAGCGTCCAACTTCGGCTCAGGTCACGATCTCGCGGTCCATGAGTTCGAGCCCCACGTCGGGCTCTGGGCTGATGGCTCAGAGCCTGGAGCCTGCTTCCGATTCTGTGTCTCCCTCTCTGTCTGCCCCTCCCCCGTTCATGCTCTGTCTCTCTCTGTCTCAAAAATAAATTTAAAAAACATTAAAAAATTTTTTTTGAAAAAAAAAAAAAAAAAAGGAATGATGCCATTTAGACCAATCTGGAAGACAAAAAACTTGTTCCAGGATTTCCTACTATTTAGGGGAAGGGAACATGGGGTGGGCAAAAATATGGACTTTTCATTGCTTAATGTATTTGAACATCATGTTTATCTATTACTTTAAAAATGTAATTCTAGGGGCACCTGGCTGGCTCAGTTGATAGAGCATGTGACTCTTGATCTCAGGGTTACAAGTTTGAGCCCCATGTTGGGTGTAGAGGTAACTTAAAAAATCAAATCTTAAAAAGATATAACTGTAAATGAAATATACTATTTTTGTTTTATTTTTTATTTTTATTTGAGAGAGAAAGTGTGTGTGCACAAGCAGAAGAGAGGGGCAGAGAGAGAGAATCCCAAGCAGGCTCCATGCTCAGCCTGGAGCTCAACTTGGGACTTGATTCCATTGCCCTGGGATCATGACCTGAGCTGAAATCAAGAGTCAGATGCTCAACTGACTGAGCCACCCAGGTGCCCCAAAGTATACTATTTTGAAGGTAGGTTAATATCATGGAAAATACTTATGACTTTATTGTTAAGTAAGGGGAAAAAGCAGTAGCAAATAAGTGACAGAATTTTTTATTAAGAAAAGTGAATGCATAGTCCTAGAAAAGTATTGAAAGGATATTAAAGGAAAAAAATACTAATCAACTTTGTTTTTAAGAGCCTGACTTCATCTCCCTCCTTTGTAGATTAGTCTCCCCAGAGGTGTCCCAAGATAGGAAAGGCCCTCTTCCTATTGGAAGCCTTGGCAATAATATCCTGATTGACAGAACCAAAGAGGGGGCCACATAGATGGAATAAATCTTGACAAGAGTAGTGAATGGTCACCATTTCATTCATTCATTCATTCGTTCATTCATTTATTCATTCATTATTTGTTAAATGTATGCCAAGCCCTGAGCTAAAATAGTTTTAGGGGAAGTTATTACTACTTCCCTAACGAGTAAGGAGAAAATTCCACACAGACAATTTATAACTCCACCATCTTCCACAGGCACTAATTTAACTCAGGGATATTTTCTTTGTAGCAATTCTGCAATTTTGAAGAAGATTGTTCATGACATAACATGGCAACTGGGAAAATTTGTAGCTTTCCTTTCATCTTAGAAAGGAAGATCTGAATTACATGCACCCCAGGAGAAAATCTCTCTTTCTGGTTGTGCGTATGTTTTACAAAAACCCACTGAATTCCTTAGTCCCTCCTGAAGTTAGACATGGTGAGGTGAAAACTTATAAGAATGTCTCAGTAAAAGAACAAGCATTGTAGTAAACGCCATGACCTAGGCTTTGGGATTTTGAATCAAAAGACCTGAGTTCTAGCCCTGGCTCTGAAGGGAGACCAGCAGAAGGGCCCAAGCTCCCTGGGTTCACACCCCTTAGATATATAAGGAAGGGGCTGAACCACAGAGATTTATCAGCCCTGTGTCGTGACTTAAATTTGAAAATCTGAGTTCCCAGGGCATAATATCTTCCCTCCTATTCCCTGTCAAGACTCTGAGCATCCCTGAAATAGCCTATGCCTCGGGGTATATCAGGAGCAAGTGGTTTACAACACATTGGGAAGATTCTTCCTTAGACTGCGTTTTTAAGGGAGTGCAGATTATCTCAGGCTTTCTGCCAATGTGGTTCTTATTGTTAAGGAAAGATTTAGTATGGTCCAGTATAGTGGCTCTCAACCCTGGCTGTACATTAGAACTATCCAAGGAGATTTTTTTTTTTTAATATCCATGCCTAGGTCCTGATCTGGGCACCAGTATTTCTAAAAACTGAACAACTTGTGTAATGTAAAGAAAATGATCATCGGTGAGGACATTCAGAAACCTGAATTCTCAGTTGGACTTTGTCTCTAACGTGCTATGTGATCTCTTAATCTCCTTATGCCTTTGTTATCTCTTTGGGGTTAGTTGTCCTTCCCAAAATGAGATGAAATAAATAAAAAGCTACTTTGTAAAACAAGATTTGATACATAAAAATGAAATGGTAAGTGCAGAGGCACAGAGCCAGAAAAGCCAAGTCATCTCATTGGAAGCTGTTTCATTAAGTGTCACCAGGGTGCCATGCAGCATGGTCGGCTATCATTGAGGAGAAAGAGAATCCAGCTGACAGCTAGGCTACTGTCACCTCCAGTTGCCCTGAGAACTTTGGTCACAGAAATGATGTACCTCCCTTTATGCAGAGTTGACAGAAGTCTGTAAATGAATTGCATAACTCTTAATTCTGTTTTGTGCCTCAGGGAAATATCTAGTAACCCCACATGGGATTTGCCAGCTGTAAATCTAGAACACTGAACACTATTTGCTTCAAGGAGATGTTTTACTTGGCAAATGACCCTAGGAAAGGCTCATCCACAAAATGGCAATCAGATAGATCGGCAGTCTTGCCACTCAGAACATATTCCTGCCTGCTGAGGGCCCACAGGAAGGGTGCATATGGCCATGGTTCTCCTGGTGTGCTCTCTCTCTCTCCTCCCAGGAACCCTGCCCATTGCCTGTCCATTCCATGGGGGCCCAGAGTTCATACTGCCCCACTAAGCAGGGAAATATTTGGGCTGTCTGCCCCATCCTGCCTTCACTGTGGTTGTCCTTCCCTCACTACGATCCTGCTAGGAAATGGATCAGAATGGCACATCTGTAATGGGTGGTAAAAAGTGAAACCCTAAGTGTTAGGGGACAGTGTAGAGAAGAGCATTTGTAGCCAAAATAGCTGTAACTCAGCAAGTCAATTAGAGCAGAGGAAATAGTTTCCTTCTTCATCTCTGAGACCCTAGGAGGGAACAAAACGCCTTGTTTGCGACTTGAAATTGTGCTTGTGAATTAGGGTTGCCAGGTTTAACAACAACAAAAACTACAGAACACCCAGCTAGATTTGAATTTCAAATGAATAACTGATCACTTTTTAATTTAATACAAGTATGTCCTGAATATCGCACAGGATTTTAGTAGATTAAAAAAAGTATTGGTTGTTTATCTGAAATTCAAATTTAATTGGGTGTTCTGTATTTGATCTGGCAACTCTAGCTTGGATATACCTGCATGTTCGATAAAAAGAACTGGAATATGAAATTTCCAAACCAGTTGTTTGAAGTTATGTGACGAAGCCATCAACTGAATTCAGCTGTTTGTCTCTCACTAAGGACTCAGCCAGTTGTGCAGCCGCAGAGTATGGTGATTTGGGGTTAGAGAGAGAAGTATGCCTGTCCCAGCGCTCCTCACTGAGGTGTCATTTACATTTCTTCCATTTTATGACAGGTATATCTCCTGTTTATTACAAAGTTCTGTGTCAGCTCAGAAGAGAAAGGTGTGTTCAGGGTCTCAAATATGAAATCAAAAGGTGCAAGGGGAAAAGAAGGTGCAGGGATTCTTGAAGGGGAAAGAGACCTATGTTAAATAGTACTCATGACGTGATATACTTTCGAAAAGCTTTATGGGGAGGTAGCCTCCAGAGGATTACAAACTGGAGAGTTTGGCTTGGTTTACAAATGCTTATGTGAAGTAAGAATAGGCCACTTTCAGAATACTAACATTGTCTTCAAATAACTCATATACTAATGTTTACCTTCAAACTTGAATTGCCTATTTTGTCTACATAAACTAATCAAATGAACTAGGTAATTGCCAGATTGTTTTATGTCTCCTGTAAGCAAACTGATTGGCTCAAAAGACAGGGGTTGTGGCTTCGACTCTGCCACTTCCAGATTTATCTTTCTTAGCTATAGTTTCTTTGTCTACTGAATCAAAGAATAATTTTGCCCTACATGTCTTATTGATTTTTTTTAATTTTTAAAGGAAAAAAAAACTTCTCAATGTACATAAACATTTAGATTTCATCAATGTCCTATATGCTGTTTTATATTTGCTTCTTTTCCTGAATTTTGAATTTTCATCTATCAACAGCATACCTTAAATTTATCCTTGTTGGTGCCTTCGTGGTATGACACCAACATTCATATCTCACAGTTAACTTCTCCCCAACTATTAAATATTTATCATCTTTCTAGCCTTTTTCCAATGCAAAAAAAATCTTACACCATCGTACAAATTGTCTTTTTTTCTTCTTCTGGTTGTCTTCCTTGGGACATGTTTGTTGGCACAAGTTGCTTAGCTTTCACTATTTATCATCAAGTTGCACGTCAGGAGGGGTGGAGCCTATGGATTCATCTGTGTATGTGGGGCCACTCCCACATTGTCTTTTGATCTTTTATTTATCCTAATTAATAAAAAGGCAGTGGTAGTTGTTTTAATTGAAGCTCTTTGGATGGCTAAACATTTTTCAATATCTCATTTCATTGTATATTTCAACGTATATGATTTTTTTCTCCATCTTTTTCTCACCTCAGCCTTTCCACATTATGGATAGTAGACTTTTGTGTGTATATATTTTTAAATTTGTTTTGGGGCGCCTGGGTGGCTCAGTCGGTTGAGCGGCCGACTTCGGCTCAGGTCATGATCTCGCGGTCCGTGAGTTTGAGCCCCGCGTTGGGCTCTGTGCTGACAGCTCAGAGCCTGGAGCCTGTTTCAGATTCTGTGTCTCCCTCTCTCTGACCCTCCCCCGTTCATGCTCTGTCTCTCTCTGTCTCAAAAATAAATAAACATTAAAAAAAATTTTTTTTAATAAATAAATAAATAAAAATAAATTTGTTTTTATCTTTCTATTGCACTTCCTTTCATCTTAGTTTTGTTACTGTCTATCATACAGAATATTTTACTCTAATTGGACCCATCTTTGTCATTAATATTTTCTTCCACAGTTAAAATAGTCTATTTCATTTCCCTTTAAGGTTTTTATAGGAATATTTAAAATGTTTAACTATATAACTCATCTGGAATTTATTGTGGCCCGTAAGAATCAAAAAGCATATTGAAAAAAGTAAAAGATTTAAAAAATTTTTAACACTAACTTGAGCCCAGCAGCACTAATTTATGACAAGTCACTTAACCTCTTAAGACTCAATGCTGTCTACTAGACTGAAGGCAGGGACCTTGTCTTATTTTTCTTTGTTTTCCCCACAATATCCAGCAAAGTACCTTACGTATAGGATAAACCTTATAAGGTCTATATTTAAGTTATGCTTTTTGTATATTACTATCAAATTGTTCCAACAGCATTTTTTTTAACATTTTATTTATTTTCGAGAGAGAGAAACAAGAGTGTGAGGGGGGAAGGGTCAGAGAGAGAGAGAGAGACACAGAATCCAAAGCAGGCTCCAGGCTCTGAACTGTCAGCACAGAGCCTGATGCAGGGCTCAAACCTATGAGCTGTGAGATCATGATCTGAGGAGCTGAAGTCGGAAGTTTAACCAACAGAGCCATCTAGGTGCCCCATTCAACAGCATTTATTAAATAATGATTCATTTCCCAAATATTTATTTGGTTTCTTATTATTGATCACATACCAGTGATACTCAAATTTGTTCCAATGGCAAAACTCTTGTAAGTTATGGCACTCTGTAAAACATTGTGAGACATGGAAATATTTAAGTTAAAATAATTAAAATTAAAATTTAATGCTAAATCAGACACCAGCTTATACTAGATTCTAGTATAGTATAGATACCATCAGACACCAACAGATTTTTTTTAATTTATGGGAGAAATGCTAAAATTGTGAAAATTATGCCCAATAACTTAATTCCTAAGTTCTAAAAATCAGGAAAAAAATACCCACCCATGTAATAGCAAATTCATGGAGAACAAAATTTGAGAACCACATCTTAAATTAAGTATCCCCAGTTGAGAATATAAATAAAAGTTTCTGATCAAATGTAAACACTATATGAAGTCCAGCTGAACTGGGCTGAACTCCAGCTGAACTCAGAAACTATTTAAGATCAGTCTTTTGAGTTTCCAAGGTTGGAATTCCCATAACGTTAAGAAGTCTAAGGGAGAATAGATGTCAGATCTCTAGTGCATGTTCACACCAGCAACTTTAACTCTATACACTTCTGTTCATTAATCTATAAATCAGAGGAGATGAGACAGGGCACCTTGTGTCCTACCATATTACAGCATATGGACTTCACAAACCAAGCAGGTGGTAGGTATGTTGGAAGTAGCAGAAAGAACCCATATCAATTCTGGATTCCTTATACTCTGAGGATGATGCCAGCCCAAGATACTGGAGTCCTGCCCTCTACCCAGACTTCCTGAAGATGTGTACAGGGATATCTTTAATGGCTACTAGAACCTTCTGCAAGCAACATAGCATGATGGAGCTTACTTTTACTTAGATCTTAGCTTACAAAAAAAGTTTCTTGTTAAGGACAGTATGCTATAGTTTTAAAAAGAATGCTTCCAGAACAGGAGGTAAGAGTCTAGGGTTAGGTCCTCACTCTCCCATTTCATCTGGGATGAGTCATTCAACGTTCGTGGGCCTGTTTTCTTTTCCAAAAAAAAATAAAAAATAGGCATTTAGAATAAATAGTTCCTAAATCCTTGTATGGTTCTAACAGTCTTGGCCAATATAGATAGGTTCCAGTTCAAGAACAGTAAAGGTGTGAAACTTCATACTTAGGAAACTGATAATTTGCCATTCATAATGGTTCTTGCTGAGTCATTCTTCACTTAGAAAATTCCCCCAGAGTTTCCCTAAATAGTAAGAACCTCTAGTGAAGTGAAACTATGATTCCAGGTACAATTCTACAACCCTGTTTTATGAATATGATACACACTCGGCCCAGGAAAGTGAGAACTCTTCTCTGGACTGTAACATTCATAAACCGTATTGTGTGGCAGCTCTGGTGTGTGTGTGTGTGTGTGTATGTGTGTGTGTGTGTGTGTTGGCAAGAAGTTAAAACTGCTAAATCCTGATTCAGATATAGTGCCAAAAGGACAGCAGATTCCACAAAAATCATCTGCTTGGAAGGGAAATAAATCATGACTTCATTGGACACGTGGTTTCTTAAACTCCAGTTCACTTTTGGTCCAGGGTTCTGAAATCAGGGCTAACACGGAGAGGCTGCTCTGTGAAATCATGCAATTATCTTTTCCCCTTCTCCTTTACGCTATCTCCAGAGATTGCATGGATCAATGGTATTGTTCAAAGCATTTCAGTAAATACTAGCTCAAGCCATTTTCCCTCCGAAACGTATCCCACCAAAAGGTTTGCTTCTCATCTACCCAAGAGGGTGTGTGCTCCAGATGTCTTTGAACCCTCACTGCAAGATGTGGTGCAAACTATCCCGGATTGCCTTCATTGTCCTGAGTTATCCCATGAAGATAGGACTCTGTGCTCTACAAAGGCTGGCCACCAACCTCTACTTCACCAGCATGGACAAACCAATTTGCTTTCTGTCACTCTTAACTTCTGATTTAGATAAGAGAGATGAAGGCAAAGTTACAGACAGTGGCCCTTGTTTACACTTAGCAATTCCTATGTGTGTGTATGTGTTTTAGGATGACATTTCTGCCAATATTAGCAGAGCTCTAACATGCCCATTAAAATGAGACACAGTTTCCACTAAGTGCATTTATGTGAAGAGCGATTTTTACCTAATTTTCCCAATGCCTCAGATGGTTTACAGTAAAGTTTTGCTGTCTTGTTGCAGTTTCAGAAAATGGTCTTGTACAGAAGCAGCGAACACCTCGCCGAAGATGTCAGCAACCCAAAATGTTGAGTAGCCCTGAGGACACCATGTACTATAACCAGTTAAATGTGAGTTCAAAGTGGCCATAAAGCTGTTTCACTGGCTTTGTTTCCAGTTAATAATTCTGTTATTAATACCTGTTCCAGCCCTTCCAGCCCCACCCCCACTCTCTTATGCTCTCTTCTTGAACATGTGCTTAGGCTCTTTATCTGTTGCTTTCATGTCAGGATGTCTGCCTTCACGGTGAATAATTGATGTGGTTTATCAAAGACGAGCAAGATGCATGCTTCATCAGGCTCACTTGAGCCCTTTGATCAAAAAAATTATGCTGTGACTTCTGATATTATCAGCATCTGCTTGCATTCAACACAAAATCACTTTGAATTAAAAATTAACGACTTGCTGCTTTGCTTTGACTGTGTGTTCTTGGCCCTCTCCACAGGGAACTCTAGAATATCAAGGGAGCAAAAGGAAGCCAAGAAAACTTGGGTAAATATCTGTCTTCTTAGTTCTAAGCAACTGTAAACAGAAGGGGTCCTTTGTGATATTACAGAAAATGCAAAACTTTCCAGAAGAGCTTCTAAAAATATGCAAATGGGGATATCACCACTATTATTGACACTGGAAACTACTTTTCACAGTAGCAGCTATATAAAACTTGAGTCTATTCTGTCCAAAAAGGCTGAAATTGCCACCTAAAGGCAAATGTTATTTCTCATAATTATCCCAGGAAATTGTAGTTTCCTCCTAATTGCAGTCATAGCAGATTGTATAAAACTCTCTCACAGATGAGAGCATTCCACACAGTGCAAACAGGCCACTTCCCACATCACCCTACCCCTGGGCCTTAAAGATACACAGAGGAAAATTTCCCCCTGTGGCTAGACACAGGACACTAAGGAGTTTGTGGCCCATTTGATTGTTAGTATCTTGACCGAGAATACAGTGACATAGCTAACTGGTACTAATTTGAGAACTGGAGGAAGGCAGTGGGGGGGAGCTTTCTCATCTAGGAACCAAACAGGGACAGACAAGTAAATTCAGACAGAAAAGTTGTAATATGATCACAACCTCCAGACGCCACTAAATTCAGCCCTTTATCAGTCTGTGACCCAGAGGCAAAGGCTTGGTGGATCAGAGTCAGTTCCTGAGTTCTGGGTCACGCTGAGGTACCCTAAGTTGTCCTTCCCTTCCGGGGGTGGGACCCAGCCCTGTTCCCAGTACTCATGCACTGTTAGCTGCCTGGGTGATGACTGCGGCATTTGTTTTCTCTTTTTCCTGAAAACTCTTTTCTTTGTTGCAGCCAAATCAAAGTGCTTGATGGGGAAGATGAGTATTATAAATCTTTGTCACCTGTGGACTCTGTTCCTGAGGAAGACAACCCAGCCTGCCCTTTCTTTTATTCCTCATCCTCAAAAGGAGCATCTTCTGCTCAGCACTGAGCTGTACTTCCTGCCCCTCCCCCCAGGTCTGCGGAGGGTAAGAACAATCATGGTAGTTGACTGATGGTCATTTCATAAGTAAGCACTGCAACGGGTCAGCTTCTTTGGACACATGGTGCATGTCTGAGCCTTACTGAACAATTTTCATATTCCCAACCATTTTCTCATACCTCCATTGCCCTCCCCACATCTGCAGTGCAGCCTGAGTGGGGCAATTTTTCGTAGCTGTGGGACACTGAGCACATCTTCACTATAGCAGTAACCATCATTCATGGGAGTAACAAAGACCTCAACGTCTAGGGGGGTAACAGACAACCTTGCCATTAGCCAATCATGAATACTGACATTTATTTTTCCTGCTGTGTCCATCCATGCAAAATCTGCCCCTGTGAAAATCCAGGACTCTGTTTCTACCTCACCTCTCCCTGGCATCCACCTCCTTCCTGAGAGACCCTCCAGGCATCTCTCCAGAGTCAGGGTTCCACTGCTGAGTGCCCCCATCCTAAAGGAGTGCACTCAAGGTCTCCTAGGTCAGGATAATTTTTTGTGTTTAGGGGGCAAGCCTAAGTCTTTCTATAAGGCAGATGGACCTCTCTCTTGCTAATTATTATGCTGATAAAGCTTTTGCTTCTTTACTCCCATCACCTTAGCAGTAAATAGAAAGGAGTTAGAGGGACAGAAAATTTGGACCTCCCATAGTCCACGTCCTGTGGTTTAGTAATTTCCCAGTCTCTGGTTGGCCGCCTCCACGAGGCTGTGAGTGATTACAGAGGAAGGATCTTGTCTTGTCTATCTTTGTGGGCACAGAGCCTAGGGTAGTGCCTGGCACAGAGTGGACATCCAGTAATGCACCTAAATGAATGGAGGGACTTCACTTAGTTATACTAACGTATCTGACAAGAAAATTTCAATTCTGTTGTTACACATGATTAATCACTTTTCTTATACCATAAACTCTGATTTTTTTCACTCCAGTTTGGGCTAGTCCTATTATAATAATGTTATACCATATATTATAATACTCAATATGATTCAATACAGCAAACAGCTTTGGAGCAACTCCTTTATGCAAAACAATGTGTAAGATTGCTGTGTGAGGTAAAAAAAAAAAAAAAACAAAAAAAAAAACAAAAAAAAAAACCTACAAGACCTTTTCTCTAGAACAGATGTTCTCAACATTTTTTTTTACTTTAAAATACTTGGCAGATAGTACAATGGGAGTTCCCAGATTTTTAGAAAAATTAACTGGAGGAAATAGAGAAAAATCGTTTTCAGAGTGATAAAGGGGAGAATTTTAATACCCACATTTTACAGAGATAAAATAATGAAAGGAGGCATTTAAAGATCTCAGAAATTTTTTTTACGAGGAAAAAATATAGGAAAAGTTAAATAGTTAAACTTTACTTTTAAAAAAAAAAAATGAGCCTTGATTTTTTTTCTCAGATCTTCACCCCAAAGAAATGTTTATAAGGTATGCAGACAGAGCAGAAGAAACGCAAGTGAACTTTGTTGTTTAAAAAATATCTAGAATATGGGGCTCCTGGGTGGCTGAGTCAGTTAAGCATCTGACTTTGGCTCAGGACATGATCTCGTGGTTTGTGAGTTCAAGCCCCACATTGGGCTCTGTGCTGACAGCTCAGAGCCTGGAGCATGCTTCAGATTCTGTGTCTCCCTCTCTCTCTCTCTCTGCCCCTCCCCCACTTGCACGCTCGTGCTCTCTCTCAAAAATGAATAAACGTTAGGGGCGCCTGGGTGGCTTAGTCGGTTAAGCGTCGCCTTCAGCTCAGGTCATGATCTCACAGTCCGTGAGTCCAAGCCCCGCATCGGGCTCTGCGCTGACAGCTCAGAGCCTGGAGCCTGCTTCGGATTCTGTGTCTCCCTCTCTCTCTGACCCTCCCCTGTTCATGCTCTGTCTCTCTGTCTCAAAAATAAATAAACATTAAAAAAATTTAATAAGAAATAAAAAAATGAATAAACGTTAAAAAAATTTTTAATATCTAGAATATATAGATTTTAACATTATTCTAATATAAATATTTTTGTTTTGAAGTATAGTATAGGTACACAATATAGTGATTCAACACTTCTATGTATCGTGCAGTGCTTACCACTATAAACATAGTTACCATCTGTCACTATACAACCTTGTTATTGACTAAATTTACTGTACTTAAGTTTTCATCTCTGGTGATTTGTTATTTAAAACTGGAAGTCTGTTATCTCTCAATCCCCTTCAACTATTTCTCCCACCTCCCCACCCCACTCCCCTCTGGCAGCTACCAGTTTTTTTTCCTATATCAATGAGTCTGTTTCTGGGTTTTGTTTGTATGTTTATTTGTTCATTTGTTCATCTGTTTTGTTTCTTAGATTGCCCATGTAAGTGAAATCACACAGTATCTCTTTCTCTGACTTACTTTACATAGCATAATACCCCTCCAGGTCTATCCATGTTGTCACAAATAACAAGATCTCATCCCTTGTTATGGCTGAGTAATAGTCCGTTGCATATATATACTACTTCTTTATCCATCTGTCTATCAACAACCGCTTAGGTTGCTTTCATATCTTAGCGATTGTAAATAATGCTGCAATAAACATAGGGGTGCCTAGATCTTTTGAATTAGTGTTTTCATTTTCTTTGGGTAAATACCCAGTAGTGGAATTACTGGATCATATGGTATTTTCTATTTTTAATTTTAAGGAACCTCCATACTTTTTCCCACAGCGTTTGCACCAGTTTATATTCCCAGCAACAGCACACGAGGATCCCCTTTGCTCCTCATCCTTGCCAACACTTGCTGTTTCTTTTTTTTTTTTTTTAATATTTATTTATTTTGAGAGAGAGAATGAGCTTGCGCCTGTGAACAGGGGAGGGGCAGAGAGAGAGAATCCCAAGCAGGATCCATGGTGTCAGCACAGCCTGACTCTGGGCTCGATCTCCCTAAACATGAGATCATGACCTGAGCCGAAATGAAAAGTTGGACACTCAACCAACTGAGCCACCCAGGCACCAACACTTGCTATTTCTTGTCACATCATTCTGACTGGTATGAGGTCATATATCCTGTTTTGGAAATTTTACTTTTATCATTGACTTATCTACTTTTGATTTGATACTTTAGCTATTTTTGAAACTGTTGAGTAGAAATATTTCTAACTTCCTATTTCTCTGTGTACAATGTAATTGTATACCTGCCTTGTTTCTAATTAAGTATTTCTAAAAATAAGTTTAAAGGAAACATAAATAATTATAAAATTATGATTTTGAAGCTCTACAATAATTAGTCATTGCCAAGCTATAATTCCTAACATTACTTTAGAAATAGGGTTCACAGGGCTCCTGGGTGACTCAGTCAGTTAAGCATCCAGCTCTTGATTCTCTTGGGATTCTCTCTCTCCCTCTCTCTCTCTGCCCCTCCCCTGCTCTCTCTCTCTCAAAATAAATAAACAAAACAAACAAACAAACAAGAAAACCAACTACACCATCTACAGATTATTGATGTTATTCTTGGACTAGTCATAATGCCACAAACTCAAGAAGCAATTCTTAAATCAAGTATATGAGAAGGATTCAACCTGGAATCTCATAAAAGTCTTATGAGATTTTTCAAGGCAATATGCACATGACAAAACAAAACAAAAATCACATAGTCCGGAGGGTTGATAATGGAAAACATTATCTCCCTGTCCCTACCTTAGTCCCTCCCCGCAGAATCAACCATTTTTTACTATTTCTAATTCTTCTAATGGTTTCCATCGTATCTATGGATAATTTACTTCTATCTTCTTTGGTTTATCATTATTGATAACATTTACTCTCTCCTTCTATGAAAGATATGCATTTATTTCAGTTTTATCTCCCTTCTCTCTTACTTCTGCCAGTGATTATAATTGTATATTTAAATTTTTGTTGATTACCTTTTAAACTTTATACAATTAAACATCTATTTTTATGTGTCATTGACTTTTGATAGTATCTCTGCGAGGATACCTGACGTGAAGAAAACCAACAGGCTGTAGGATATTGTCAAGACAAACAAAATAGCTGACCCTGGACAAAATAGAAATCATTCTGGGAATAGAACAGTTTCACTTAACTGCACCTTTGGTGTTCATGCTCTGAGCTGCTGTTTTTACATTTTGGTTCATCTGAACATATGCCTCCGTCCACTTCCTTTAACTTTCTTTATGTTTAAATGTCATACAAATACAGAAAAGGGCACAAATCAGAAGACTCAATTCAGTCAGTTATCAGAAAGTGAGCATCTGTATAAACATCTGTGCATGCAGTGGACCATTGTCAGCACACTAGAAGTGTCCCTCTTGTCCCTTCCTAATCACCACCTTCCCAAAGACAAGCACTCTCATGACTCTGCTGGTAAATACCTCCTTGCTTTTCTTTATAATTTTACCACTCATGTGCATTCCTAAACACTACAGTTAAATTTTGCCTCTTATAGTTAGGTTTTGGGAACTTATGTAGGTGGAATCATGTAGTAGGTAATCTTTTGGGTCTTGTTTCTTTTATTTAGTGTTATATTTGTGAGACTTATCTATGTTGTGTAATAGAAATGTAGTTCATTCCTTTTCATGACTATGTAGCATTCCAGTTTGTGAATATGGCATAACTGACTTAGCCATTCTGCTTTTGATAGACAAATATGAATTCTTTCCAATTTAGGGCTATTTTGGACATTGCCACTGTGAACATTGTTCCAGGTCTCTTAGTGTATATCTGCATGCATTTCTGTGGGCTATGCACCTAGGTTTATGATTGCAGAGTTCTAAAGTACACATAACTGCACTTCAGTAGGTAATACCAAACTGTTTTCCTAAGTGATTTTACCAATTTACAGTCATACCTGTGACATAAGAGAACTTCCAGTTCTTGCTATTATCAGCCTTCTTTATATAGGCACTCTAATGGGTATCTATTAGAATCTCACTTTGATTTATACCTTACATATCTCTAATTGATAATGATAACTGAGCACATTTTTATGTGTTTAGTGCCCATTTTAAATACCTTCTCTTGTGATACACCCATTTTTAATTGGGTTAACTATATTTTTTCTTTTTATTTGGAGAAATGTATTACATATAATTATATGTGTCGCAAGTATTTTCTCCACTAGATGCCTTGTCTTTGCATTCCCTTAAAAATATCTTTTGATGAAAAATGTCTGTAATTTTAACATAGTACAACTTATCAATCTTTTCCTTGATTAGTACTTTTTTTTTTAATATATTTTTTTTAACATTTATTTATTTTTGAGACAGAGAGAGACAGAGCATGAACGGGGGAGGGGCAGAGAGAGAGGGAGACACAGAATCGGAAGCAGGCTCCAGGCTCTGAGCCATCAGCCCAGAGCCTGACGCGGGGCTCGAACTCCCGGACCGCGAGATCGTGACCTGAGCCGAAGTCGGACGCTCAACCGACTGAGCCACCCAGGCGCCCCTGATTAGTACTTTTTAAAAGCATACTAAGAAAGCTTGTCCGGCCCCAAAGTCATAGATATTTACCTTTAGGATATTCTGGAGGCATTATTTCTTGCCTTTCATGTTTAGATCTTCTACCCAGCCAGAAGTGATTTTGTGTGAATGGTGTGCAGTAAGGGCCAATTTTCATATTTTCTCATAATGGAGATTCAACTGTTGTAGCCCCATTTAATGAAAAGGCCATCTTTTGCCTACTGCTCTAAAATACTACCATTTACATAAATCAGGTAATAATGGATCTATTTCCAGATTCTCTGTTCCGTTGATCAGATATCCTTGTCTTAAATCCTGTACCTTTATAATAGGCTTTGGTATATGACAAAGCAAGTCTTCCAACATGGTTTTTCTTCTCCAAGAGACCCTTGATTAGTCTGGGCTCTTTGCATATTATAGATTCAAATAGTCAACTTATGGGTGGGGGGGGGAACTGTTCATATTTCTTTGGAATCATCTTGAGTCTATAAGTCAATTTGGAAGGAATGGTCATGCCTATAATATTGAGTTTTCCAAACTATAAGCATGATATATCCTTCTGTTTATTTAGTTATTCCTTCTTTTCTCTCAATAATGATTTATGATTTTATGTGAGAAATCTTACACATAGTTTATTAGTTTTATCCCTATATACCATATATAATTTGATATTATTTAACACTTTTTAATTTTTATGTATTAACTATTTGTTGCCTGTTCTAGACTAAATTTTTATGTCCCCCTCCCAAATTCATGTTTAAATCTAATTCCCAACATGACAGTATTTGGTGGTGGGACCTTGAGGAGTGACTAAGTCATGTGAGTAGAGTCCTTGTGAATGGGATCAGTGCCCTTTTAAAGAGACCCCAGAGACCTTGCTTTGCCTCTTCTACCGCATGAGGACACAGTGAAAAGATATCTGTCTGTTAACCAGCAAGTAGGTCCTCACCAGACACCAAATCTACTGGCACCTTGATATTGGACTTCCCATACCTCCAGAATTATGAGAGAGAAATTTATGTTGTTTAAGTCACATCTGTGGAATTCTGTTATAGTAGCCTGAACAGACTAAGATACTGCCATTATATGAAAATGCAGTTGATATTTTATATTTGAGATGCATCAACTTTGCTATGTCATTAATTCCAGTAATCTATCTGTAGATATTTTTGGATTTTCTGCATACACAATTATATCCTCTGTGAACTACTATAGACATGTTCTTCCTTTTTCATACTTCATACTTGTTTTTATACTTTGTTTTTTTCTTGACTTACTGTCTGTTTTATAATGCTTTTGCTGCATTGTAAACCACCCCAAATTAAGCACATATTTCTTACAAGTCTGTGGGTTGGCTGAGTATTTATGCTGGTTTGAACTAGTCTTGCCAGTACACATCTGTGCATCTGCACTTAGCTGCAAGTCAGCTAACCACTTTTGTTCGTGTTGACTGGGTTTCTCACATATCTAGGGCCACAGCAAGGACAGCTAGGCCAACTTAGTTCTACTCAACTTGGTCTCATCCTCTAATTTGTTATTATCCCCAAAGGCAGTGCCAAAGTCTCTGAAAAAGATGGCTGGGGTGGGGTGAGGGGGGCACGCTCTTGAGGCCCAGAACTGGCACATTGTCAATTTCATTATATTCTTTAAACCAAAACAAAATGTAGGACCAACCCCATTCAAGAGGGGCTTCAGAGTCCCATTACATTGCAAAGGATTACATACAAGGAACAATAAAGAATTCGTGTCATTTTTGTTTTAATCAAAATGCCACACTGACCTGGCTGGGATTTCCAGTACAAGGTTGTTTAGGACGGCTAATAGTAGGCACTCTTGTCTTTTTTTATAGTCTCAAAGAGGAAAGCTTTCAGTGTTTGATCATTAATTGTAATATTTGCTGTTCCTTTCTGTTCTCTAGAGGGTTTTTTCCCTTATAAGTGGATGTTTGATTTTATCACATGCTTATGTTTTATACATGTAAATAATTCTATGATTTCACTCCTTTATTTTGTCAGTGTAGTGAGTTATGCTGATTTTCTAACATGAAACCAGCCTTGCATCCTTTCAGTACATACAACTCTATCATGTTGTATTATCCTTTTACTGCATTTTGTTGCATTTGATTTATTAATTTTTTAAAAATGTATATCTGTGCCCATAATGAAATTAACATATGCATTCTTAATTCTCATAATATCCCTACTTGCTTTTTTGTGGAAGAGTTTGTGTAAGAATGACATTAGTTCTTTCTTAAAATAGTTTTAATTCACTATAGGAGCTTTTCGTGTCTGCAGTTTTTATGAGGGAAAGTTTTAATTATGGATTAAATTTCTTTAATAATTTATGACTACTCATATCTTCTGTTTCTTCCTGTGTCAGTTTTGCTAGGTTTTAGTTTTCTAGAAGTTTGTTTCTTTTTTCTGCATTTTCAAGTTTGGTTAGAATTGCTCAACATATCTCTTAAGATATTTTGTATTGTAGAATCTGTCATAAGATCTCCTTTTTCATTTGCAATAGTGATAATTTGTGTTTTCTTTTTTCTTGACTATTCTTGCCAGGTCTGTCAATTAGTGTTTTAAAGGAAACAACCTTTGATTTTGTTCATTTTTTCATTATCTATTTGTTTCCCACTTTACTAACTTTTGCTCTTAGGTATATTATGTTTTTTCTTTGATAAAATTGGCTGTTATTTTTTTCTAATCTCTTGGGATTTTAAGCCTTGTTTTCTAATATATTTATTTAAGCTATAATTTTCCCTCTAAGTATGGAATTAGTAGCAAATGAAAGTGTTTTTACTATTATGCAGTTATGGTTTCTTTTTTGCTCATGAGATTTTCAGAAGTTTATTAATTTCTCAACATACAAAGATTATCTCCTATATTTTTGTTGTTGAGTTCTACCTTAATTGTTCTTATGGCCAGAGAACAAATTCAGTATCATTTCAATGACTTTGATATTTATTGATACTTTATGACTCAGCATATGATTTCCATAATAAAAACTTTATTAATAAATATTCCATATTTACTTAGAAATAAGGTGTATTCTGCAGTCTTCTATATATGCACAATAGGTCCAGTTTGTTAATAGTCCTCTCTTCCATGCTTACTGAATTTTTTTTACTGCTGTTTCTATCAGGTAAGAAAACTATGTTAAAAATCTCCCACTATGATTGTGTACTTATCCATTTCTCCTTTTAGTTTTGGCAATTGTTTTCTCTATGCATATTAAGCCTATATCATTAGGTACATATACACACTTTTACCATTTTTTGGCTACCCAAGAAATTACAATATGCCTTCCTTGACTTAACCAAAGTCTAATATTACTTAATACTCTTACCCTATTCTTGAACAATTCACGAATTCAAGGACCTTACAACACTAATATTTCTATCTATATTATATATTCCTCGTTGATTATATTGTTTCTATTGTGGTATATTTCTAACTAGGCCAACATGGGGACTTGAACTCATGACTCCAAGATCAAGAGTCACATGCTCTACCGAATAAGCCAACCAGGTGCCCTATTGTGGTATATTTTAATTTCATATATATTTTAAATCCCACGAGACATTATTATTGTTCTCATAGCTCTTTGTTTCTTCCCACATCTCAGACCTTCATTCTGAGATACATTTCCTTCTGCCTAAAGGGCACTTAGTATGTCCTTACTATGAGTTTGCTACTATAAGTTTTTGCTTAATTAAAAATGTCTATATTGCATCTTAATTTTTGAAGGATATTTTTGATGAGTGCAGAATTCTATATTGGCAGTTATTTTTTCTTAGAACTCTAAAGATAGCACTTCAGTATCTTCTGGTTCTCATTGTATCTGTTGAAAAGAACTGTAATTCAAATTGTTCTTCCTATGAAGGTAATTTGTCTTCTTCCCTTATTGCTTTTAAGGGTTTCTCTTTATTTGGTTTCTAGCAGTTTTAACTTATGTGGTTCTCATTTATGTTTTCTTATTCTCTTGGTTATTATTTATTGCATATTGGAAATTATACTTGTGACATTGCTTGTAAAGATAATTTGAGACCCAGAATAATATTCCCTTCTTCCATAAAACAGTAGCATTTTCTGTGAGCACAAATAAATCAGGACCACTTTAATCCAACTCTAGAGCCTATGATGGTTGGAAACTGACCTGAAATCCTTGTTAGAACAGTAGACATCTGGTTTATTATCTCCTAAAGTGGAGCTCTTTACCATCCCAAGTCAGGGTGTGTGTGGGGGGAAGTGGGGGGGGGCGCAGGGAAGATAGGTGTTTAAGTCTCCAACTTTTGTCCCCTTCATTGCTCTTCATTGTTTAGCCTCCCAGCCTCTTAGTTGCCTTTTTCTGAAATTGGCAAATTCCTTCCAGAAGAAAAGTTGCCCCCAGTGCCAAGTTCTTCTCTCAGAATTTCTGTTTTCTTCTAGACCTTGGTTCATTATTTTTTCATTCTCTTGCTAGCTTTCCAGTGCCTTCAATTAGGTATTTTTAAATCTTGTCCTAATTTACTATTTGGCTCAAGGAGAGGACAGTTTGAACTACCTAGGCCTTTATTACTGGAAGCAAGGTGACTTCTAGCCATTTTTCATCTTCCAGAAATATATTAAAATCTCTCTTCCTTTGATGATTCACTCTTCTATTCTTATCATTATCTTGAGTTTATTCTTCTTAGTTCTAATTTACTGCTATTTAAATAAGATTTCAAGAGGGGCTCCTGGGTGGCTCAGTCAGTTGAACATATGACTCTTTGTTTCAGCTCAGATCATGATCTTGCAGTTTGTGGGATTGAGCCCCATGTCAGGCTCTGTGCTGACAGTGCAGGGCCTGCTTGGGATTCTCTCTAAATTAATTAATTAATTAACAAACTTTAAAAATAAATAAGTAAATGAGATCTCAGGAAACAGGAGATACAAATGTGTGTGTGCTGTATCTGCCATGCTGTAACCTATCCTGCTTAAAATCATTAAGTAAATAATTTACAAATATTAATATTTGAATTATTTTTCTTATAACAACTTTACTGAGATATAATTCACATACAATACAATTCACCATTTCCAAGTATACAACTCTGTATATTTGAACTATGATTAATAATAAATTATTTGTTTCACACAATTAATCTCCAGATATTACTGTCTTAAGACATTGTTGAGCTAATGTAGGAGTTTACAATAGAGAAGGAGAGCTGTGACATATACATAGATATTTATAGTAGGAAATGGCAGAGTAAGAGCAGAGAGGGAGCATAGAGAAATGAAGGAATGATTCATGAAGAAATCAGCATTTAACCTGAATCTTGAATGGTGGCTTGAGCAGAGATGAACAGAGGTAGAACAAGCTGCCATCCCATAAAGTAAAACACAAGGGCAGCTGCTAGTCTTGGTGTGAATTAGAAGGAAAAAAAAAGTCCCTCCCACCCCCATTCTAAGCACCCTTGTACACCTACAGCAACCAAATGTAATGAAAGAGCCCAGTCAGACTGAAGCATCCCGAAAAATTCAGGTCCTGTTCTTGTTTGACTGGAGCATGGTAAGTAAATTAAAGGTACCACTGGAGAAGTTGATTGTGGAGGACTTTGAATACTGTGCTATGGAGTTTGTACTCTATTTACTGGGCAACCAGAAACCACTGGGGATTGTGTTCAGAGGAATGCCATGAACAGAGCTGGAATTTGCAAAGAGCTTGTTGGCAGTAGTGCAAAGGGAGAAGTGAGAGGCAAGGAAATCAGTCGGAAGGCTTATGTGGCAGTTCAGCAAAAGGTATTAAAGACCTAAGCTAGAATGATGGAAGGAGAATAAAAGTGGTGTGAAATTAACACATCCGGTAAAAATGTCCTTTGCAGATTGGGTAGTAAGGGCTGGGGAAGCAATGGGTGGAGGAAGGATAAACTAAAGATGATCCCATGCAGAAGAAATTAGTTGAAATCTGGAATTTATCTGCAGTTTATCAGCTGGGTGACTGAGACAGTCACTTTAGTTTCCTGTGGCAGCTGGCTAATTTCCCAGAAATTCAGTGGTTAAAGGAAGGAAAGAGGAGGAAATATAATTCAAGGGGGTTGCAGGATTGGCCAGATTTGTAGGCTGGAAACAGGCTGAAGAGAAGGATTAGGATTAAGGTTTACACGTGGATGGGAGAAAGTGATTTTTTTATGTTAATGAAGTCAATGAGATTCAAAGTTATATAAAAATCAGTATAGTAACTAGACCTCAGACACTTGTTAATCATTAAAACAGGTTTTTTTTATTATTTATTTTTTGGAGGCACAGAGAGAGAGCACAAGCAGGGGAGGGGCAGAGAGGGGGGAGACACAAAATCCAAAGTAGGCTCCAGGCTCTGAGCTGTCAGCACAGAGCCTGACACAGAGAAACATGAGATCATGACCTGAACCAAAGTCAGACACAACCGACTAAGCCACCCAGATGCCCCTAAAACAGTTTTTAAAAGGTGTTTTGCTGAAATCTGTATTTATTGGTTTTCCACACTGCCAGTGTTCATTTGTGAGATTTCATAAAGTATTTATTGCCAGTTCCCTGATCACAGTTAAAATAACCTTCAAGAGAAAGGGATCGTTATGTCATATATACTATTTTACAGATATTTCAAAGTTCAGAGACTATCTCTAAAATAATTTTTTGGAGATTCCTTTTTTTAAAGTTACCTATGGTATTTCTTCTCTATGTAGCTATTATTGAATTACATTAGTCTTCATCCTAAGTCAAATTTGTATGAAGTAGAAATTTTGGAGAGATGTCGAGATATCTCCTCTCAAGTATTTTATTTGTATCCATGACTCACTCACAATACCGCATCCAGTCACACCAAGTGGTTTGAATCATGGGCTGGTTATTGATCGGGTTACTTGGTTAAATGACTAACCTGGTCATCAGTTCAGACTATGTCTATGTGTAAACACCAGTTTGGCAGTTTAACGGAAGTACCCAGACAAATCATGTTTTCAGTATACTCAAGATACAAGGAAGAGAAGGAGTTTGTGCGTTGACACATGACATACGTGAACCAGTGACAACCTATGAATAAAATGAGGAGTTGGGGAGGGTCTATGCTTATTTATTTAGTTGGGTACCCACTTACATGGCCTCTGGTATTTACTGTTCTCCAAACCAGCCCCTTGGTCAGTGACAGCAAAGAATGCTAGCCTTTGAGTCACACAGAATGTTTTCTTCATTCACACTCACTTGTGGTTTTACTGGGCCATGTATCATTCAAAACAAAAGGAGAGGGGGAAAAAAATCAAGCAAACAACGCAAGTCTTATTGCCACTCACGTTACGACGTTAAAATCAAAGAAAATATTTCTGCCAATTAACCGTCCCCTTGATAACTTTGGATGGTTGGCTGTTACTTGCCAGATCGATCTGGGGACGTAAAAATGACGTGTCACTGCTCTGTACACCTGAAGGTTCTATTTTAGAACAATAAGAAGACTTAGAAAATACCAGGCCAACCCCACTCTTTTTACAGATGATGGAGCAGACAACCAGTGACTTATCCAGGGGTCACACTGTGAATCAATAACAGTAAAAACAGAGTAAAATCTAGGTTAATTTATTCTACATTCTGGATTCTCTGTACCGGACTATCAGGCTTCCCATAATGTCCTATGATCTAGGACCAGCTTCACTTATACACAGGTTAAGTGGTTCTAAGCAGACAACTTGCTTAGAAAGAAGCATTTTTCTTTCCAAAAATATTTCCCTAATTCTCCCGACATGTAAGGTGTTGCTACCAGGCCTAAGTGCCTTCCAAGAACTCTACGGATGTTTACAGAGATAATCCAAAAGCCATTATTGAAATAAAAATATTTAATACATTTATTTGATGCAACTTCACTAGCATTCTCCCATGTGGTCTTCACACCAGCTATGCTAAGTAGGTAAAGAGCATAAATGGGAAGTTCAGAAAGGTCACGTTATCTGGCCGCTGTCAGAAAGCTAGTAGGGAGGAGCAATGTGCAAATCCAGCTGTGGCGGAGTCCAGCAGGCTCTTTCCAGGAGTCAAACAGTCCTTTAAGGAATGCTGATGGTTAACTGACAGTCTGTCCAGGGTCAGAGTAACCAAACTGCAGTTTAATATAGAATATGCTGATGCCTTCATTGAATTTTTATTGGAGAATAACATAACTGACATGCACTGAGTGGTTATTATATACCAAACCCTGTGCTTGACCCCTCTTGCTCCATTTAACCTTCACACTAACCTATCAGATATATATTATCATCATTATACCATTTTCACAGGAAAGTGAGGTGTGTAAAGTCTCAGTGACGTGCCCAAGACCCTGCAGTTTGGTGGCACCAACACGTGAGCCCAGGCAGTTTGGCTCCAGAGTGTCCTTTAATCCCTGTTCCATGCTGCCATGTAACACCTGCAACCTCAGTACGAGTCCCACAGAGAGGGTCAAGTGGTACTCTGTCAAGAAAGTTGAATAGAAGGGCACCTGGGTGGCTCAGTTGGTTAAGCATCTTACTCTTGATTTCAGCTCAGGTCTTGATCTCACAGTTTGGTTCGTGAGTCTGAGCCCCATGTCAGGCTCCGTGCTGACAACGCAGAGTCTGCTTGGAAATCTCTCTCTCCCCTCCCTCTCTCTGCCCTTCCCCACTTGCTTGCACGCTCTCTCAAAAATAAATACAAAACTTAAAAAAAAATCGTTAGAAAAGAAAGTTGAATAGATTACCAAAGACTCGATTGAAGCCAAGTTGAGAAGAAACTTGAAGCTTTCAGACGATTGGTTTTTATAGGAAGTTAGCGGAGGTCTTGAGGCAGTGTGGAATAGCCTTGATGGGGATTTGCAGAGATATTCCTGATATCTTGGTGAAAGTTAACAAGGCAACGGGAAAAATGGTGGTGAGCTTTCTATTTGGAGACCAACCTGAGCCATCTTTCATCCTAAAGAAGGCAAAAAAATATTGTCACAATTTACACTTTTTTTGTAATTGGTTTCTCAAATGAGCTAACTTCTGAGAGCTGGTCCTGAAACAGTGAACCAGGAAAAATAAGTTTGTTGGAGACTGAGAGGCAATAAAAAATCTGGGGCATGTTGTGCAAAGGCAGCTATAGGCACACAGCACCAAGAGTGCCCATGGGCAAAGGGAAGCTGAGAGGGTAAAGGGAAATAGGAAAACTCCGCTGACTCTCAATTCTGGCTGTGGTTCTGACTCTAAAAAGTCTTATTGGAACACAGACACAGCCATTCGTTTACATATAGTCCATGGCTGCTCCCACACTGCAATGGCAGGACTGCAAAACCTAAACTATTTACTACCTTGCCCTTTACAGAAGTTTGCCAACCCCTGCTCTAGACCTGTTACCCAAAGAACTGGAGGGAAAACTTTTTTTACCACTTTCCAGCCATTCTTGGGAGACACCAAATAGGTTTGGCCTCATGAAAACTCCTTGGACAAGAAGCCCAGCAATATGGTTCTATTGCCTTTTTCTTTTTTAGGTTGCATGATTATACTATACTATATAAATGGAACCATAGAATATAAGCCCATGATGTAATCCTATCTGATGAACTGTGTATTGATCAACAACTGTGGGAAGAAGGAAGGCAGCATGGAGTACTTAACAGATCACCAAGAACTCTTCAAAAAAGAAAGGAGAAAGCATGGTTGAAGGGGCTGGAAAGAGAAAAAGCAGAGAGAATCCTCTCAAAGCTGTAGTTTCCTCATCTATCAAGTGAGGGCATTGGGCTTCTCCATGGGGCCTCTGAGGACCCTCAATCATTAGCTTCTTTGGCTTTTCCTGAACCATCACAAAATCCCAAGACTTTATGCCCTGAAATCTAGCATCCTGCATTAACTCCCATTCAGTATGCCAGGTCTCTCCAGTCACTCATTACCATTCTAACATTTTTAGTTTCTATATGTGTAATATGTCTGAGTGATTTAACAACTTTTAATTATTAGCAAATCTGTATTTTTTCACCAATATTTATATATAAGCTTAATATAACAAGAAACTAATGTTTTCTGAGCACCGAAAGATCCCAAAGTTCTATAAAACCTCATCAGTATATTCTTTTATTTTATTTTTAATTTTTTTTAATGTTGATTTATTTTTGAGAGAGAGAGCCAGAGCATGAGTGGGGGAGGGGCTGAGAGGGAGACAGAGACACAGAATCCAAAGCAGGCTCCAGGCTCGGAGCTGTCAGCACAGAACCCGACATGGGGCTCAGCTCACAGGGCTCGAACCCACGAGCTGTAAGATCGTGACCTGAGCCAAAATCGGACACTTAACCAACTGAGCCACCCAGGTGCCCCTAGCAGTATATTCTTAACAACTAACTGCAGGTTAACCCATCCATTTTGGGTCAGGAGTGGCTAATAATTGTACATGCAACTGTGTAGCTATAGGTTCTTGACAATCATAGCAAATAATCATATGACCAAATAGCGGCTCAACTGAGATTTAAAAGTTGCCATGGCTCTCTGAAGAGATGTAATAGAAATTAACTGTGTATCTCTTATGTCTATATCATAGAGCTAAGAAATAGGTCTTGAGTTTATTTTTAAAATATATTCATGTATTCAGCAAATATGTATTAAATGACTACTCTGTGCCAGGAATTAAATTCACACCCCCAACTATGCAACTGTACTATACATGAAACCCTTACATTATTTTGCGTTTCTTTTATTTCCACGTTCCTGTTAAAAATAAGCCACACTGAGCAAGTTCTGTGATTTTTCTGCTCAATGCAGAGCTGTCCACTTGAGATCTTCACACAAAGATCACAGAGGGGAAAATCCCTTCCTGCAAGGACATCAGAGGTGTTACTCGTCTCGTAATGGCTTTAGCTTCAGGGGGTCAGAATGTCACATCATATTTAAACAATACTTCAGTAATGGTGCTCACTTTTCCCATCCCATTGATAAGCGGAAAGGAAGCTGGCATGTTTAGCTTCAGGATATGTGTGAAAAAAGCCCTGAGAATGAGAGAAAGGGATGAGGGGGGGCACAGAAACCTAGTTGTTCCCTTTACTTCCAGAGAACAGAGAGAGAAGTGAGAGCCGCTTTTCCTTCTTCAGAAATAAAAGAGAGATCAGAGGAGGCTCTTGGGGCCTAACCCAACCCAGGAGAAGTCAGAATAACCAGTGCTAAACCAGTGCTTCTCCAGCTGCCTCCGGCTGGGCTGGGAGAATCAGAGCCACCTAGGGAGCTTGCTAAAGATGCCCTTTTCCTGGGCCCACCCAGACCTAGGTGAGCAGAACCTTTGGAGGTCGGGTGAGAGGAAATCTGTACCCTGAGTGACCCCCATGCACAAAAAAGTATGAGAACCTTTGTTGCAAATCTTGATAGATTGAATTAATTTACAAGTCCTTAACTTTGAATGAAATGAAACATTGTTTTAAACCAGTGTGGAAGGTATTAGAGTGGAGTTTATTAAAACTCAAGTCCTTTAGATGCCATCTTGAGCGACAAAAATTAACCTAGGACCGGGTGTCCGACTTGCCTTCTTCTGCCCTCCTCATTCCAAACTCCCTCCCGCTCTCCCCACTCCTCCATCCTCCTGTTCTTCCTTTCTTTCCATGGTTTAGGCCTTAGAACTAAAAACTAACTGCAGCAGCAGCCACACAAAGACTAAAGGTCAGATTCAGAGCAGGAGTAGGCTTTTCTAACTTAAGGTTGACGACATGTCTCTGAAAAGAAATGTCTCTGCCTTGCAGAGAAGGCAAAACATGTGCATTTCTGTTGTAGACACTTTTTCACTTTTTAATATATATTACCTTCGGTCTGTAAAAATTAACAAGACTGGAAAGTTTATCCCTGAAATAGGAACTTTCTTCGAAAGTATATCAGAAGCTCAACTTCTTAATAATTACCACAACAATGTGTGCTATTATCACACTACTATGAGAATGGGATTGTCCCCAGTCTCTCTAACACATTCTTGTGCTGTCTAAGCAGATTGACAGACACCCAGTGGTCCCTTCCATCCTCAGTCTGCTCGCAGAAGCCTTTTGCTCCATTGGCAACTCTCCCATCCATAGCCAGGTCCTCTCTCTACCTTCCCAACTTACCTATTGTCCCTGCACTCCTTCTACACGCTCTGCCTGCTTTTAGAAAGAGAGATGCCCTCCAATTTCATGCCATCTATAGGAGACAGCACCCAAATCAGATGTTCAATGTAAACACAGCTCCCTCTGGCCAAGGCCTTTCTTGTTCCTCTCTCTGCCCCCGACCCCGTTTAAGTTCACGGTTTTACTCCTAGGCCCTTTAGTTTTCTCCGAATACTGTCCTTTCCATACATTATTGAAAACATTTCCCAAATGAAACAGAGCTTCCTTTGGGGACATTAGGTTAAACAAAAGGCATTTAATGAGAAAGTCATTTCAAATCACTCTTTAAGTACAAGTACCACCTGGACTTTGAAGAAAGAGAGCAGTTGGCCTCACAATATTGTCTTATGGGGGTAACCAAGTCAGGTTTTAAATTACACCAAAATAAGGAAGAAGGATGAATGAGAGAGCAGTATGAGAATGTGTGTTTAATCCTGAAGAACAGTCTTTCCTATGTCCCTCCTGACTATATGGAAAATACATGTGGGTGTTAAGGTGCTTTTTACATATGTACATTGTAATGGTAAAGTGAGAAAAGAAAATGGAAACTATGCAGGAACTAATTCAGCACAAGCTATTGGTTAATAGCTGAGAGAAGAAAAACACTAGGGAGAACTTTAAATCAGACCATGTGAGAAGGCCATCTGTAACTTAATATTTTAATTCGTGCCCCCCCAAAAAACATCTATATGAAAAAATAATAAAATGTAAATAGAAAACTTTTCCTACTGAAGAGTGAAATTGCTTTCCAAATAGTCAGAAAGGGAGAGGAGGGAGAACACTTAAACATGTTATATTACTGTCTAGTAAATCCATTCTCATTTATCCATACTAATGAAGTGTTAAAACAAAAAAAGAAAGAAAGAAACAACAAGCTCAAAATGGAGTCACTTGTGCTAAACCCCATGCCAGCAAACCAAGACTTAATACCTAACCTAACTGCAGTTTCAGCCTCCCCCAGGAATATAATCTTAACCAGTCAATCTGGAATTACCAGGTCAGCACTAGTGAGGTAATCTGCCTAATAGACCCCAGCCTTCCTCCAAAGGAAGGTGACTTTGCCTGAAATAATCCATTCTTTGCTAGAATAACTCTCTTGCCCCACCTCCTTCTGCCTATAAAAGTCTTCCATTTTGTACAGCTCCCTGGAGCTCCTTTCTTTTTCTTTCTTGTTTTTTTTTTGTTTAAGATTTTTTATTTTTTAAGTAATCTCTACACCCAATGAGGGGTTCAAGATATTAAGAGTTGCGCATTCCACTGATTGCACCAGTCAAGCACCCTACGAGCTCCTTTCTATCTGCTAGATGGTATACTGCCTGACTCATGAATTGTTGAATAAGCCAATTAGATCTTCACATTTGCTCAGCTGAATTTTGTTTAACAGAAGGAAAATAGGACATCAGCCAAAATAGCATTAGTGTTAGATTTTGTAATATATTTTGAATTACTCATACAGGGATGGGTGGGCACCTGGGTGACTCATCAGTTAAGCGTCCAACTTCGGTTCAGGTCATGATCTCATGGTTTGTGAGTTCAAGCCCGTGTCAGGCTCTGTGCTGACAGCTCAGAGCCTGGAGCCTGCTTGGGATTTGTGTCTCCTTCTCTCGATGCCCCTCCCCCACTCACACATGCGTGCACACGTGTGCGGGCGCTCTCTCTCTCTCTCTCTCTCAAAAGCAAATAAACATTAAAAAAAATTTTTTTAACAGGGATGGGTGTTCTGAGAATTTACCAGATCCAAACTAAATATTCATTTAATCAGGAAACATTTAGCATATTCTTACTATGCGTAGAACATGCAACAAAGTGCCATGGGTATGGCAAAGACTCAGCCTTACGACTTAGCTTAGAACACTCTTCCACATTTATATAACATGTGTCCCAAAATGAATTTCATATATTATTCATTCAGTGTATTTGTCCATTCATTCTTGTATTCATCCATTCAGTGAATCTTGATCAAACACTTCCTGTGTGCCAAGCACTGTTCTAGGCCTTGGGATGCACCAATAAGCCAATAGATAGAAACAGACAAAAAGCATGCTCACTTTGGCAGCATGTACACTAAAACTAAAACAATACACAGAAAATTGGTGCGGTCCCTGCACAAGGATGACACGCAAATTTGTAAAACAGCCCATGTTAAAAAACAAAACAAAAACAGACAAAAAGCTCTGCCCCTTTGCTCCCATGGAGCTTTATTTAGGTTGAGGGACAGCCAATAAGCAAGCAGCACAATAAATAAGTCAACTACATAGTGTGTCTGGAGTGACCAAACATTCTGGTGTTTGTTCAAGATAGTCTCAGATTATATATATTGTTCTGTCCCCACCCCATTCCAGTTAACGCTCCCTTTCACCTTCAAAAGTGTTCCATTTGGCCAATGAATTGGTCACTCTAAGTATGTTTGAAGATGATACATGGAGAATAGGGAGAGCAGAGAATGGATTGCAGGTTAACAAGGTGGTCAGGGTGGGTCCTATGGAACCAGGAACATTTGAGCTAAGATTTGAACAGTATGAGAGTTGGTCAAGAGCATATGATTTTAAAAGTCTGTATCCTTATTATAAAACATTGAACTAATATACTTTTTCATGCTTTTCTTCAGCCTATATAAGCTTTTTTTTTAATTTTTTTTTAACATTTATTTTTTTTTTTAAAGGTTTTTTTTTTTTTTTCAACGTTTATTTATTTTTGGGACAGAGAGAGACAGAGCATGAATGGGGAAGGGGCAGCGAGAGAGGGAGACACAGAATCAGAAGCAGGCTCCAGGCTCCGAGCCATCAGCCCAGAGCCCGACCGCGGGGCTCGAACTCACGGACCGCGAGATCGTGACCTGGCTGAAGTCGGACGCTTAACCGACTGCGCCACCCAGGCGCCCCAACATTTATTTATTTTTGAGACAGAGAGAGACAGAGCATGAACAGGGGAGGGGCAGAGAGAGAGGGAGACACAGAATCTGAAACAGGCTCCAGGCTCTGAGCGGTCAGCACAGAGCCCAGCCTATGTAAGCTTTTAAAACATAAATGGTGTTATATTGCTCGTAGTATATGGCATCTTTGAATCACTAACTTATCCTGGCCAGTTCCACATCAGCGTATACACACAGTAGTCCACTGTGTACTCATACTGCTTTCCCACTGCTGCAAGACTCTCCATCTAAATTGATTCTGCTCTAGTGAAAGAAGGGAGTGGCAGATTTGGGGGAGGGACCGAGAAAAGGAGGCCAGGGATTAAGCCTTTCTTGGTAATCAAATCTATGCTAAGTCTCCATGCTTCTTTCAGGCTACAGCAAGTTTCTAGAGTAAAAATATACAGAGATAGCAAGGGTAACCACAAAGCAAGCAAAGCAGATTAGGAATGCTTTAAGAATATTTCTCCAATGTAGAAATTGATCGTCTCAACAGAAGGGAAATCAGTTAGTGAATTCAGTTGAGAGATTTCATTGAAATAATATGAAAGCACTTGGTTCAGTTCCCTTCTTCACTGGGGTCCATTCCTTTCCCTCTGCAAATGGGAAAGAGGGGGGTAGGTGTCACTGATGAGAAGGGTTAATTTCAATTTTTTTCTCCTTCCTGACCCCACCCCCACCCCCATCTGAAGACTGGAGCCATCCTGATGACACAACAAGCTAAGGGTATCTATTCTTAGGGATAAAAGCCTGGGAACGAGGTCATGATTTATGATAGAAACACTTCTCCCTGACCAGCATATTGTAAGCTCCAGTTGATCAAGTTATGTCATTACAAGTTAAGTGGGCAATTAATTTCTTTGAGAGATACTAATTTGACAATGACAGTACATTTTATGTACAATCTGTCACCAGGCACTAGTTTGGTAAAGAGGCCATATCACTAAGGCATGTATAGAACTAGACTCGGAATATTATAGCAATTGATTCTTCTCTTTGATGATTTATTATTATTGTAAAAACATATAGGCTGGTACTTGGTGTTCAGGACTTTAAAACAATCAGACTGAAAAGTGAAAAAATAATCCATCATATGAACATTGTAGTGTATTATACAGATGTAGTCATCATCTGGCTTTTTCCAAATAGTATAAACGTGGGGGCACCTGGGTGGCTCAGTCAGTTAAGGGTCCACCTTAGGCTCAGGTCATGATCTCACCGTTAGTGAGTTCGAAACCCGCGTTAGGCTCTGTGCTAATAGCTCAGAGCCTGGATCCTGCTTCAAGTTCTGTGTCTCCCTCTCTCTCTGCCACTCCTCTATTCGTGCTTTCTCTCTTTGTGTCCTTCTCTCTCTCTCACTCAAAAATAAATAAACATTAAAAAACAAAAACAAAAACCAAATAGTTTCAACGTGTTCCCCAAGTCTCAGGAGGACAGAGGTCCAAGGCTGGAGCCCTCTATTTGTCAGCCTTGTGTTTGGGGTAGGTAGACACAGACCAATATATAACTCATAGAAAGAGGAGGGGAAAGCATTTAATAAATAGGATAAATCCTTGTTAAATTAAATTTTTCTAATTTAGACAGCGTATATAGGACTTTCCGTGGTTCAAATAAAATTCCCTCTGAATTGTCAGAGTCTTAATTCATGAATAAGAAGAATCTGACTAACTTTAGTAGCTTTTCCAAATTAAGAGTTCAGGGAAATACGACGTGCACTCAGAGCGTGAGTGCAGCAAGCAATTCATTCTCATAAAGCAGTGTGCTTGTAGTTTGTAATAGAAGTCTGCCATGAACTACAGTGCTTTCAGTAATGACTTCGTTTGCTTACTAGAGTCTGTTTTATATCAGATGGTACTTTATGTTGAATAAAGTATGCTTTTCTTGAAAATTTCTATAATTTAGGCCTCATACCAGCCAGACTGTCTACAGTGCACCCATACCCCATTCTAAACTAATGAAATTTGCCGGCACGAGCACCATCATACAAAGCAATGTAAAATAACACGAGTGTGTTAGCGTGCAGATCGCAAACTAAAACCACGTGGGAAATTTTGGGAAAAAACAGAATCGGTGTCTGTCCCTAATTCCTCATAGAAAATGTCCTTCCCTTTGAACCTTTCTCTGTTATTAGACAAGAAGAGAAAGATCAGGTGAAAGTGACGAGAAATAAGAACAGACAAAGCTAGGATGAAAAAAAGTTTGCCAACCACCTGCCAGATGGGAAAATCCTTACAGCTCATGAGCATCTGAATTGCCCAAGGTTTTTTACAGAGAAACATACAGTCTACATTGAAGATAAATTGCCCGAGTCTCAGACTCAAAAAATTTCTAAGATCCACCTAATGCTCTAAAAAAAAAAAAAAAAAGTAGGAATACATACATCTCTATTTTTACTTCATAATCTGAGCTAGAGAAGATTTACTGCAGCATTATTATCCAGGCCTCATTACCTCATAGTTAATTAGCTAACATTTGTAAAATGCTTTGAAGATGAAAAGCATCATATAAATGCTAAGAATTATTAACTAATATGAGAGGAAAATCATAAAATAGATACATTGTTAACATTAATTTGTATTTTATCTTTTCTTATTATCTACTCCCTCGCATTTGACATTTGGGGCTGAACTATATATAAAGGCTGAGGGAGTTGCCCGGTTTGTTACAGCTCTGAACCACAGCATTAAACCAGCTCCAAATGAATACTTGCCAAAACATGAGTGCTCAAGTAAAAATAAGTTAACTGTCCAGAGAGACCCCCGCTTATACTAAAGAGTTAACTAGTTAAACAATCCGTCCCCTCCAGCAGTTAAAAGGAAAGGTGTATTAATTCAGAAGCAATGAATAAACATTTCTGCTTTATTCAAAACAATGCAAAATGTACGAATGAACAGTAAGATCTGCCAGACCGTTTTGTGGGAAACATATGATTCTACTTTGCGCCCAGGCTGCAGTCGCAGAGACTGCTGCTGAATAGCTTAGTACGGTATATTATGTGGTGTTGACTGTTCCCTACATGTTGCTGTCATCAAAGCGAGTTCAACTTTTCTTGAGGCTACAGTTCCACTCCCTGTCATCTCACCTCCTCCTTCCCCAATTCTCGGTGGACAGAAGGACAGACAGAAGCAAACCTGCCTTAGGAAGTCTTTGGCAGCCTGCCAGGGCCTCATCGACAAGGAAGAAAGAGATAGCGTCAAATATTCTTAAAATATGTTGTACCATGAAAGCTTTCAGTAAAACAGGAAATAATAGATCAAGTACATTCAAAGTATTTGCAAACTGTTTAATTGGGTAAAGGCAAGTCAAACTCTTCTCATCACAGCAACGACGTTATCGTAAAGCCCTCTTCAGTGATACTAAAGTTAATCCCAAATCCTGTTACAGGAAACTCATCCTTATTAAAGTAACATTAAGTGCTCCTTTTTTATTGATCTTCCCCTTCAGCTTAATGATAGAAACTTACTGATGTTTTAATAATAACCTCACAGGCTTTATCTATCTCATTTTACTTTGCCTTGGTACTAAAAGATGCGGTGGAAACTAACTTAGCATAAACATTTTGCAGACGTCTTTAAAGGACAGGGGGAGGTTAAGAAAAAAAAGATTCAATTGAGCTGAGTGTTAACAAAGATGGCTGAAAAACTAAAAGATAAAAGGGAGGCTCCAGTGTGAACATCAAAGAATTGTTAATGACAAGAAATACCATTAGGGTTAGCATCTCTTTTGTTTCAACCCTTTCACACCTGCAGTGTGTCCTGAGCTAAGCCTTTGTTCCAAAATCTGAATTACCTCCATTAGCATTTATAGAAAAATGGTTGCAAAACAACGGAAACATACTTTTGGCTCTATCCTTTTGCTTGAAAAGTCAGAAATTAGTTAGGGATCTGTGGGTTTCCTCCGAGTTGCTGGGTGTAACTATACAAGACTATAGAGGTGTAAGGTAATGGGTTGCAAATAAGCTTGCTTGAAATGTGAGAATAGCTTTGTACCTAAAAAAGAGAGGTAATAGAAACAACATGGAGAGGCTACATAAGCAGCTCAGGCATTAGCAATAGCAAAATCAGAGCGTGAAATTCAGATTAGCCCTCCCCAGGCTGTGAGAGGAAGGGGGTATTGCAAGACTTGGCATGGCTAAAGGTGTAACCTGTTTTATTTGGCCCCTGAAAAATTTTAACAGATGGTGGGACCAGCTGTCTTTTTCAGCCATTTAATAAACTCTTCGGTGGTAACAGTTTGGAAAGTGGGGGTTTTTCGTTTTAGGCCAGAGGAGAAAATAAAGAAATCTGTCCCAAATTGTCTTTGCCAAGTAGTAAAGCCTGGAAACCTTCTGAAAAGTTAAAGGGGAAAAATCTAATCAACTGTATTATCATCATTGTATCTTTTAAGGGGACAGCAACAAAAACAAATTCCTCTCTGCCAAATTAGATGACTAACTACTGGCGAAGTGTATTTTGTATTGGTGCCTTGTCTGTGATTGTGTCCTTATCTGGGATTTTAATTTTGATGCTTCAAAAAGGGATGCCCGGTTATCGTGTTTAAGGCTCATTGACAAATTAGCAGCACTTTAAGGCACCTATCCACAGCTACAAAAAGAAGCAAACTAAACATTTATTGGAAGTTAGTGCACATAGACAGTAAATACTTTGTCATCATGAATGAAGGAGCAAATTCCTTCCAACTTACATAATTAGTCTAAAATGGCATACAACCCTCCTAAATCATGTCATGTAAATTACAGAGCCCAGCTCGAGACCTTGGGGAATGGGGGGAAAATGTTCATGTCAAGTTATTTTCAGGATAAGACTTAAGATGATTCTGCTTTTGTGCCTAAAATATTTTGTAAAATTGGCATTTTCCCTGCCAGTTAGTTACACAGCAACTCTCATTTAGGAGAGAGAGTGCTTATTTACAAAACTTCTCCCCTGATTGGCCACAAACACAACCCTTTTTACAAATTTCAGCAATTCCCAGCTGAGCAACAGCCATTTCCATTTGACAAAGCTTTATTCTGTCCACAGGCCTATTATAGATCCTAGAGTGTTTGTCTTAAACAAACAAATTAAACAATAAAATATAAACTCTTTTTAAATTAGGAGACATTAGGGACACCTGTTTAGATGCCTAAAGCAGATGCAGTTCTCATTATATTTAGTTAATTTTGCTTAGCTTCAGCTTGGTTGTTTTGGGGACTGCTTGCTGGTGATGTGTATCTTCTAAACAGAAAAGTATAGGTGATGGAGAAAGTAATAATAAGTAATTCTGCTTGGAATAAGTTAGCTCAGTCATCTAGAATAAGTCCAGTTATCAAGCTAGTCCCCAAAATTAAGAGTGCCACTTCTAATTTCCCAATTGCCATAATTTGTGAAATGCCTCAGATAAATTATACTTCGTTTGGGGTTTGCGGGTAATTCCTCTAGACTGTAACACCAGACCACCATTCATTCAACACATTTTTAATGAGCACCTACTATGGGCCACACACTGTGCCAGGAACTGTAGATACTGAGGTGCACAAGATAGACCAGATCCAGTGCTCTGAGAGCTTGTATAACCTCACAACTTCTTCACTGTATAAAAGGAAAAATGCTGTAAACATAAAGCCCTCCACCTCAGAATGTTTAGGCTTGGTCTATCCAACTAAAAAAAAAAAAAAAAAAAAACCTAAATGATGCAGATGAGTCTGATGATTAAATGTAGGAGAGGAGGAACTTGCCCTTCACTTTCAGTGGAAAGCCCCTGAGGAAGAGAGAGAGAAGCAATTGCAAGTCGTTTCAGGCAACCTTTAGCATGCTTCTGGCTTTTCACTGCATCATTTTTCTTTTCCAGTCACTGGTTTAACCCCTCACCTCACCAAAGGGTGATCTTCCAGAAAGCCGATGTATTATCCTTATACATTAGAGTGCTTTTCTAAATTATTGGGATTAAACAGTTTCAAATGGGGAAAAAATAAAGAAATGGAGCTTTTACCTTATAGAAAGAGAAGCATTAACACCATCTGCAAACTAGGTTGATCTCATGACTAGAAGGTGGATCCTGTCAACTAATTCCAGTACCTACGTCCAAAACTTTAACACCTTTATTTCTGTCTTGTGAGCCACCTACAGGTACGAAAGTCAATTTAAATACTGTCACCAAGTCATCAGATTCTCCAGAATGTAGAAAAGTAGTTTACCGTAAATAAAAGAATGAACAAATTCATGGATTTTACATGTGCAGGAAAATTCATCTGTTTCTCTATAGGGTATTAAACTTTATTTTTCTTCCAATAGTGTCAGATCAACAAGTGATAGGGGACTAGTGAACATTATGGGATTTGGGACGAGTTGCCATTTTCAATGTCTTCAGGTTGACCAAGTGAGGATCCATGTCTGTAGCTGAGTCAAACATCCGGAGTTGCTGCCTGGGTCATGGTCTTAGACCCTCACTGCCATGGCTGACCATGTCACCTTCACAGCCGCCAGGCAGAGCCCCAGCAGTGACGGTGGCCCAAGCAGTGATCCACGGAGTGGCCCATGGGAAAGGGAGCACCTATATCCTGGGAATAATCTTAGTGGCACTCAAGTAGCAGTTGTAATAAAATAATTCCTCATATTTATGCTGCTTCCTTAATGTTTTACGTTTTCCCATGAATAAATGCTATAGCTGACATCTTTTTTCTCTCTCTCTTTTTTTTTTTTTTTTTTTTTTTTAGTTCTCTCACTCCTGAGATAGTGGACCATAACATTCCTAGCAAACACAAAAGCAAAAGTTTCTTCTAATGAAAAACTAGGAATGATGAAAAATGAAGCCCATTAAAAGATAATAAATAAATAAATAGTGACCTATACATTTTCTTTGGACTGTCAAGAAATGTCATTAATTTCAGAATTCTCCAAATATCCAGGAAACTCTGAAATTAAAAACAACAACAAAAACAACAATAATAATTAAAAAAAAAAAAAAAACAGTGCAAGAACCCTCTATGTTTATAGAAGGCATTTTCTAATAGGAAAAATTCTTAAATTGTATAATCAGTAACAGTTAAATTCTTAACATTTAAAGGAATAGTTTAACAAATTAGTGAACAAATTAGAAGTGCATGCAAAAACTAAATTATTTCCAGTTTAATTGCTACAATTAACATAATTACAAACATTCAAAAGGGATGGACTACTTGACTGATAAATATAACCGAATGGTTTTCAGAATGTTTTAAGTCAAGAGCCTTTCCTTCTTGTGAAGTCACAAAAGTCTGTGAAACACAGAAGGAGCGCCTTGTCTCCCCCTCTTCTGGCTCCAAACCCACACACCCTATGCACCTCTGTTGAACAGCTAGGCCTTTAGGCAAGTTGAAACTTCTTTCCACCTACTCTTGCAGAAGACCCATTTATAAAACAGGATACCGATTTCTGGTCGGTAGGAAAACCTACTGAGCAAACTCTAAGAGGATCAAGATGGCTCTGGAGGATGAAATCAATGAGCTAGAAAAGCAGTAAGCACATTTCTCAAAGTCCGGGCTGAGAACTACCTGTGTTACAACCATGGCCGGCCAGACAAGGTGTGCATAGAGCCCCAACCTTTGCTGATCAGAGTCTGCACCGGCTCCCCCACCCACCCCCTGCCCAGGGATATGTTTTCCTAGAAAGCAGGCCACTTGTGTCCACTGGCAGAGCAACCGTCTTCTTATGACTGACAAATACTTCATCCTTCAAGATTGTTTCCAACTTTCTGCCTTGGTGACCATGATCCTCTGACCTTACAACATTGTCGCTGGGCAGGCAAAACACCACTAATCATCCTGTGGTAGTCACATGTTCACATGAGCTGGGAGAAACAGGTTTCATCAGCCATATGTGCAAATAATTTCTTGGTAGTTTGAGAGACTTTCAAAGATGTAATAATCTCATACATGATCATGTCATTTCAATTTCAGAGGGAGGTATTTTCTTACCGTGTCACTCATTTTGACTATACACTCTACTTGGGTTCTGAAAGTCTCTATATATTAATAAAAATCAATACACTAAAATTGAACTCCTAATAGAAAACAAGAGCAAGATCCCTCAAAACTCCTTTCCTTCTGGCATTCTCTTTTCTTTGACTAAAATAAAAACTGCTAAAGAAAAGGTAAATTCCGGGGCACTGCTTTTTTATTTCATTTCTGACAGAAGAATTCAGATCCTAAAACTTTGCATTAATTATATTATTCTTTTGATAATAAAAAAAGATGCCTCTCATTCTTTGAAACAGTTGTGGCCGGAAGGATGGAAGGATAATGTGAATATGACAGTATCTATGAAAGTTACCGGACTGACTACTCTGGGGACCAGAACTTGAGATTTCTCTGCAAAGCAGAGCCCAGAGAACAGTGGAGGTTTTCACTGTGGTGGCCTAATCTCTGTCATTCAGCCTCAGCCCTGCCCTGCTGGGGCCACTGGCTCCACGGGGAAGAGCAGTTCTGTCTGTCTCCCCTCGACTTAATCCTTGCCTGTCTGCGGAGACCTCACCAAGGTTGCCAATTGTTAGGATGGCTCTGGGTTTCAAACACCTGTCCACCAGGAACTGGACTTATACCCCCAACTTCTTTCATGCGGCCACAAGACAGACATCAGATGGTAGCAACTTCTGGTGCCTCCTGAGCGGATTGGTTATGTGGTGTCCAACAGCTCCCTTCTATATATTTATCAGAGTGTAGAATTGTGAATGGAGGCTAAAATAGCAAACAAAGTCTTTTCCAGGAAGCCCTGCCAGCATCATTAGCAACATGGCTTTGGTTTTAACTGTATTTATTTATATGTTTAAAATTTTTAAGTTGACATTCATTTTATGCAATTTTCTAAGCCTTTTACATTTATGAACTGTCTTAATCATTGTAACCCTCTAAGGTAGGTACTGTTATTATCCCCAAGTTACAGATGAGAAAATGAAGCACAGAGAGGCTAAGTAAAGTATCCAAGGTCACAAAGTAGTGGGTGGCAGAGCTGGGATTCACACCCAGGGAGTCCAGCTCCAGAATCTGGCCTAAGGTATAACAGCAGTTATTTTCCTCATAAATGCAGGTGCTGAGAGGTTACTTGATTTACTCCAAGTCACCCCGCATGAATCTGCCTCTTCTAACTTGAAATCCCAGCCTTTTCTGCTCTGGTGGCCTTCATGATCCTTGTGCTGGTACTCCTGCCTGTGTCGCCCAGCCAGTCATGTTTAGTCCGAGGGCTTACCGTGTGACCGACCCAGATAGCCTTGAAGCTCCCAGCAGGGGAGTCAGTGACTAACTCAAGGCTCTGCCTTCTGCTCAGGCCTCCTCGGCCCCTCCCACCCTAAAGAAGGAGATCAGGACCTTCTCAGGGAACTGAGGGCTAAGTCCTTTCCTGCCACACAGGATAACAGAACCCTTGGTTCATTCATTTGTTCTTTCGTTCGCGTGTATTTAATGAGAACTGACTGACAAGCATGAGTCTAGGCCCTGGAGATTTGACGGTGAGCAAGACACATGCCCTGGAGACACCAAGGAGCCCACAGTGTTAGTACGATGGAGGCAGCCATGTTAAGAGGCGATTGCGATAGCCAACAGAAAGTCTATAAGGAAAAAAAAGAAAGTCTCCTAAGAGAGATGGGTAACTAGGGTGTTGTGGAGCTCAGCGGAGGGGCAGGAACCAGTGGGTGGCTCTCAGGAGGAAGTGCTGCCACTCTCACCTCACGTCAGCTCTCAGCATGAGCAAAAGGTCCACAGCAGGATATGGCTGTCCAAGTTCACCAAGGCTTGCCTGCAGAAGCTGAAGGGAGACGCTGTGACAGCCACTGAGTTTTAAGCCAGAACCTCATGTGACCTAAATGCAGTTCCTGGCAATAATACGCGCTACCATTTATTGAGCTATTAATATGTTCTGAGCCTCTTCGTGAAATATAGCTGAATTATATGTATCTTAATCAGATTTGGCTGCTGTCTCAGAATACCATGGACAGAGTGAAATTTATTTCTCACAGCTCTGGAGGCTGGGCAAGTCCAAGACCAAGGTGCCAACCAATTCTGTTCCTGGTGAGAACTCTCTTCTGCTTTGCAGAGGTTGCCATCTTGCTGGATCCTCACATGGCAGAGAGAAGGGGAGAGCAATTTCTCTGGTCTCTTCTTACAGGAGAATTAATTCCATCATGGAGGCTCCACCTTCACAGCCTTACCTAAATCTAGTTACTTCCTAATGGCCCCACTCCAAATACCATCATCACCTTGGGGATTAAGGCTTCAACATATGAATTGGAGGGAGGTACGCAAGCATTCAGGCTATAGCAATATTCATTGCATGCTCACAACACTACTATGAGGTTGGTGTTACTGCCCCATTTTATAGATGAGCTAGTGAGACAGAGGTCAAGCCATAAAGTGGTGGAGCCAGAGTATGAGCCCCGGGCAGTCTGACACCAGCACGCATGCACTTACTTACTCTTCTAGACTCCCTGCCACACAGGGAGCACAATGTCTCAGAGTATTTAAGAAATGTTTGAGACATCCGGTAGCCACTTTTTTACTTTCCCCTGGTCTGAGAGTTCCTGGTCCTGCTTCCCATTGGAATGACCGGAGAAGCTTTCTGAGAAATGTGCCCCAGAGAAATGCAAACCGTCTTCACAAAAACCTATACATGAATTTTATAGCGGCTTTACTTGTAATAACCAAATCCCGGAAACAACCAACATGTCATTCAAGAAGTGAATGGATAAATTCCGTTACGTCTGTGCAAGGGAACACAACTCAGCAATAAAAAGGAACAAACTACTGATACATGCAACAGCTTGAACGGCTCTTCAGGGCATTACACTAAGTGGGGAAAAAAAGTCAATACCAGAAGGTCACACACTGTACAATTCCACTTACGTAATATTCTCAAAATTACAAAATTAGAAAGGTGAAGAGAAGATTGGAGGCTGCCGGTGGTCGGGGTGGCCAGGCATGGGGACTAGGTGGGACTCTACGGATGGCAGGAAGGAGGTGTGCAATGATGAAATCGTTCCATATTTCTGTATGTTGATTGTTGTGGCCACACAAATCTACTCATGTGGCACAGTGACAAAGAACTACTCTCACACACTGTACCAGTGTGAATTTCCTGGGTTTATGTACTATAGGTAAATAATCGTTGGGAAAACTGGATGAAGGGTAATGGAGCATCTCTGTACTGTTTTTGCAACTTCCCGTTAATCTGTAACTATTTCAAAATAAAAGTTTTTTTGAAATGCCAATGACTGGGCCTCATAGATTCTGACTTAATTAGGCTGGGGTGGGACCTGGGTATCAATATGCTTGAAAAGCTCCCCCAGATGATTCTCACCTGCAGCCAGGGTTGAGCACCTCTAAGCCAGCGCGCCCGCAATCCTACAGTTGCCGGCATTCTTCAAGGTGAGGTATTGTCTTCTAGAGCCCCTAATAGAATATAAAAGGAAGCTTATGAGATCCCCTAGCTGTCACCTGACAGAGGACATGTCCCTGAGAGACCAGGACACCAGACAGTTCCTCATTAAGAGGAGAGGGAGGGAAGTTCTAAAGTGGAAGGAATGGGCAGCAAGCAGCAGCGTAAATCCCCAATTCGCTCGTCTGGCCGGGCTCCTTGCTGATGTTACCTCTGGAAGTCTGAGCCCAGATGCCCAGACAGATTGCTGGTCCTGCATTAAGAATTCCCTCCCCTCCTGGAGGCCCCAGTTACTAGGTCCGGTTTCAAGGCCTTGTCTATTGAATCTTTTACCATGGCCTCATAGGAAGGGTCGCTGAGTCCCAGGTGGCTAACACTGGTTTACCATGTGATAAACTGTCTCTGGGACAGATCTCGTACAGAAAGGTGCCACGCGGGTTTTCACCACCTCGCAACCCAACGTACGTTAACATTTTCAAAGGGGTTATTAGATTGGTATTGATTAAGTGCAGGTCAAGAAATCAAGCACTTATGCTTGGCAGCTGGCAGCTCAGGTTTCTGCTGAAAGTCTCCAAAACCTCCAAAAGAGTTTCAAATCAAGAAAGGAAATAGATATTGGGCGTCTGAAGCTCCCCAGTTTCCCTGGGACCACTAGCAAGATGGGAGCCACGTGTGCCCCCACATTAACACAGTGGCCACCCACGGAGCCTTCTGGGCAGCTGCAGGAATGAGCCCTGGAATGCATTTTCTGGTAGCTGCATCTGGGTAAGTGGCAGACTTCCTGGCTGCCTCTCTTTCTTTTTTATAGCCTCTTGGCCGTCTGTATTCATAGATGTTCTGGCAGCTGGGGACCCACCCTGGGGCAGATTCGGGGTCGAAGTCCTAATGAGCAACTTTGTTCTCTTAAACACTATTGTCATCCAACTCACCTATCACTGTGAATAATTTGCTAATTTTGGCCATAAAAACAAGTTCTTAGACAATCTCCAGTAATGTGTCTTTTTATGTCGATCCGGGAGTATTTTCCTGCCTCCTCTTTGTTTGATATGGAAATGAGCCTGATAGCTTTATAGCCAGCCAGGAGTTACAGCATGGCAGGGAAAGAAAATTGTGTCCACCATAAAGGTGGCTTCTGCTCTCTTCTGCAAGTCTTTGAAGAATTCGTTCTTAGAAAACAAAGACTCTCAAAATAAATGCACATCAAGTTACAGTTCCCAGAGGTGTGCTCGAATATATCCTGGGTATCCATAAAAACACATATTATGTAACATGTGTTGCCTGAAACCACTATTTATGAATCATCTGGGACAACGCTTCCTCGTGAAAGGAATTAACTGGGTTGAAAGGTAAAGTCTTCATAAGCTGCCTGAACTTCTGGGCCCACATTCCTATTGTTCTGGTCAAGGCAGATCAGCCTCCAAACACCCAGGCCTACAGCAACTGCAGGCAGATGACGCCAGGCAGAAGTACACAGGTGTCCCTACTCGGGGTTTCTCTGTTTGCGCCACAATTAATAGCACTCTTTCTAGAAATCCCAGCAACCCACCTGTTCTCCCCACTCCCAAGCAAGAAAGTCTGATAAAAATCACTTGCAACTGTTGAAGGTTGGTTGATTGTACTGTAATGGGCAGTGTGTCAATTAATGTGTTACCTAACTAGTTATTTGCAATCTAAGACTTAAAGCCTTTATTCTATTCTAAAGACCCATAACACAGATAGCCAGGTGTTGGGGACAGAGGGGGACAATAGAGGACTCCATGATTTTTCACTAAACTTAACTGATTGGAGGAGGTGGGCCTGAGGTCACCTTAATTTAGATGCTTTAGGGAAGCAGTATTTGCATTTATTCACTAGCCTCTTTTTTTTTTTAATGTTCATTTTGAAAGAGAGAGGGAGAGTGCTCATGCATGCAAAATCAGGGGGAGGGGCAGAGAGAGAGAGAGAGAGAGAGAGAAAGAGAGAGAATCCCAAGCAGGCTCCAGGCTCAGCACAGAGTCCTATATGGGCTGGAACTCTTGAATTGTGAGATCATGACCTGAGCCGAAATCAACAGTCGATGCTTTTCCAACCAAGCCACCCAGGTGCCCCATCACTACTCTTTTAAAGTCTGGCTCTTTCTCCTCTCTAGGCTCCCATCTGGTTCCTCCCCTTCCCTCCCCACAACCTCTGTTCTCCCTCCCTCCACTGCTACCCCTTCCTCCGGTTTCACTGCCCCGTCCCAATATCACCTCTCCCATCCCTTCCTCCTGCCCCAACCCCTTCCCTGCAACCCTGCCCCACATGCTCAGGGACACACTTTGTTTTCCAGCACAATTGATGCGATTTTCCCTTTACCTAATGCTGTTTTAAACCCCTTCACTTTTCTTTTAGAATGTCCTGAAATGCAGCCCACAATTCCTGTGGTGGACGGGGGAGGGGGTACTTACTTGTGCCACAATTGCCCAAGTTCTGTCCTAAGTTCTGTCCAGGTTTGCTCTGCTAACCTGCTGGGTGACCTTGCACAAGTCACTCCTCTAGGCCTTACTCAGATTTCACATCCATAAAATAGCAGATTGGATTTCAAGGCCTCTCTCTCTCTCTCTCTTTTTAAATGTTTATTTTTGAGAGAGAGAGAGAGATAGAGCATCAGCGGGGAAGGGGCAGAGAGAGAGGGAGACACAGAATCCAAATCAGGCTCCAGGCCCCAAGCTGTCAGCCCAGAGCCCAATTCAGGGCTTGAACCCATGAACCTCAAGTTGGTGACCTGAGCCAAAGTCAGATGCTTAACTGACTGAGCCACCTAGGTGCCCAAGGCCAGTCTCCTCCTGAGAATTTAATGATCTTATCTACCTTCAGATGCAAGTTTTCTTAAAAAAAAAAAAAGTTATTGCAAACTTTAGAAAGCAGGAAATTATGACACATGTTACAACACAGATGAAACTTGGGAACATTAAGCTAAGTGAAAGAAGCCAGTCACAAAAAGACCCATATATATATATTTTTAATGTTTATTTTTGAGACAGAGAGAGACAGAGCATGAATGGGCGAGGGTCAGAGAGAGAGGGAGACACAGAATCTGAAGCAGGCTCCAGGCTCCAAGCTGTCAGCACAGAGCCCAATGCGGGGCTCGAACTCACGGACCGTGAGATCATGACCTGAGCCGAAGTCGGATGCTTAACCGACTGAGCCACCCAGGCACCCCTAAAAAGACCCATATTGTATGATCCCACTTCTATGAAATATCTAGGATAAGCAAACGCGTAGAAACAAAAACTAGAATGGTGGTTGCTCAGGGCTAAAGAAATGGCCAGTTGTTTAAGGAGGTTTTTTTGCGAGATGAAAAAGTTCTGGAGATTGGTTGCACAACAGTGTGAATATACTTAACACTACTGAACTGTACACTTAGGAATGATTAAAACGGTAAATTTTGTGTGTTCTTGCCACAATTGAAACTTTAGAAAAAAAAAAAAACTTCTCAAATTCAATGTATCAAAAGAAAAAAAAAAAGCATTATTATTGTGTGTTGGAAACCAGAAAGAAAAGCAGAGGCAAAAAACAAAAACAAACAAACAAACAAACAAAAAAACAAAGAAAAAGAACAAAAACAAAAAACAACAAAACAAAAAACACACCAACAACAATCCCTTAATTCACAGGTGAAGAAAATGAGACCCAGAGAGTCAAGACCCTTTGCATGGGTGCCAGAGCTATGCCTGTGTGCATGTCAGGGGCTGGACTTCTTAACTATTTTGTAATCAAACTAGGAAAATTAAAGGACTCCATGTTTCCCTGCACTGGTTTTAGAAGAAAATGGTATTAACTTTTCATGAGAGCAGAGCTATATATATATATATATATATATATATATATATATATAAATAATTAGGTCAATAGTGAACATAATGCACAGGTATTTATATAGTTCTTTGTTTTAGATTTAAATTTAAGCCTTTAAGCCAGCATATTCTTAATTTCTTGAGGTCTAAAGAGTGATTACCATTATGGCAAATAACATGGAAAGTTATTAACACCCTCTCCCAGTGCTAGAATAGGGGAGTCCAGGGCACCACCCCCTTGGCAGAGGCTCCCTGGTAAAGACAAGGACAGCACCCTCACCCAGCAGGCAAGAGGGAAGGACACCCACTCTGGACCACACTGAGATGCCCCAGGCTGGGGTTTTGCTTTGCCTCTGCCCCAAACGCATCTCCCTAAAGTGCTTCATAGTAATGCTGAGACCTGAGGGCACCATTCTAAAATATGAAGAGAAATGAATGCTTTCTGCATCTTTAAAACCCACCTTACTAAACAAACATAAGATATTGTTATTATGGGTGAAATAATAATTATTCTAAAGGGATAGGTAAGTCAGGAGAGTGGCCCAAAGACATTCAAAAATCACTGAATCCAAAACCAGACAGCAATGTCCTAATTTTCAGCATCTATTTCAGAAATAGGTTTAAAAAAAACAAAACAAAAAAAAAAAAAAAACATTTGTTGCTGTCGAATAGAAGTAAAGTTATTGAGTAACTGAAAAAGTGCTTCTGGTAGAGTCCAGGTTTTGTATTTAAAATAGAATGTTTAGATTAAGTAAATATTAACCTCAAAAATGTCCCAAGTTTAGTAGGAGCTTCACTCTGTGGTTATGAGTGAAGGGAAATAATAAAAAACACTGTTGACATGAACACATAGTGCCTCGTATAAACATCATCAAAGCTTATCTCTTTTACAGGGCTCGTAGAGGCTATGTGTATGAACACAGGCGATCTACCCCATGCCTAATGACCGTGCTTCATTGTATAAGTAAAAAATTTAAATGGTTAGATTTAAAATTTCTCTCTCTCAAGACATTAGGATGGCTCAGTGGGTGGAGCATGGGACTTGATCTCCAGATTGTGAGTTTGAGCCCCACATTGGGTATAAAGATTACTTTAAAAAAAAATTCTCAGGGCGCCTGGGTGGCGCAGTCGGTTAAACGTCCGACTTCAGCCAGGTCACGATCTCGCGGTCCGTGAGTTCGAGCCCCGCGTCAGGCTCTGGGCTGATGGCTCAGAGCCTGGAGCCTGTTTCCAATTCTGTGTCTCCCTCTCTCTCTGCCCCTCCCCCGTTCATGCTCTGTCTCTCTCTGTCCCAAAAATAAATAATAAAAAAAAAGTTGAAAACAAAAATTAAAAAAAAAAAAATTCTCTCCACACACACACACACACACACACACTCACGATGAAATAGTCTTACCACACAGCATATAATTTTAGAGTTTCATTTTATGTATTTTATTTGTGTGAACTTAACGATTTGGGGACTGGTAATAACTTTTCCTTAAACTGAGTGGAATTTCATCAGTATGGTAATTGGCTATTCCCATATCCTCTTTGGCCAGAGAAGAGATAGTGAGAAGGAAATTCCTCATTGGATCAATGGTATGAGTTAAGATGTCATGAGGACTGGGCAAAAAATTGGCATAGTTTGAAACAAAATACATACACACACACACACACACACACACACACACACACACCACACACTATGCACTCCAAGATAATTAGATCCCTAGAACAGTTAGCTGCTGGAAAGAAATAGAAAAGCCTACACTGGTATACCCCTCCCAAGAGCCCCTCCTGCTGCCAAATCATTTATGATTTGAAAAAGAGCTTTTCAGGGAGATTATATATTGGTGAAGATATATGATTTGTGTTGTTGGTTGAATATTTTACTGGAAAAGATGCAAAGAGATCATTTAACCCTTAGTAGAGAGAGATTCATCGTTGCTTCCTTGCAACTCAGTAAATGTTTGAGCCACCTACTATATGTGGAGCAATGCATTAGAATAGTAGAAAACCAAGGTGCATTGTAATTTTATAGTAGTCGATTATATGATTTTCAAAATATTCAAATCAAAATTGCCAAAGTTGCAATTTAACATTCTGTGGGAAAGGAGAGATGAATTAGAAAAGGAAATGCTAAGAAGGTTTGTCAGAGCAACTCTGTCCAATGGGATGTGGCTACTGAGTACCAAATTGTTGCCAGTAAGATCAAGGAACTGAAATTGCAACTTAATCAGCTAATTTGAGGGGTGCCTGAGTGGCTCAGTTGGCTGAACATCCAACTTCAGCTCAGCTCATGATCTCATGGTTTGAGGGTCCAAGCCCCGCATTGAGCTCCGTGCTGACAGCTCAGGGCTGGGAGCCTGCTTCAGATTCTGGGTCTCCCTCTATCTCTGCCCCTCCCCTGCTCTCTCTCTCTCTCTCTCTCTCTCTCTCTCTCTCTCTCTCTCAAAAATAAACATTAAAAAAATTTGTTTTTAAATCAGTCAACTTGAAATATGAATAGCCCCATGTGGCTGTCAGCTCCCATATTGGAGCCAGCACAGTCTTAGAGGATGAGAGATTTAAGTTGGGCTTCACAGAAGGATAGGAAGGAATTTGATAGAGATAGAAAAAAAAATGTTTCAAGTAAAAGCTTGTGAATGTTCATGGAGGTGGAAAGCTTCAGGCATGGCCAAGTGAAGATTTAATATCTAGTAAGACTGGAATGAAAGGGACATAGTGGGTTAAAGTGGAAGCTAACGTAGGAAGATTCAAAACTATGCTGCATCTTGAATGCAAGCCTGAAAAACATACAATTAATTCCATATTCAGTGGGGAGAGATTTAAGGCTTCTGAGCCCAGCAAAAATATAAGCTGCTCAGTGTTTTAGAAAAGTAATCATCAGATTGCATTACAGTGCAATATGGATTTGAAGGCTCTTTTGATTACCTATTGCTGTATAGCAAACCACCGTACATTTAGTGGAGTAAAACAACAATCATTTCACTGTGTTCATGGATATTCCAGTCAGGAATTTGGACAGATCACAGAGACAATAGCTCATCTCTGCTCCGTGATGTCTGGCACCTCAGCTAGGGTAACTCAAATAGGTAAGGGATCACCTGCAGGCTTCTCTACTCACATGTTGGCTTCTGGGCTAGGATGAATAGAAAGTTGGCTTCAGCTAGGGCTGTTGACCAGAGGACCTATAGGACACCTCTTATGTGGCTTGGGCTTCTCACAACTGTGTTCTAAGAGGGGGTATTTCAAGGTGGGGAGGGGCGCAACTGGAGAGTGAGCATTCCAAGAGAACCAAGTAGAAGCCACTTGGCTTTTACTGACCTAGCCTCAGAGGTGCATCCTGTTGACTATAAGCAAGTCACTAAGGACAGCCAGATTGTAGGGCAAGAGATCTCGTTGGGGTCATCTCTGAAGAATACAGTCTGCCATGAAAATACAGTCTATGGCCACAAGGGCCATGAAATGGGAGTTAAAGATAATGAAAGCTTCAACCAGGAAAATGGAAGTGGGAAAAGAAAAGAGAACTAATAATTAGTGAATAGCATGGAAGCAGAATTAGCAGTGATGAAGCAGGGAGTAAGGAAGAGGGGAAGCCAGGTAAGTTTGGACTTGAACCGATTTAAAAATCACAAATCAGAAATCTTGGTAAGATGTGTTGGTTTGAAAAGTGGGAAGAGGGGCGCCTGGGTGGCGCAGTCGGTTGAGCGTCTGACTTCAGCCAGGTCACGATCTCGCGGTCCGTGAGTTCGAGCCCCGCGTCAGGCTCTGGGCTGATGGCTCAGAGCCTGGAGCCTGTTTCTGATTCTGTGTCTCCCTCTCTCTCTGCCCCTCCTGCATTCATGCTCTGTCTCTCTTTGTCCCAAAAATAAATAAACGTTGAAAAAAAAATTTTTTTTAAAAAGAAAAGTGGGAAGAGGGGTTGTTTCCTGGGGGTACATTTATTTTGGAGATCTGATGGGGCATTCTTGAGGAGACATCAAGGAGGTCAGTTAGTAATCCAGGACTGGAGCTCTACAGAAAGGTCAAAGGTCAAAGTGAATGCTAGAGACAGATTTAGGCGTCATGAAAGAGGTTAGATGTTAAGAGGAGAACATATGGAGGGAATCCAATAAACACTGATTGAATGACACCACCCCACTGTAGCTGGGACCAGATTTCGTGTTTGTAGTGAGAAGAAAGAGCATATCAGTGCTTGGGCCATTCCCTAATGGAGGAGTAAGGGTCTGGGAAAGGAGACCAGGTTAAAGTGAAGCAACTTCATTGTCAGCAAATGTAGCAGTATCCGGATTGGCTCATTCAGTAGCTGTCCCCATCTCTTTCTAGGCTGGAAAGCTGTAAACTGTATTTCCCAGACTCTCTTGCAGCTAGGATTCCAGGGTATATGATTTAGACTGTGCCAATCAGATGCAGCACACCAAAGTTGGAAGACAGAAGCAAAACGACTATGAGGCAGGGACTGTGCTCCTGCTGTCCCGACTAGCAACCACAATTGCAGTATATTGGTTGTTTCTGTGACAGCTGTAACAGGTCCTAACGTCATAGCCCTATATGCATAGTCGTCACGAGGCAAGGTACATGGTAGGGATGGCACAATTCTGAAGCTCGGAAGCTGCCATTGGTTCTTCCCAGTAGGCGGGCAGCTTTCTGATTCCACAGCCTCTTGATCCCAGCATGGGCCGTGGTTCCCTTATGAACCCAGGTCTGCAGTGTGGCTCTGGGAGTCATTCCTAAAAGCTCAGCTGAGACTCTGTTTCTTCAGCTCGCCAGTGAGTCTGGAAGACATTTGAATACTTTGCAGTGAGTCCCTTTCTGCTTAAACACATAGGTAGAATGGATTCTGTTCACTGTAACTGAGCCCTGACCGATACAGTAAGCAAGAGATCCTGGGTTAGGTGTTGGAATTTCTTGTTGCAGCCACGTAGGAGAACCTGAGAAACATGACAAGTGAGACATATTTGGGGGAGCAGCCGTGAAAAGGTTAGAGAGAGAAAGTAGGGCAAACAGAGAGGGAGGTCAGTGCTGGCACCCTGAAAGAAGCATCAAAGTCTGGATGCTTCTGCAGGGGACAGTAAAGGGCAAAAAGAACAGCTCCAACTTGAAACTAAACTATGATCCTAGAACTCAGATAAAAAGGGCATTGTTTCTCAAGACCAAAAAATCCACAGGTGAGAGAGACTCTTGCCAGAACTAGAGGCAGCACAGACCTTTTAAATGGAACTGAGGACACGCAGAGACCTGGCATTTGTGTTAGTCTGTCCTCAGCTGGACCCCTAAAGACATCAACTAATACTTACCTGTATCCTTAAAACCAGAGCCTTAAAACTTCCAAGGTGAACAGCTGATTCTGTGTGCCCCCTGGTGGCTTGGGGTGAAGGTAAGGGGCAGGGGAGATTAAAAGAGTATTCTAGAAGTGAAAGAAAGGGTCTTAGATCTGTACTGTAATCCTTGAGGTGAAAATCCACATTTCTCCTTGGGCAAAACAGATTAAAACACCTCATGTGAGACTGACATGCTTACCACAAAGGAAATAGCACTCTGTAATGTGGTCAATAAATTATCCCAGACTTCTTATTTAATAGTATCACTGCAGACCCACACAGCCGTTTGTTTTTCCAATAACAGAGATTTGCACTCACTCAGGGAGGCACTCTAATGTGATGGTTAAAAGATTGCCTTCTGGAATAACATTGCCTGGATTCAACTCCAATAACAAGATGTAGGATCTTGGAAAAAGTTTTAACCCCTCTGTGCTACAACGTCCCCATATATAAAATCGGGTCAGTGAGAGATTTGGTGAGATTCCCTAGTGTTGTGATTGGCCACAGATTCATGGTCCTCCAGCCGCATGGTCATATAAGCACACTATGAGTGACAGTGTCTGTGTGTTCACAGACGGGCCATAAGCCGTGGCTTCTCCCAAAGACTACTCCCAGCAAACCAGAGCAGACCTGTGATGCAAACCCATCAGGTCACCAGCACTCCCTTCTCCAGCCCAGTTAACCAACCCCACCTCCCTTCACCCAGTAAGGCTGGGCTTGGAGGGTTGGAAGTGAAGGGTCCAGAGTTTATTTGCATTTCTTGATATGCACACAGGATCTATACGAGGCTTGCAACCAAAGTAATTTTCCTGCATATTAATGCATGTTTTTAGTTTATTGCTATATCCATTCTATTGCTACGCCCACCACTTTCATCTTTTTTTAAAGGAATAAATGCCACCACAAATGGGTAACAGGTCACGGAGAACCTTCCTTACAGTACTCATGTTCCCTATCAGCGTAGAGAAATAATGTGTGCACCACTCGATTCTCTCACTGTGTTGTGTGATCTCAGAAAGCCACTTAACTTCTTTGGGCCTCACTGTCTTCATTAGCTCTTAATATCCTTCCTCAGTGCTGTGAGCCAACTGCGTCTCCCCTCTGATGGCTCTTTCCCTGTGCCGGATTCCAAACTGCCCAAGGGCGGGCCTGGTCTCCCTGCTCTCAGGAGTCCTCCACCCTACCTGTGCTCACCTGAGCGTATGTCCTCTGTACTCCCTAAAGACTCAATTCCTTGTACCTAGAAAGAAAGATGGAAGACAAAGCCACAAAATGGTATCTTGGGCGTCAGCAGGCTCCTGCCACGACCTTCAGTCCTTGGACTTCTTTGTGCCTTTATCTCTTCTGACACCACGTGGCTCCCGTGACAAATCAAAGCGTAGGGTTGTAACAGGAATATTAACGGATAAAATAAATAGGAAACTATATGCTTAATAAAGAAAGTTTGACACTATCTTTTCCTAAGATGTGCCTTTTTTTTTTCATTTTTAAAAAATGTTCGTTTACTTTTTTGAGAGAGAGACAGAGGGCGAGCAAGAGAGGGGCAGAGAGAGAGGAAGACACAGAATCCAAAGCAGGCTCCAGGCTCTGAGCTGTCAGCACAGAGCCTAGGAACCTCAAGATCATGATGTGAGCCCAAGTCAGACGCTTAACCGACTGAGCCACCCAGGCCCCCCCTAAGTTGTACCTTTTGTAAGGGGGCCTTGTCTGTGCCTGAAGATCGCTCAGAGCAGTGTTGTTGGCAGCAATTTTATATGCCCCAAAAGGCATGTTTATTTGGGGACCTCCCTCCCACGGAAAGTACCCCAACTCCTCCCTCTGCCCCTCCTGACAGCCCCACTGCAGGACATTAGCACTACCCTTCTTTTTACAAGTCAAGACAGTAAGGAGAAGGGCCCCATTCTTGTTTGAGGAATCCAGATGACAGCAGAGTAAATGAGAAGACAAGACTTAAGTGTGTGAGGCCTGAATTTGGTCAAGTAAAACATGTAAGACAAGGTTTAGCACAAGTAGGTGTAAGCATCCCGATTTGCAACCCGTTTCCAACAATACTTTTAACGTGGGACGTCCCCCCTTCCTTTCACTCTTAGCAATGACTTCACCTTGTACTTTCAGATAAAGAAATACAAAGCTTCTCCCATGAGTTGTGTTTGGCATCGGCCCAGTGGGCAGTTCTTCCCTACAGTTACACTTGCTTGCTTTTCTCTGTATGGGAAGGAGAGGTTCCTCTCCTCATTAGAGAGAGTCCCCACACCCCTGTCGCAAACCCCTGGGATCTAGGCTCCCCACCTACAACAGCCCCTCTTTCTAACCTTTCCTTTTACCACATCCTAAAACACAAACACACTTTTGCCCAGACCCTGCTGAATGTTTTAGCTGCTTCTTAAACTCATAATCTGCTTCCTGTCCCTACCTCAGTTCTAAAAGTGGATCCTCGAAGCTTCCTCCTGAAACTAACAGACTCTGTTTCTTACTACCCTTTCCTCTATGCCTTCACCCCACTCTTGGCCTTGGACATATGTATGGTCTTCCTCATTCTCCCACCTCTACAGTTTTTTTTAAGTTTATTTTATTTATTTATTTATTTATTTATTTATTTATTTATTTATTTATTTATTATGAGAGAGAGTACAAGTAGGGGAGAGGCAGAGAGACAGGGGGGGAGAGAGAGAGAGAGAGAGAGAGAGAGAGAGAGAGAGAATCCCAAGCAGGCTCCCTGCTGTCAGCATGAAGCCCAATGTGGGGCTCAAACTCAGGAACCATGAGATCATGACCTGAGTCGAACTCAGCTGCTTACCGATTAAGCCACCAGGTACCCCCCCATCTCTACTTTTTTGGTTCCTCTTGCCTCTCTTCTCCTTTGGCTACTTTGATGGCTCTTCTCCCTTTGTCCATCCTCTAATGGTGGTTACCCCTAAATTCTATTGGAGCTTTTCTCTACCTGCTTCATCTCCACTCACTCCAATAAGCTCATTAACTCAGCCATCACTACTCACCAAGACTTCCCAAGTCCTTATCTCTAGCCCCATCACTCCTGCACTGCCCACTCCCCACATTTGCAGCTTTCTGTAAGTATTTCTCTGTGAATATCCAGCCAAAATCTTAGACTCAACAGCCCCAAACTGAATTTGGTGCTTCTACTCAACTCCAAACTGTCTTCCTCCTTATACTCCCACTTTTACAGTAATTCAATCATTTTTTGCTACTTCTCAGGCTAAAACCTTGTACTGTAATACTTCAAAGCATCTTAATTGAGATATAATCATGTATCATACAATTCATCAATTTAAAGTATATAATTCAATGGCTTTTAATCTAGTCACAGAGGTGTGCAACCATCACCACAATCAATTTTAGAATATATTACCCCCACCAAGGCACCTGGATGGCTCATTCAGTTGAGCATCCTACTCTTGATTCCGGCTCAGGTCATGATCTCCCAGTTCCTGAGTTCAAGCCCCGGTTCAGGCTCTGCGCTGACAGTGCAGAACCTCCTTGGAATTCTCTCTCTCCCTCGGCCTCTGCCTCTCTCTCTCTCTCTTAAAAATAAATTAAAAACTTTAAAAAGAAAGAAAGAAAGAAAGAAAGAGAAGAAAGAAAGAGAAAGAAGAAAGAAAGAAGAAAGAAAGAAAGAAAGAAAGAAAGAAAGAAAGAAAAGAAAGAAAGAAAAAGGAAGGAAGGAAGGAAGGAAGGAAGGAAGGAAGGAAGGAAGGAAAAGAAAGAAAGGGGCATCTGAAATGGCTGAATAAGCATCCAATTTTGGCTCAGGTCATGATCTTGCAGTTTGTGGGTTCAAGCCCGCATCAGGCTCTGTGCTAACAGCTCAGAGTCTGGAGCCTGCTTCGGATTCTGTGTGTGAGTGTCTCTCTTTCTCTGCCCCTCCCCCGCTCATTCTCTCTCTCTCTCTCTCTCTCTCTCTCTCTCTCTCTCTCTCTCTCAAAATAAACATTAAAAAAAAAGAAAAAAGCAGTCAAAAGCAGTCATTCCTTATTCTCCACCAGACCCCCCTCCCCAACCCTCCCCTGGCAACCACTAATCTACTTTCTGTCTCTGGATTTGTCTATTCTAGACACTTCATATAAATGTAAACATACTATATGTGGTATTTTGTGACTGGTTTCTTTCACTTAGCATAATGTTTTCCAAGTTCATCCGTGTTGTAACATATCAGTATTTCATTAGTTTTTACAGCTGAATAATATTCCATTGTAGAAATGTAACACATTTTGTTTGTCCATGCATCAGTTGGTAGACATTTGGATTGTTTCTACCTTGTAGCTATTATGAGTAGTGCTGTTGTGACATTCATAGACAGGTTTTTGTGCGGACATAGGTTTTTAATTATCTTTGATATTTATTTAGGAATAGAATTATCACTCCATGTTAAAATTTTGGGAACTGCCTAATTGCTTTTCAAAGTGGCTGTATCAGTTTACATTCCTACCAGCAGTGTATGAGGGTTCCAGTTTGGCCACATCCAACACTATCTTCTTCATGACAGCCATCCTAGTCAATGTAAATTGGTATCTCATCTGGTTTTTATTGGTATTTTAGTAATGGCTAATGATGTTGAGCATATTTTTGTGTGCTTATTTGCTTTTTGTATAGGGAAAAATGTCTATTCAAATCCTTCACCTATTTTAAAATTGCATTAGTTGTATTTTTATTGCTGAGTTGCAAGAGTTCTTTATACATTATGGATACAAATCTCTTATTTGATACATAATTTGCAAATACTTTCTCCCATTCTGTGGGTTGTCTCCATTTTCATGATGGTATTTTTGGAAGCACAAAGGTCTAAATTTTGATGAAGGCCAACTTGTCTATTTTTTCTCTTGCCACAGTGCTTTTGGTGTATCTAAAAAACTGCTGCCTAACCCAATGTCAATGAAGACTTACTCCTATGTTTTCTTCTACAGGTTTTATAGTTTAACGCTTACATTTAGGTCTGTGATCCATTTAGAGTTAATTTTTTAATGTTTTTTATTTATTTTGAGAGAGAGAAAGAGAGAGAGAGGGAACAAGCAGGGGAGGGGCAGAGAGAGAATCCCAAGTAGGCTCCATCCCATCAACGCAGAGCCAGATGCTGGACTAGATCCCATGAGCCATGAGACCATGACCTGTCCCAAAATCAAGAGCCTGTCACTTGACTGACAGAGCCACCCAGGTGCCCTAGAGTTAATTTTTATGTATGCTGTAAGGAAAATGCCCAACATCAATCTTTTACACATGGATATCCAGTTGTCTCCTCACCATTTGTCAAAAGAGAAATCTTTTTTATTTTTCCTTTTGTTTTTACCTCTTACTTCAAATCGTCATCAAGTTTTCCCCTTTTTCTCTTTAAAATGTCTGTCACCCTTTGACTACCAGTTTCCAATCCAGGCCTTCACCACCTCACACCTAGGTAATTGCATCTGCACCTACCCTTCCAAGCTCTCAGCAAGCCAACACCCCTAGGAAGGAAATTTAAGAACTGGAATTGAGTTCATCTTCTCAGGAGCCTACCCTAAATTCATATTACATGTAGCATCAGGGCCCATCTCCTCTCCCTGATTTCTCTAATCTAGCCCTACCCTGTCTACACCAGCAAATCAAAGATGCAAAACTTCATCTTCCATGGTTATTCAGCTCCTCACTGAAAAGGGAGTTCTCTTTCCTTCCTGGCCTTTTCCCCCTCCACCATCTTCCTTTTCTATGCACCCCATGAAAATTCCATGGGTCCTTAAAGGCTCCTCCAAACCCCAGCTCCTTAATAAACCTCCCTTAAGTACTCCAGCCCTCACGAATGTTCTCCTCTGAGTCCCTACTGTATTTGTGTGCTCTGTGACACCAAACAATCACTATGCAATTGACATTGGTACACACCATTCCACTCTACCACCCAACACCAGTGAGCATTTATGGAACGGCTACTTAAGTTAACAGCACTGTGCAGGCATGATATACCATGCAAACGCAGTTTCTTCCTGCCATCAATTGGGAGACTCGAATTGGATGAGGTAAAGGACCCCTTCTAGAATTCCACTCCCTCATCCATTATATACTGATCCAATTTTGAAGTTTAAGCTTAAAGTTAACGCAAGGTTTCCAGTTGAGCAAACTTTCCCAAGCCAAGTCACTGTTTCCCAAAGATTCCCAGCATTATAATTTCTTGCTTCTGAACGCACTCTGCTGTATTAAGGATAGAGCCCCTGTTTCAGACACAAGCTTTGGAGTGTCTGTGATTTGGTCTGCAGCTTAAACTGTGAGACGGCTCCAAATCCTAGAAATCAAAGTTAACTTAGAGAGTATCAGATTGCAACCCTTCCCCCACCACCATTAAAAAAAAAAAAAAAAACCTTTCAGATTGAAGAGGCAAAGTTTGATCCCTTCCACGTTGAGAGCTGAAAACAATAGCAGCTTTCTGCTCTAGCAAGACTTCAAAAGGCTGCCGAGTGAATACTTGGTTGTAGATGACTGAAGAAATGCACACAGCATCGTCCTGCGACTCAGTGCCCCATTAGTACGAGGGAAACTCTGACCCCTCCGCTCCCAGCACCTTCAATAAAGCAATGACGGGTACTGTATTAACTAGGTAGACAGGAACACTTGGAAGATTGAGGCTTTAGCGAGGGATGGCGAAAGGGAGGGGGGATCTGGGCAGTTAAGCAACACCTTGATGTATGCAGCCAATGAATTAAGAATTTGTTGAAATGACCTAAATAATGTATCCATTTTTTTAAAAAATCAACTGGCGATGGGTGACTGATTGGGTTGATTCTAGAGGCGTGGGTCCCCAGTTGTTGCCAGAAAAAAAAAAAAAAAGAAAGAAAGAAAGAAAGAAAGAAAGAAAGAAAGAAAGAAAGAAAGAAAGAAAAAGAAATGCCCGAGGCGAGATACCAGTCTCGGGCGCGAAGTAAGTAATCCAGAGTTCTCAGCAAACGCTCTTCTCTGGAATGGATCCGGAGCGTGCTGAGTAGATCCGCGTATCGCACGAGTGCCCCTGCGGGTTCACCTACCCGCCTCTTCTCGCTGGTGGCACCTGGTCGGCGCTCGCAGCCCGCCCGCGAAGAAACTGCGACGCAAACTTCCCGGCCTCGGAGCCCTGCAGCTAGGAGAGCCGCTCCACTGTGCCTGCCGCTGCGGGGAGGCTAGTATTCAACCTCCCCGCCCCCCGCCGCGGTAAAAGTTTGCTCCATATTCGCCTCTCCCCGCCCCTCCACCTCCGCCCTCCGGCTGGAGGACCACAGAGGAGTTCGTGGGTCCTCTGTGCACAAACACACCCACCAACAAAAGAAAGCCCATTAAATCTTCCCTCCTGTGAACTCGCGCCCCAGCGGATACCTCTTTGAACTGACCCCCGCCCCCGCAGCCCCCGCGCTGTCTGGGGCGCGCCCGGCCCTCCCGGGCTCACTCCTTCCCTCCCGGCTGCGCACTTTTGCAGCGCGCTTGGTCTTTGATGTTTCTTTACATTATGGCAGAGCAGCCACACGCTCTTCCCGGGCGCGGGGCTTTGTGTAACGGAACTGACATCTGGCCTTGATACCTGTATCTCTTGGTGATTGCAACAAATTTCTAAAATAAATATTGTACTTTGATCTCCGGGCATTGCATTTTTAATGGACGCTCCGAACATTACTTCATTAAGAGTAAGTTTTTCAGGAGTCCCCGACTGCAGAGGGAGGGAAGCTTAACAGCAGCTTGTAAAAGTCTTTCTCCAAACTTCAGCTCGTGCTTGGGAGGGCTGCAGTCGTGACGGGTTTTCACAAACGGAGGTAAGGCCTACAGCAAGGACTTCAACCAAGGCAAGAGAGGGCCTACTGTGCGCCCCACTGCCTTAAAGATTTTGCTTATATTACCTCTTTTAAGCCCACAAGCACTCCATAAAATGAGCACTATTATAACCCCCATTTACCAATTGGGAAACTGAGGCACGAAGAGGCTAAGTAACTTGCTTGCCAAGGCCACCAACTAGAAAGCGGCAACTAGAAAATCTGGGTTCAGGTTTTTCGGAGTCTGACCTCTTAACCAGCAAGCACTACTCTCTTTTGCCTCCTGGCCGCTGGTGGTGGTTAAAATGGCTAATGGGGGCATCTTGGAGGAAAAAGTTTTCTCCTGTAACAACTACGCAGATGTGAATAGGCTTTTCTTGCGTTTGTGTTAAAATAGTGAACATATTCGGCAAACAGACTGCTTTCCAGCCTGCTTGGCCCAGACCGGCCTGACTCTGGGGGACAGAGGGGTTTGAAGAACTGAAAGGAGCCAGAGAAGAAACACTCTAAGGGGCGAGACTTGCTTGACAGTCCGGACGTGTGCAGGAGCGAGTGTGCGCCACCAAACTCCCTGGCCTCTGATTTGCATCCGAGAAAGGGCATCTTCGGGTCCCAGGCTTCACGGGGATTCAACCCGTGGATGAGGCGTGGAAAGGGGTACGATTGCCATGCCATGGAGCAAAACACTAAGTCCCCTCCCCTTCCCGGCTCCCAGAGTACCTGGACCTCATCTTCGGGAGCTTTGGCCAAGTGAGCTGTATGGTGGTCACTGCTCATCCTTCCTGGGTTAACACCTTGGCGGGGGGAGGGCGGGGGGCGTGCTTGCTCATAGTATTTGGTCCGCAGGTGGCCCACTCTTCTTCCGCATGATGTTTCTATTTCGAAGACAGGCCCTGGGCTCGGGGAAATGTATGTCTGGTGGGCGTAGCATCCCGACCCCTGATGGGAATGCAGAAGGCACCAGGATACAGCCCAGTCTCGAAATCAGAAGTCTGCTGGAGTTGGGCTAACCGCGGGCGCCGCACCACGAGTTGGACCACACGGTCAGTCCTCCCTTCAGTCCTGGCCACGCGCAGGAAGGCCGGACGCAAGAGAACTCAAAGAGCCCCCGCACAGCCGGCGGCCTCGGAGAGAGGAGCCCGTGTCTGCGGGGAGGCCGGGCGTGGAGCGCGGTCCGCCAAGCCCAGGCGGCCTGCTCGGTTGCACCGCCACGTGAGCGGCGGCAGCCTGCGGGAGGCCTCAGCTGCCCTTCCGGCCCTTAATCCCCTCCAGTGCCGTGAGGACTCCGCGGTTTTCCGCCCGCCTCCTCCTCCTCCCGCGACCCCTTGCTCCCAGGTGCGGAGATCCCTGCGTCCGCACCGACTTGGCAGGACGTGCCTGGAGCCCGGGCCGGACAGGGGCAGGTGGCCGACCGTCCTTCCGCGGCCGGGCATGCGGGCGGGCCAGCGAGGGTTCAGGGTGAGCTTTTCCCTAACCCGGGGCGCACGCCCCGCGCCTGAACTTTCTTCTCTTTACAAAGGTGACGGGAACAACAGTTTTTATCGACTTTTCTTTCCGGTTAAAGGGCCTCCCTCGTACTGTTTGTGGTTTGTTGGACAACAAAAGGTTTCCTCGACCGCGCCTTACTTTTTCCAAGTAGTTCCCCGGTAGGTGTGTGCGGCTTGCAAAGAGCGCTCACTCGCCGGACGGGGCTTGGAGGGAGACATTGCCGGCACTGCGGGAGGCTTCGGTGGGGGCCAATAGCGGTCAGCTGCTTGCCCGGCCCTTCGCGGTGGTCCAGGGCTGCCTGCCTGAAGAGAGAAGAGCGACGTACAGTTTTTTCCTCTGGTGTATATCATGGGTTGCTCTGGGTGTCCTGCCAAGCTCAGCTGTGGTGGTAAGCGCGGTCCAGGTGTTTTTCCCAGGCTCACTATTTGCAAAAGTTGTGGCCCAAGAAAACTTCCAGGTCGCCAGCAGGAATGTCACAAGAGAGCTACAGTGGCTTGTCAGGCGGGCGGCCCAGGAGCGTGCGCGCTACCCACCGCCGCCCTGGGCGGCCGCCTGGCCCCGCCCCGGGTCAGAACCCTGCCCGCGGCTCCACCGCGACGGGCGGGGGTAGAGGGCACACGGCCGGCCCGGCGAGGTGCGTCCCACGCTCCGCCCCGGGAATTCCCTGGGGCCCGCGGTGTGCGCAGGCTGCTGGGTGTGCTGTTCCGGTGCGGGGTGTGTAAGTACTGGAGGAGGGGGGAATTACCCTCATCTCAGTCTCAAAGTCCCTCGCCCTGAAGCCAAAGGCAGATTTCTCTGGAGATAACAAAGACACTTTGTCACTTTGGGCGCTGCCTCGGCGCAAATCTTTAATTGCAAGGGAGTTGCGGGACGGGGGAGGAGGATCGAGTGTCTCAAGCAACCCAAGCGCGGGTCTCCAGGCGGCAAGGCCCCCTTTGATCAGGAAAATCCAATTATTTGTGTATATACATTTCCCACATAGTGATTACTTCATTAATTGTCCCGCCTTTATCTCCTCCCTTCCCATCCCCCCTAATAATCAGTTCTTTTATCCCGACCAACAAACACACCATAGGAGCTTTGTGGATTCAAAGGATTTGCTTTCGCTTCTGAAAGAGCCGCTATTCTTTGATGATTGGGTAGCGGCAAACTTCAAAGCCATAAATCTTCCCTCTGACTGGCTGGCGGCCCAGCAAAGTCCTTATCAAATTCTTGGAGGTGATCCTGAAGCGCTCAGACCGCGCGCGGGGCGAGCGAGCGGGGCGCGGCGAGAGGCGCAGGCGGGAGGGCCCCGGAGCGCAGAGAGGGCGCCGGGGAGGGACGCTGGGCGGCCGTTCGTCCTCGCCTTCGGGTCTCCATGCCTCGGCAGCGCCCTGCTCCGCAGCCAACGGCCCGAAAGCTGTAGCTATGGCCGCCGTGGCCGTCCTCCGGAACGACTCGCTGCAGGCCTTCCTCCAGGTCAGGTCTGGGCTCGGAGGGAGATAGGGAAAGGTGGGAAGGGTCGCGTCCGGATCGATCGTGGTACTCTGTGCACCCTGAATCTCAAAGGGACCCTGTTCGGTGGATGCAGCTGGAGTCAGACCTAGTGGTGCCCACGTCAACTTCGCACCTAACCTTGGTGTCTAGAGTGTGGCCTTTGGGGGGAGGGACGCGCGAATCCGAGGGTTGTTCGGGCTTGCGAGTTTGGCCAAGAACAGGGCCCGAGCTCACCCTGCTGGGGCCCTCCCGCTGAATTTCAGGCTGGGGCGGGCGTAGGAGGAGCTCGAGAGTAGCTTAAAAGGTGGGAGGGAGGGCGGATAGGCCGCTGGTCTGTGGGTGTTTCCACACCCTTTCTGACCGCGGAGGCCGGAGCGGCCCGTCGGATCCTTCTCCCCTCCCACCGTGTGCCTGCTTCCTCTGAGTCTGGATGGCGTCTCTTTGCACCAAGTAGTTTAACAGGAAGCGCTCGAGCGCTCCGCGTTCAGGTAGCGCAGGCTCCAAAAGTTAACGGTACTGGTGGGTGCGTGCGGGGGTGCGGTGGGTGGGGGGAGGGACAGCCGGTACGCGGGAGGGGCGGTGATATAATAGCTGGTGTGGGGGTGGCGGGGCGGCCTGAAGACCGCGCTTGGAGCGCTAACCTTTTGTCTCCTCTCCGCCCTCCCCGCCGCCGCCGCCCATGCAGGACCGCACCCCCAGCGCCTCCCCGGACCTGGGAAAGCACTCGCCCCTGGCGCTGCTAGCCGCCACCTGTAGCCGTATAGGCCAGCCGGGAGCCGCTGCGCCCCCGGACTTCCTGCAGGTGCCCTACGACCCCGCGCTGGGCTCGCCCTCCAGGCTCTTTCACCCGTGGACCGCCGACATGCCCGCGCACTCACCGGGCGCGCTGCCGCCCCCGCACCCCAGTCTGGGCCTGACGCCGCAGAAGACGCACCTGCAGCCGTCCTTTGGGGCGGCCCACGAGCTGCCGCTCACACCCCCCGCCGACCCCTCGTACCCCTACGAGTTCTCACCCGTCAAGATGCTGCCCTCGAGCATGGCGGCGCTGCCCGCCAGCTGCGCGCCTGCCTACGTGCCCTACCCTACACAGGCGGCGCTGCCGCCCGGCTACTCCAACCTGCTGCCCCCGCCGCCCCCACCACCGCCACCCACGTGCCGCCAGCTGTCTCCCAACCCAGCCCCCGACGACCTCCCGTGGTGGAGTATCCCGCAGGCGGGCACCGGTCCGGGGACCTCCGGGGTTCCGGGGGGCGGCCTCTCCGGCGCCTGCGCCGGGGGCCCGCACGCACCTCGCTTCCCCGCCTCAGCGGCCGCCGCCGCCGCGGCCGCCGCCGCCGCCGCCCTGCAGCGGGGCCTGGTGTTGGGCCCGTCGGACTTTGCGCAGTACCAGAGCCAGATCGCTGCGCTGCTGCAGACCAAGGCCCCCCTGGCGGCCACGGCCAGGAGGTGCCGCCGCTGCCGCTGCCCCAACTGCCAGGCGGCTGGCGGCGCCCCCGAGGCAGAGCCGGGCAAGAAGAAGCAGCACGTATGCCACGTGCCGGGCTGCGGCAAGGTGTACGGCAAGACGTCGCACCTCAAGGCGCACCTGCGCTGGCACACCGGCGAGCGGCCCTTCGTGTGCAACTGGCTCTTTTGCGGCAAGAGCTTCACGCGCTCGGATGAGCTGCAGCGGCACCTGCGGACTCACACCGGCGAGAAGCGCTTCGCCTGCCCAGAGTGCGGGAAGCGCTTCATGCGCAGCGACCACCTCGCCAAGCACGTCAAGACGCACCAGAATAAGAAGCTCAAAGTTGCCGAGGCCGGGGTCAAGCGGGAAGACCCGCGGGACCTGTGAGCCTACCGCGGGGCGACTCGAGGCCTCTCCCGCCTGGGACTCCCTTCCCAGCCCCTCTTTGGGGAGGGTTCCGGAGCTCTGTGGGCAGCTGGCGGAGGGAAGACCCAACAGGCTCTTGCGTCTTCCTTCTGCCCTCCTCCCAAAGCAACGCCCCGGGCTCCCAGCTTCCCTGGCCCGGCCTTCGGACAGGGACCCTGTGCGCCGGAGGAACAAGGGAAGTAGGGTGAGGAGCACTGCGTCACGCCAGGGCGGTTTCAAGCTCTTAACCATTCCCACCGTCTAGGAGATCTACAGTTTTGGGGGACCACACTGGGCTGACCTTGTATATAGGAAACACTGTTGAGTTAAAGCAGAAGGACCTTGGGAGATTTGAAATTGTGCTTTTTTTTTTTTTTTGTTAGGACCCGTCCGGGCTTTGTACAGGTTATTTAATAGCTTTGTTAAAGAATAATTATAATAATTATAACGTTAATAAAAATGTTACTTTTGTCCTCAGCTCCATGCAGAGCTACAGCATGAAATGTCTCTGTAAAGCAATCCGCAGTTGCAGCGTGAAAATAAATACGTTAACTCTGGGGTCACCTCGGGACCCGGCTGAGCCAGTCTCATTTGATCTTTTCTTCTTCGGGGAGGCTTTACAAAATGGTCAGATTTCACCGAGAAGACGGTTCCTGTAGACTGCATGTGGGGAGGTTTCTTTGCTTTAGAAGGGTCTGGGAAGGTGTGTTGGGTGCATGGATGGAGGAAGAAGGGCAGGGTCAGTTTTGCGGTAAAGAGGGATAGGGCAAGATTTTCCAGTCACACCTTGAGTTTCTCATGCGGCCTTAGGACTTGACCAGGGACTGTCGGGCTTCTCTTAAAAGTTTGATACCTGCTGTACATACAATGGACCTTATGTTATCTGGCGAATTCGTGGCTTTCCATTTGGTGGTACTCTAGGGACAGACGTCACACGGAGCTGTGCTCCCTCCTGGCAGTGGGTTATGCAGGTGTTTGGAGAGATGCTGGAGACTCAAGATTTGTTCACAGATGAGATTCCGGAGAGTTACAGAGAAACTGGGGGCCCTTCTTCAGGTTGGTCTTTCCCCCAGGAAAGAAGCTGTCACCTCAATCCTCTTGTTTTGCTTCTTTTCTTCTTCATTGTGCTGTGAAAATCTGAAGAGTCTTGTTTCACAATAGACACTTAGAGATCTTCTGGCTGGGCCTGGAAGTTTTTAGTTCCACTTTGTATCTTGGGATTTTAGTTTTTTTTTATTCATTGAAGTTGACCAGGATTTGCTCAGGGAGGAACCAGGAATACTCATAGGTAGGTTTCTCGCCTGTCTCTAAAAAAGTTTACAAGTGTTTTTTCAAGTGTCTTGACTCAGCTGACTCCTGGATGTTTGCATGTATTTGAGTTTTTAAACCTGAAACTGACATCTTAATCTTAATAATTATCTTAATAATAAGATAATCTGATTTAGAATTATCAAAGAACAGAAAATGTTCTAAATTTTGTTAATATGTTAAGCTGGCCTCATTAATGCCAGATTTCAGTGGAACTGAATAGTCTTCATGGTAGCAGAAGTGTGTATAAATTGATAGGATTTCACAGTTTACAAACTTCTATTTGAAGTCAAACTGAAGGGTAAATTCTTAAAAGCTAGGAAGGTTGTGCTTGAGACTTACAGTATAAAGTAAAACACAGACATCAACATAATAGAGATGAAATTACTTTCATATTCCTAAGAAATGACATTTTACTCTAATTTGAGACAAGGTAGTAAAAGAATATTCAAATCATCGTGGAGATAGGCCTTAGAACCAGTTGTTCTCATTAGAGATTTTGAAACTGTTTAATGATAGATTGGAACGGGAGTCTTCAGGCTTCTCTACCTGGGAAGGATAGTTTGCTTAGCTAAATTTTCAAGAGTGACAGGTTTGCTAGCAATAGTAATAAGAAAGTTGCTACGCAGTTACAGTAATACACATCTAAGTGTGTGGTCTTAATCTAAAGCCAGATTCTTGAGAATCATTTCTATGAAGAGTTACAGAAACTCACATCAGAGCCAGAAAAGATGGGTTTTTTTTTTTGCAGATAGTAGGGAAAGAGAAATCCTGGTAGAGTGGAAAGACCAAGGGCTTTGGACTCAAAAGTTAAAGTGATTCGCTCATTCAAAAGAGAATGCCCTTGGTGAAAAAAGAAAAATGGCAAGTTTGAAATGAGCCTGCTGGCTATTACTGATGGCTGTGGTCCTTTAGTATCTAAACAGATGCAGTGTTGAAGGTAAAGTTTCCTTCTAAGTTTAACTGTATGATTGCCAAGAGAACTAGATAAAACATACGGAACTTATCTAAAAATACGATATATAAAAAATTTTAAAGCGGAGCAGTCATTTGATGACAAAATAACCTTCTTATGTTTTCACTTGGTTAAACCTACAAGCTTAAAAAGTATGGCAAAAGTACAGTTTTTAGGCTAACTTGGTACCACGGAAAGACCGTTCTTTATCCTACCACTGAACATTTGTGTTCCAGTTACTTTAGAACAAAATGCTCATGCCATTGTCCAAGTGGAAGCAAGGAAGCCACAATGATGTGATGTTATTGTCCAAGTGTAGGAAACCGTTTCATGTCTATACTGAAAAATAAGCTAATAAATCAGAAATATAAGTTTGACTGCAAAAATGTATTCGATTGTATAAACTGTTAAAATGTGAACTGCTAATGCATGGTCTGTTTCATAAAACTGCAACCAGTACCACCTAGGACTTTAAAGACTATTTTAAAATAAACCAATAGGCAGAAAGAATATACATAAGTATGTACAATTAAGCACAGTTTGCAGAAATTTTAATAAAATTTAAAGTAAGAGAAGTTCAGTGCTCGCTTGGGCAGCACAGAAACAAATTACCATTAAACGTAAACTAAAAGTTATTTTTTATTTAGAGTTTTGCTAACATCAAAAAGGAAAGTTTAATCTACCAACCAAATTCAAGGCTTTACTTAAAGACCCTAGCACCCAATTCAATTAGGTTTTAAAAATTAATTGAAGAGAATATGTTAATGATGGTCTCATATACATTTTTGAAGCAATGGTTTTAGTAGCATGCAAACAACAGTATCATTTTAGAAAATTCTAAAATTAATGTGATATGATTATTTTGAATCTAACAATTGATGAATGAACCGTTTTGATCAAGAACTTAGAAACATGGAGAAATTGACTTATCAGTTATTTAGGTACCTCTGAAATGTGTGTTTCTAAACTTGTTAACAATACTCCACAGTTTTCTCAAGGGAAAATTGTGTAAATTTTACCTTCAGCTGACCGCTAATTTGTAATGAATGGAAGTAAATTATGTTAAAGAAAATACAACTGTATTATTTACTGTGTTAGTCTAGTTTCAGATAGAATTTAAATCTTAAAACCATGTTATGAATATTGTTTTAAATTATTTTGCTGTAAGTCAACCAAGAAAGACATAGCCATTTAAAAACAAATCTTGATGAGCATGCTTCTTGCGGAAACCTACTTGAAACAATGACATTTGTAGAAAAGGCAGTTTTTCACCCTACTTTGTACTCTGTTCTAATACTATAGGTTTTTCAGTAATCCGTTTAAAGCTGAACCTTTAGTGTTTCCCATTTATTTTGGTTTTGCTGTGAGAGTGTCACAGAATGTTACTATAGTGGTAGCTATGACTTCATATTCATGTAAACACCTAGTAAGCTGTTTAGGGCTCTAAAATTGCAAGCCACTTTTACTTGCCTTAGCTCTTCACGGTAAATATTGACAAGTTGAGATACATTGATATCACACTGGGAAATGAACTGTGTTGCATAATGATATTCAACCTTCAAGTTTTGTTTTTCTAGTAAGTGGAATTATGGTTTGCTAATATCCCAAATTGAGAGCTACTCAAAATAGGTAATATGAATGTTCTATCAGATATCACTACCTACCTCTGGTCTGCATGATAGAGAGGGACTTTAAAACAGTATGAAACCCAGGGCAGCTTTGAAATAAGGATATGTGCCAGCATAGTTTGATGCAACAGGAAAAAGTAAGGAAAAAGTCTAGACAGAAAGATGTGTTTTGGCAATGAAATCTTTACTTAGATTAATACAACAAAAGGACGCGTTTCATCATTGGGCCACCATAATGGTAACCTGATCAATGTGGTATCCAATATACATAAACAGTACATCTTTCTCTGGTGACGTTCAGACTCAGCACATTTTTGCATAAAGATCTTTGTGTCAATCGCTCCTCCCCCACTTGTTTTTAAAGAATCTGCAATGTTTCAAATTAGTTTATGGACATTGTAAAACAACTTACATAGTGTTACTATAACGAATAAGTCATACTGTTTAACAAAGATGTAATCAGTTTATGGGCCATCACAACTTTTTTTGATAGTTTCAGTTTTACTATTTCAACTTGTTACCAGTTAGAGATTTGCATGTGATGATTGATATAGTATATACATTTTCATGCTGACATTTTGATGACTTCCCTTTCTAGACTTTATATACTTTTCCTTCCATGTCGTTAGTGATTATGCTGAAGCAGAATCCCCAATGGGGTAGGTGACACTTAATTCGTAATTTAGTCCATGCACGTGAACTGCAGTTTCTGCACAGCACATACTAAACTAGATTAACTAATATATTTTGGTTGCCTACCTAATACCAAAATCCAATTCAGGGGAAATAAATCAAGTTCCTAGTTTGATACATGGATAATCCGCAGCTTTCACTTTTCAAAAGTTGTTTCAACCTTATGAAGATTCAGGCCACCTAATATGAGGTGTGGTTGGGTTTTTTAACTCAAAACTAGTCATCTAACTTTTTTCATTACTTGTCAAAATTCCAACGTCAAAAATATACTAAAATCCTCCGAAGTCTAAGGCAGGAAGGAAATGTTACCTGGCTTTTTAATAAAAAACTCTTCAGTCATACGGGTGCTCTCTAATGATTTTGTGTTTAGCATAATCTAAAACACAGATGGAAAACATCTGGCCCTCAGCTCAATTTCATCCAATTCACAAGGCAAATATCAAAGCTGAATCCCCATTTATACTTACGGTGGGGAAAATGTGTCCTAATTTGAAAAGTATTTGGTGGCAATTTCCTAAAGTCTGCATAAGGTACCAGGAAAGCTTATTTCTCTTATTTCTGTCTTTGCGAGTTTTATTCTTAAATTCTGTATTCTGTTTTCTTTTTCCATTTCTGTATGCCTCTTGACTTGTGGATGTCACGTGTCTTCTGTGTATCCATGGTCATCTCTAGCATGGAAACTCATTCAGTGTCACATGTCTCTCTTCCTTTGCTCAAAGTATTTATGCCCATTATTTGATTTTGCTCCCTAGAATGCAGAACTTGACAGGGTTCTAAACCATAGCTCTTTTAAATCTGTTGTAATTTTAATAGACATTTACGTTTCTTGGTCTGAAGTTTATATGTGAATGAATTAAATTTATAGTTCTATTTGTAGGTTCATGTTTTATTTATGTAGTACATGGCTGTTGTTTACTGTGGCTTTGTGAGCATCAGTGGGAAAACATATTTTCATCGCAGTTGAAAGTAAAATTGTAAAGTATGATAGAGGATTATGGTTTGAAGCAGTCCCAGGTTGCATAGATTTTAATTAGTAAAAAGCATACAAGAGAAATAGATTACCTAAATCTGTAAACATAGCCCTTTATTTACTTGAGCTAAAGTTTTAATGAAGGGGGTGTGAACTATGACCTGTAAGCATTTACCTATTTATATTCCTTACTGAGGTTATTATATTTGATGGAGACTTCTTTTTCTCTCAAAGGCTTTATTCTTTTTTGATCCTTGATGAAGTCCATATCATTTCTTGCTAGTATCACAATAACTGCCAAGGAAGTCATTGTGGTAACAGATTTTGTGCTGAGCCTGGGTTTGGAGGAGAAAGCTACTAAGTTGTTTGCTTCATCAGTCATGATTCAGGCATGTCGATGGCAAGTCTGTGTGCCCTGAGCAGCTAGTAGCTGGAAGTTGTGGGCTGTAGCTGCCCCTTAGCTTCTGTAGCAGGGAGAGTTAGAAATAGGGAAAAGGGAAACAGCCATGGGAAATAACATGACCATGGGGAAATAACAGACATTTGGAATACCCTGTTTAGACAGGCTTTATTTCTAAAGGGGTTGAATAGGATTGCATAGAAGCTGAAGGTTGCTTTTTTTTTTTTTTTTTTTTAAACCAAAGGTGAGTGTGAGTAGACTGTAAGGAAGATGTGAGCCTTGATTGAGGACGTGTACACTTGGATGATCTTTATGGTCTCTTCCAAAGCTGAAGATCTAAAATCTGTAAGTCAAAAAATTCAAATATATTTGATTATGCCTACTAAAAATGCAACAACTGTATGAATATTTCTGGCAATGTGGCATCTGATTCGAGAAATCCGGTTCTTGGAGATATAGTTTATTCTTAAGTAGTTGAAGGTAATAAAGGGAAGCAAAGGTGACTGAGGGTAAATCAACCTCTATTTGAGTAATATCAGAAGTTAGTCCCAGACCTTGACATTGGCTTTTAAAGATAACAGTTCTGGGCCGGTCAGTCTTTGTAAGTGCTGTATTATTATGCACGTTCCCAAGTCCTGTTTCTATGAACAGAAATCTCACAGCAAAATGACAGGATTCAAAAATATAGGTAACTTATCAATGATTAAGTAGATGTAATTATTTAGATTTATATTAAGCTGAAAGAAACTGTTATTTTCCCAAACCGTCAAAGTCAGTTAAAATAATATGTACAGTTAAGAATATGTGAACTGCATACTTAATTCAGTATTTATGATTTATGGATATTAGATGTAGAAAACTAGGTATGAAACAAATTCAAAACATGTATACATAACTAAATTCAATTCACCGAAGAATTATTTGATGTCTACAAGATATAAGGTATGATGAGGCTTCAAAGATGAACACAATCTTTCAAAGAGCCCAGAGTAGTAAAACAGAGAGCTCAGAGTAGTAAAACAGATAAGACTTCTACACAAATGAGTGTAATACAAGGCCTATCTCATGCTAAAAGCGGCCAAGGTACGAAATTTCTAGTAAAACACAAAGGAAAAAGAAATTGCTTCAGGCAAAACAGTGATAAAATATTTGGTGCCATAAATGAGTATTATGCTTTCAAAAATAATGCCCAAGTTGCCTCTGGAGCATTCAGAATCCAATTCGGTTTTTGCGTGGGAGCTGAGAGTTCAAGACAGCGTGGTCCCCAGACTGGCAGCATTAGCATCACTTGGGAACTTGGTCGAAATGCAAATCCTTGTGTCCAATTCCAAGTTACTAAATCAGAAACTCTGGGAATGTGGCCCAGCAATCTGCGTTTACTCCAGGTGATTCTGCTCCACACTAAAGTTTGAGAACCACTGGCTTAGGAAACTGCATATTTAATCAGAAGATTAACCTATAGAAAGTAAACAAACTCTAGCTGAAAACATGTCTCACAAGCTACTCTGAAAAAGGGGAGAATGGAAAAGCCACTTGGCTGAAACCTCTCACCCAAGTGAGAAACTCAGCTGAGAATCTTCTAGCTCCATGAAAATACAGCAGTGGGTCTTAAAGAGTGATTCTTACATGCACGTTAAATAATTGTGTTGACAATTTCCTTTTATGGTATTTAATACAAATAGACTTACTTTTTTTAAATAAATGGTATATTTTATATGTTAGTGGGATTTTTCTCAGAAAGTAGAACAGTGACTTTTAGCAACATCTGTTGTCTTAAAAAGGAATACTCAGCTACCTGAGCCGTTTGGGTTTTTAGTGTCATCAGATGACTCATAACTAATTATACCAGGGAACATATAAACTTCACCACTGCAACCAAAAAATACATATACACCCTATGCTGCAGAAATACAGTGATGACACTTCCAAAACACAAGCCCAGTTTGCTTTGAACTTCTCTTTTGTTAAAATCGCTTTTTAGAACTACCAACAGGGAATTGCAGAACCCTGGGGCTTCTCTGTGGAGCCCAAACTTAGGAGGTTGTAGATATTTATCTAAACCTAAAGTCTTCACTTCCCCTGGTTATCACTGCAGTCCTCATTAGCCCACCCCTCTTTCTCCGTGAAGTCTTTCTTGCTCAAGGTACTTCTCAAGGCTATAACTCAAACCAGAATATTATTTTGTAAAATCTCTTTGAAAAACAGTTCATTTCTAATGTTCGAAATGTTAGAAAGCTGGGAATTGTCAGTACCAGGGAAGGTTGTAACATAAGTGAGAATATTCCATAATTGTTCCCAGTGAATGGGTGTCTCTCTGTGCCTAAGTCTAAGCGATGCAAGCATCACTGATCTGAGATACTTTAGGAAGACCCTAGTGATGACAATAAGAAGCTAGCGTCATGCTGACTCTGACATATTCCCAAGGAGTTCCCCAGAACCCTGAATGATCAAGGGAGGTGTCTATGACCAGGTATATCTACCCAGCCAGAATTTATAGAAATGGAATTTAACGTGTTGAGTTGGAGGAGACTTTTAAAATCATCCAATCTGATCTTCTGATTTAACAGGAGAAAACTAAGGGTGTCCTTGATCAACAAAACAGTCACTATCCATGGCATTAAATATTAAGAACACGCAATAAAGATACAGCAGCTTAGAAAAAGCAAGGGACAGCTGAGGATCACAAAGAGTGGAAGAAGACTCAGGGAGGTAGCATCAAGAGAACCTTTGGCCCCAAGCAGGCAAAAGACTGGTTCTTAACTTTTTGTGTGCATGAAAATTACCTGGGATGCTGTAATTAAAAGCAAACTCCCAGGGCTACATTCCTAGACCTTCTGATTCATTAGGTCTAGGGGTGAGGCCCCAGAAGCTTCATATAACCATCACCCCAGGGACTCTAAGATAGATGGTTAGAAGGCCACCATTAAAGAAGTACTTCCTGACCCCCAAAAACCCTCTAATGGGTGGGGAGAGTTCTGAGCATTTTGACAATGGCAAGCGATCAGGTAATAAATCCATACCTAATCTTACTTTTTAAAAAAGTCAATAGCTCATGTGCTTGGTCCTGAGACACATTTCAGAATCTTGAAGAGCGGAGGTGGCTTACAAGTTTTACCTTATTTACCCAGGTCTTTGCCAAATGCTGTGGGAGTCAGGATCCTTGCCCTGTCATTAAATAAACAAATAAATAATAATAAATAAGTAAACAAACAAACAAATAAATAAATACATAAATAAAAGTAAACTCTACCCACAGTGTTGGGTTCAAACTCACAACCCTGAGATCAACAGTCACATGCTGTACTGACTGAGCCAGCCAGGTGCTCCTTTCCTTGTCACTAAATTGTCACATGGAGACACTAAATTGTCACATGGGTTTGGTAAATTCTCAGCTAACGTTAGATTCTGAACTGAAGTCAGGAAAATTGAAGTAAACAGGTATGTTCTAAATCTCTCATTCTGGGCTCATATCTTTTGGTGAAAATTCAGAATCGATGAGTTACTGAGTTTTATAATTGAAATGATTTCAAGAGTTCACCAACTAAAAGCTTATTATTGTACAGATGAGGCAACAAGGCCATCAAAGGAAGAGAAATGTCCCTAGCCATAGAGCCCACAGCTCAGAGCTCCCTGACATGCCTCATGTCTATATTCTCATTGGTCTCATGGCCTATGATGATTTACAACTAGGTTGTCTTGTATATAAGGTTAGAGAATTTTTCTACTACAATGTCTATAGACTAACCTCAGTTTCTTGGTACATGGGTCTTTCCAACATGGCCACTTACTTCATCAAAACATGTAACTGAGAAGGCAGTAGAGTTGCCAGCAAGATGAAAGTACACCTTTTATAATTTACTCATGGAAGTGACAGCCTGTCAACATTCTATTCACTTGAAGAATGTCACTCAAGAGTAGGGGATTAAACAAAGCTTTAAATACCAGGAGGCATGAATGATTGGCAGGGGGTGGGGGGACATTTGAGAGAATGTCTGTCATGACCTGTGACAAAGCTTAACAAAAAGAATAATAATAATGAAGTCACATATATAGACATAAAGACTTGGACAAATTATTTCATCAGCATTTCCTTTCTTACTTTTAGTAACAGTAATCCCCAAGTTGTTTCTGTTTTTGTTTTAAAGATTTATTCTCTTTTCAGTGTAGGTGCAGTGGGGTGGTACAGAGTACAGAGATTTTGGAGTGAGGCTTTGCGATTTTGTTTTAAGTAAGCTCTACTCCCTACATGGGGCTCAAACTCACAACCCCAAGATCAAGAGTCACATGTTCTACCAACTGAGCTAGCCAGGTGCCCCAGCAATCCCCAAGTTTTAAAGGAGGCATATGGCTGTCCATGTAGAGACTACATTTCCTAGCCACCTTTGTAGTCAGGTATGGCCATTTGACTAAGTTCCCATCAATAGGATGTGAGCCTAAGTGATGTATGCCACTCCTGGGTAACATCCTTAAAGTTGCATGTTCTCCCTTCCACTTTTCCTCCTTTCTGAGACAAGAATTCAGCCGTGGTAGTAGACATGCAGTTCAATTATGTGGATGAGGGTAACACCCTGGAAGATGGCAAAAGAGAAAGAAAGAAAGAAAGAAAGAAAGAAAGAAAGAAAGAAAGAAAGAAAGAAGAAAGAAAGGAAGGAAGAAAGAAAGAAAGAAAAGAAGAAGAAGAAGAAGAAGAAGAAAGAAAGAAAGAAAGAAAGAAAAAGAAAAAAGGAAGGGAAGAAGAAAGAAAGAAAGAAAGAAAGAAAGAAAGAAAGAAAAAAGAAAAGAAAGAAAGAAAGGAAAGAAGAAAGAAAGAAAGAAAGAAAAGGAAGGGAAGAAGAAAGAAAGAAAGAAAGAAAGAAAGAAAGAAAGAAAGAAAAGAAGAAACAAAGAAAGAAAGAGAGAAAGAAAGAAAGAAAGAAAGAAAGAAAAGGAAGGGAAGAAGAAAGAAAGAGAGAAAGAAAGAAAGAAAGAAAGGAAAGAAGAAACAAAGAAAGAAAGAGAAAGAAAGAAAGAAAAGGAAGGGAAGAAGAAAGAAAGAAAGAAAGAAAGAAAGAAAGAAAGAAAGAAAGAAATAGAAAGAAAAGGAAGGGAAGGAAAGAAGAAAGAAAGAAAGAAAGAAAGAAAGAAAGAAAGAAGAAAGAAAGAAAGAAAAGAAGAAGAAGAAGAAAGAAAGAAAGAAAAAGAAAAAAGGAAGGGAAGAAGAAAGAAAGAAAGAAAGAAAGAAAAAAGAAAAGAAAGAAAGAAAGGAAGGAAGAAAGAAGAAAGAAAGAAAGAAAGAAAGAAAGAGATAGAAAGAAAAGGAAGGGAAGAAGAAAGAAAGAAAGAAAGAAAGAAAGAAAGAAAGTATGAACAAAGAAAGAAAGAAAGAAAGAAAGAAAAGGAAGGGAAGAAGAAAGAAAGAGAGAAAGAAAGAAAGAAAGGAAAGAAGAAACAAAGAAAGAAAGAAAGAGAAAGAAAGAAAGAAAGAAAGAAAGAAAGAAAGAAAGAAAAGGAAGGGAAGGAAGGAAGAAAGAAAGAAAGAAAGAAAGAAAGAAAGAAAGAAAAGGAAGGGAAGGAAAGAAGGAAGAAAGAAAGAAAGAAAGAAAGAAAGAAAGAAAGAAAGAAAGAAAAAGAAAAGAAAGGGAAGGGAAGAAGGGGAAGAAGGAAAAGAAAGAAAGAAAGAAAGAAAGAAAGAAAGAAAGAAAGAAAGAAAGAAAAGGAAGGGAAGAAGAAAGAAAGAAAAGAAAAAGAGAAAGAAAGAGAGGAAAGAAAGAAAGAAAGAAAGAAAGAAAGAAAGAAAGAAAGAAAGAGAGAAAGGCAGAGGAACCAGGGTCTCAGGACCATCACTTGAAACAGAGCAGCTCAACTTTCCTGGGCTGCCTGCCAGCTGGACTTTTATAGAAGAGGAAAGTAACTCATCTTGTTTAAGGCATTGTTATTTGGTGTCTGTTACAGTAACTAAACCATTATCCTAACTGGTAGATCGCAAAATGCTTCTAGAGGCAGTTTTTAGCTGTGCTCTTGCTGAGTCTTCCTGTGGCAGCTGTGAATTACATCCCTTTAAGAGATGTCACATGGTGTCACCTTTCCAGCTCCTCCTAGTCTGTATCTGTTGGAGTCCTTAAAATGAGTTCTCAACCCAGAAAGCATACCCTCTTAGGATGCTGCTATGGAAAACTCCATCACTGCTTTCCAGCTTTGCCCATGCTCAGGGATCTAGGGGACTTCATTGATTCAGTTATTCCTTTATTTCACTGTACTATTTATATGAAACTATTCTTTGGTCTACTTCTTGAATCCTGTAAGTAACGTTCCTTTTTCCATTTCAAAACAGAAGATGAAGTTCATCTTTTTTATTTATTTTTTTAATGTTTATTTCTGAGACAGAGGAGACAGAGCATGAGTGGGGGAGGGGCAGAGAGAGAGGGAGACACAGAATCAGAAGTAGGCTCCAGGCTCTGAGCTGTCGGCACAGAGCCTGACGTGGGGCTCAAACCCACAAACCGTGAGATCATGACCTGAGCCGAAGTAGGTCGCTCAACTGACTGAGCCACCCAGGCTCCCCAAGTTCATCTTTTTAACTGCTTAATGGTATTCTGTTGTCCGTATTTATACTAATCTATTTGGCTGAGAGATTGATGGACATGGGGCCCAGGAATGGGCATTTTTTTTTCATTTTTTAAGTAAGTTTTTACTTTTAATTTCAGTATAGTTAACATACAGTGTTATGTTAGTTTCAGGTGTACCATACCATGGTTCAACAATTCTATACATTAAGAACCCATGTTGGAGCATTTCAAGGTGACGTTTTATGATGTCTGCAACTTAATTTCAAATGTTTCTACCAAAAAAAATACATCTAGGCTATATCTACACCTTATCTATCAAAAGAGAAAATAAAGCAAATGTAGCACAAAGTGAAGAAGCATTGAATCTAGGTAAACTGTATACATGTGTTCGTTGTTATAATCTTCCAATTTTTCTTCTTTTTCATCATAAGTGTACTTTTTAATCCATAACATTCCATTGGATATAATATATCACATCTTCTTTATTCATTCACTATCAATGGACACTTGGACTGCCTCCATAATATGGCTATTGTAAATATTGCTGCAGCAAACCTAGGGGTGCATGTATCCCTTTGAATTAGTGTTTTTGTGTTTTTGGGGTAAATACCCAGTGGTGAGATTGCTGGATCACAGGATAGTTCTATTTTTAACGTTTAAAAAAATTATTTAAGGTTTTTTATTTATTTGTCTTGAGAGAGAGAGAGCACACACGCAGGGGAGGGGCAGAGAGAGAAAGGGAAAGAGAGAATCCCAAGCAGGCTCCACGCTGTCAGCACACAGCCCAGCGCAGGGCTCAGTCTCACAACTCTGAGATCATGACCTGAGCCAAAATCAAGAATCAGTGGCTTAACCTACTGAGCCACCCAGATGAGCCTATTTTTAACTTTTTGAGGAACCTCCATACTGTCTTCCACAGTGGCTGCACCAGTTTTCATTCCCACCAACAGTGCAGGAAGATTCCTTTTTCTCTACATCCTTGCCAACACTTATTGTTCCTTGTGTTTTTTATTTTAGCCATTCTGACAGGTGTGAAGTGATATTCCATTATAGTTTTAATTTGTATTGCCCTGATGATGAGGACATTGAACATCTTCTCATGTGTCTGTTGGCCATCTGGATGTCTTCTTTGGAGAAATATCTGTTCATGTCTTCTGACCATTTTTAATTGCATTATTTGGGGGGGGGGGGTTGGGGTGTTCAGCAATACAAGTTCTTCATATGTTTTGGATATCAACCCTTTATTGGATATATCATTTGCAAATACTTTTCCCATTACATAGGTTGTCTTTTAGTTTTGTTGGTTGCTTCCTTTGCTGTGCAGAGGAAAATATGTGTACACATTTTTACGTAGTCCCAATAGTCTATTTTTGCTTTTGTTTCCCTTGCTTGAGGAGATGTATCTAGAAAAATGTTGCTACAGCTTATGTTAGAGAAATTACTGCCTGTGTTCTCTTCTAGGATTTTTACGGTTTCAGGTCTCACATATAGGTCCTTAACCCGTTTTGACTTTGTTTTTGTGTGTGGTGTAAGAAAGTGGTCCAGTTTCATTGTTTTGCATGTAGCTGTCCAGTTTTCCTAACACCGTTTGTGAAGAGACTTTCCCATTGCATATTCTTGCCTCATGAATGGGCATTTTATGAAAATGTATTAATGTACTTATTTTTCTGGAGAGTGGATCCAAAATTTAGTCAAATTCTGAACAGATTCATAATCCAAAAGCAGGTATGTGACTTAAATGGACCAATCCTTGATTTAATCATTTGATTTCACCTTTTTTGTGCTCTAGGTGCTCTGTCTATGCATTCAACTAAATCACTCCAACCTCTTTCCTAGAAATGTGAAAGCTGTCTAGAAAAAACACAGACAAAAACAGAAACATAGAACCAAAATGAACAGTATTACTAGGTTTAAATTTGATGGTTCCATTTTACCTCCAGGTCTTCAGTGGAGAGGACTAATTCTCAGTGTCTACATTTGAGTTTAGTTAAACAATCCCCAAATACCTTCCCATCGGGCTTTCAAAACCTGAGTTTCTGTACTATATCTTCATAAGGTCTATTTCTTTTCCTCTGTAGAATGTGTCCTTATTATATTTTCTTCCCTTTGCATCTATTCTAAAGCACCAGTTTTGAGAAGATACATAGGCTCCATTAAACACTTGAAGAACACCCTATATGTTTGCTTTCATCCCTACAATTTAATGCCATGAACTAGATAGTCTAAAATTGTGATTCGAGGGATGCCTGACTGGCTCAGTTGGAGGAGCATGTGAGCTTGATCTCAGGGTTGTGGGTTTGAGCCCCCCCCCAAAAAAAAGCTTAAAAAATATATAATAAAATTGTCATTCAAAGCATGTTCTTTGAATACCAGTGATTTTAACATTGAACTACCATGATAAGAACTTTAAGGGGAAAAATACAACTGCCTATTTTGATTTTGAGGGATCTCAATTCTGAGATACACACAGAAGTGCAAAGACCATAGATGATTATAGGCAAATTACTTTTAGACTATGAAACAGAAATGGAATACCCTATCTACAAGGAGAATCCTGACTCCCATCAGTCACCAGGGGTTCTCAGGAATTACATTTGGAAAATTAGGGATTCCAAATGTAATTCCTGAGAACCCCTGGTGACTGATGGGAATCAGGATTGTCCTTGTAGATAGGGTATTCCATTTCTGTTTCATATCCTGAGCTCTTTTGATAACCATCAGCCAACTGAATGATCCTTTCAGTTTCTGTTATGAGTCTGTATCCCATGAACTACAAGCATAATCTATGCTTCTCAGAGCCATTGGTTGATACACAAGGTTTTGTTCATACATGGTGTTGATAAAAGAAAATTAGAAGACAATAGTGGAGTGGAAGAAGCCATAGGAAGGAGAGAGAGACCAAGGAAGACTGAGAAAGGAAGAAACAAGTTGGCCGGTCTAGTAACATGATCCACACTTACTCTTTAGATACACCCCATGAGGAGCTTAGAGGCTTACCCAAAGTCAGGGCTCTATCCCTCAAGAGAGCTAGAACTTTGGTGAAGACTCTATCTCTGGCAGAATAGCTGGTACTGTTCCAGTTCACAGAAAACTACACTGTGCGGTAGACACATCTGTACTGTAATGGAAGAGGAGTTCAGGCTCTTGGTCTGCTATTAACTAATAGAACGACCTTAGGCAAGCCATGTAGTTCTAGGAGAGTCAGGGTTTTTTTTTTTTTTATCTGAAAACTGAGGTAGTAGGACTCGGTGACTCTCCTAAGGTCCTTTCCTGCTTGAAAATGGCACAATTCTTAGGATCACTTGTATGTATAGCCAGGTGTTCAGGTTTATCTATTGCGAAATGGAACCACCCAACACTTAATTGCCATAAAGTAGCAAGCGTTGTATTATGCTCACACATTCCGTGAGACAGGACAGTGGGGGTGGCTTGTGTCCCACAGTGTCTGGAGTCTCAATTGGGAATGACTTAGTTAAGGGTGACTCAAAGGCACTGGAATCATCTGGAGGCTGCCCCACTGACACATCTGATGCCTGAGCTAGAATGACGAAGTCTGAGCTCAGTAGAGTCTGACAAGCAGAATGCCTATTTGTGGCCTCCCCACATGACTTGGGCTTCACAAAACATGGCAAATGGGTTCCCAGAGGGAGTGTCTTGAGAGTGAGCATCCCGACAGTGAGCACTGCAAAACAGGCAGAAGCTACATGGTCTTTTCAGACCTAGCCATAGAAGTCACTTAGTAACACTTCTAATATATATATATATATATATATATATATATATATATATAGTAGTATATAGTATATAGTATATATATATGTATATACACACACTATATATATACTATATACTATAGTATACTATATACTATATATAATAATATAATATATTACTATACTAATATATATATAAATATATAACATATATATTTACATATATAATAAACAAATCAGTAAGGCTAGCCTGGATTCAAGGAAAGGGGAAGGAGACTGCAGATCTTTTTGCAGGGTTAGCAAGTTCATATTGTGAAAGGACTGTCATTGCTACCATCTTTGGAAAGACAAGTGGTGCCTTACAATCCTTAAAAGCCCAATTATCTGTCTGGAATAGTTCATAGGCACCATCTTAAATCTTTCTGAGATCTTAAGAAGGTATTTAAAGTCACATCATTGGTCTCGTTTTTACTCTGGGACTGTGTCTTCCTGATAGCACCCTGGATTTGACCTTTGCACTGAGGACCTTTCTTACTTTGAGAATGCTTTATGCCCTGGAAGACTGGTTTGAGCCCTCTAATACTTCCTCTAAATTTTGCTGGAAAATTGAACAGATTCTTTCTCTTCAATCATATTTTATCATCAGTAACTAAAAGAAACCAGTGGGCACATTCAGCTTCCCGCCAGGAAATCTCCTTAGCCAGATCCACTAGTTCATTCAGTGTACTTTCTATTTTTCATGTTACTGCAGGTGACGGCGTTGCTAAACCTTTCATGATCATGTATCAAGGTCACCTTTTTCCACCTTCCAACTATAATTTCCTCCTTGTCCCTCTAGCCTTCACTGACAGCCTACTCAAGGTCCATCCACATTTCACTAACAAACTTCCTAAGGCCATTTGACCTTGAGAGATTAAACACATAGTTAATGGCCAGATAGTATATAGATATGGAACTCTGACTCACCATCTTCTTATGGCTAAGAAACCAAGCCATAATCTGTAGTAACCAGCCCAGGAAGCCAGCCTACTATAAATCAGACTTGCAGGAAGTCAGAATGCTAATCACTAGCAAAATTCCAGGAACGCAGACAATAACCCCTATAACAATCGGCCTAAAGTGACCAGGACTTGATTAGTAACTGACGGCTCCCTTAATTTTTGTCACTGTTTCCAACTTAAGACCAACCAGAAGAAGCTGGATGTGTACCCTAACCAATCACCCAGGACGATGCCCTGCTTCTAGTTAGCCCACCTACAGCACCCCACACCACCAGTCTCTAATCAGAACAATGTCCTCCCTTTCTTCAACTGAAAGTATCCCACACCTCTGCCTGCCTTTGACTTTCTGCCAAAATGCAAGTGATGGTGAAGTTCTAAATAAGAGCTTTTGCCTCTTCTCATCTACTTGGTCTTACTTTATTTCCACAAGCTTCCTCCTACTGCTCAGTAAAAAGCCAATGGCTTATGCTTTTGTTGTTTTTTGTTGTTGTTGTTGTTGTTGTTGTTGTTATGAAAGATTCTCTCTTCCAGGTACCAAATTCTGTTCTGGTTATCTATTACTGCATTAAACCACCCCAAAACTTAGTGGCATAAAATAACCACCCCAAAACTTAGTAGAATGATACAAGTCACTTAGGCTCACAGAGCCTGTGGGTCAGGAACTCATCCAGGACAAATAAGAATGGCTTATCTATGCTCCACAATGTCTGGGCCCTCATGTGGGAAAACTTGCATGGCTGGGGGCAGGAATGATCTGGAGGCTGCCTCATTCACCTGTTCGACACCTGGGCTGAGGCAACTAGAAGGCCAGGCTCCACTGGGGCTGGTGACCACTGGCTTTAGCTCTTGCCAGCATGGGAGCTGGGCTCTGTGATGGAGTGTCCTAAGAGATGCAACCAGACATCTCTTAGGAAAGAGAAAGGCAGAAGCTTCACAGCCTTTCCTGACATAGCCTTGGAAGTCACCTTTGTTGGTTTAGCGAAGCAAATCACCAAAGCTAACCTCGATTCAAAGGGAGGGAATTAGATTCACCTCTTATTATTATTATATTATTATTGAGTTTATATATTTATTTTGAGAGAGAGAGAGTGAGTGTGGGAGGGGCAGAGAGAGAGACAGAGACAGAGAAAGAGAATCTCAAGCAGCCTCCATGCTGTAAGCACAGAGGCTGACGTGGGGCACAAACTCATCATCTGCGAGATCAAGACCTGAGTCGAAACCAAGAATTGGACGCTTAACCGACTGAGACACCCAGGCGCCTCTAGACTCACCTCTTAATGGGAGAGTGACAAAGTCCCTCTGCACAATTACACGCAGGGTGGGAGATGCTGTTGCAGCCGTTTTTGGTAACTATGATTTGCCACTACAGATCACCCTCTTCCTGACATCTGTCTACTCATTCATTCCTACTACTTATTTTTACCCTACTTCCTCTCAAAAAGAATTTGAGACACCCAGCCATATTTAGAAGATAGACTGGTGGGCGTGGAAACAGAACAAATGAAATTGGTTGAGCTCAGATAATAATCTCATACAGGTATTCATTTATTCATTCCATAAGTATTTTTTAAGCGTTAACAGTGGCTTGCATGCTGTGATCACCTCAGATGTGAGGTGAGCAAAATTAACATAGGCCTTGTTCTCATGAAGCCTAAGCCCCACTGGAGAGGCGGACATTTAAAAATAATCCCACAAATACGTAACTACAAGTGCTATAATCTTATGAGTGTTACACAACAACGGTCCCAGAACTAACTAACGAGTGTGCAACAGAGAAGTCTGGTTTAGTCCAAGGCATCAGAGATTTCCCTGAAAAAGGTGACAGTTAGGCTAATAACTCAAAGATGACCAAAAAGGCAGGTAACTAAACCAGGAGGTTGCCAGATATGTTACATGAGCCACTGATAGCACAGAGATGTATTCTTATTGTCATTATTATGCATTTATTTCACAGTTTTGTGCAATTTGTGACAAGTGATATTGCTACAAACCAATATGATATTGGTTTTCCATATTTGTTAGCACATAAGGTTTTCCTGTAAAAATAAATAGTTTTAAGTTTAACAAAGTTGTCAGTTTAAAGAATAATGGTAAGTTAAAGAATAGGGTAGGCATTACACAAGAGAGATAAATATCATGTAGGTGATGTGTGGATACCTGAAGCTTAGAATGCACTAGACTTGTTATGTTGGGGGACCAGGTAGGGAGGAGAGTCATGGTCAGTAAAGGGGGCATCCTGGTACAAAAACCCTGAGGTGGAAAGGGTGGGGGTGGGGGTCCAAGAAACAGAAAAGTAGCCAATACAACTTGAGCAGAAAGCAAGAGGGAATAGTTTGTAGTGAGCTAAGGGAAGCCAGCAGGGCCCTGGTGTTCAGGGACTTCAGTTCAGAACTGAAGTCACCAAAAATAAAAATGAGCAATTGTACTCTTTTCCCTTAAATATTGTACCTGCAGCAGGTGAATACAAAATCAGTGGTATTTGAGTAGTATCCTTAGAACAAATTTATACTATCTAGATAGCAACGATATTGACTTACAGAGTCTGAGAGCTAATATTCCAGTTGGGAATGGTGTTGTTTCACATGTTTTAATTATCCTAATAGCAGTGGGACATCACTGAAGAATTTGGGAAAGGAGAGCGATAAATCTAGTTTTCAAGGTCTTAAAAAAAGGGAATTTTTATCAATATAATTCATGCATTTGCAAAAATTGTACAGAAGAGCTAATAGTAATAATAAACAATATTTTTGCTCTCCAACCTCTTTCCCAGCCCCAGAAGCAACCACTTTAACTCTCTTCTGTTGTTATTCTTCTGACAGTTTTCTTATCTTTATATATGAATATATGCTTATATCTCTATTTCTTGATTTATTGAGTTGGGGACAGCATACTCAACAATCACATGTGCTTGCTTAGATTTCTTGGGCTCACCTTTCTCCCAGGCTCACAGCTTGTCCTGCCCAGGCCATCCCAGCAGTGACAACTAAGCCTGAGCTTCCGGTTCTACCACAGGAGGTCTTCAGGCCACATGCCCAGATCTGGCTTCCCCAGTGGGACCAAGGCAGTTCAGTGACACAACCTGCATGGGGATGAGGGTAGTTAACTCTCCAGGCAGCACATTATGACCAATGGAAGATAGAAAACAAAGGCAGATTGCAGATATATTTTCTCTTCTTTTCTCCCTCTGATGGATTGTTCCAGGCAAAATATTTCCACACATTCTGTCCAAAGAGGCCCTTTGTGACTGAGTGGTCACCTGCTGAGGAACCAGCTATGTTTATTCGTGGTACTTTATGAAGCAATAGCCAGTGCAGTAAAGCAACGTCTCTTATCTGCTGCCAGTCCTTTCCTGCTTCTTCCATTTCCCTAAGTCTTGCAGAGCTGGGATGACACATCCTAATAAAGCATTAGCCTTTAAGCTTTGCCTCAGGCTGTTTTCTAGGAAAATTAGGCTAAGACAGATATTGCCAATCTTATCTATTGATTTACAGCTATGACTTAACACCATCACTCACATCTTTCTCCCATGTTCCTATAGTTAACTCATTCTTAGTTCTATTAGCTATGCTTGTAACTTTCAGCTTTGTGCTTGTAACTTTACTTCTTTTTGCAACCACCTGAGATAGGTCTCTGGCATTTTGCAGGATGAAGACACTGGTATCCCTTTCCTTCTTTTACTTCTCCCTCTTTCACTCCAAACCTCTGCATCATACTTTCACATGCTTAAGGTTGACAGCATTTGCATCCTCTTCTCTAATCACGATTGTCCTGTTATTTCCCTAAGTGCTGATTCTAAATTTGAAGTGCAATATACAGTGCCTATGCTATGATGACTGTCTGTTGAACAATAAATGTTTGCTGAGAGTTTCCTGTGTTTCAGGCACTGTTCTGTGGGCTCTAGGGATAAAACCATGAACAAAACAGACAAATCCTTGCCCTTGCAGAGTTCAAATTTCAGTGCAGAGACAAAGAATAAGATAAATATGTAAAATATATTGTTGGTGGCTAAGTACTAGGAAGAAAATAAAGCAAGGAAGAATAGGAAGAGTCAGGCTAAGTGGCTGAAATTTTAGGTAGGCTGGGCAGGGAAGGCTGCACTCAGAAGGTAACCTTATGGAAGTGAGGGAGAAAGATAAATGGCCATCTTGGCAAAGGGAACAGCATTTGAAGCAAAAGGACTAGCAAGTACAAGAGCCCTAAGGCAAGAGTGTGCTTATCTTGCAGGAATGACAGCAAAGAAGCTCATGTGGCTGGATTGATCAAGGGGGAAATGTACAGGGGACTAAGGAAAGAGAAGAAATAGGGAGCAGATTGTGTAGGGCCATGTAAGTCCTAGTGAGGATGCTGGCTTTTGTTGTAAGAGAGATGGGACACCTTGAGAGGGTTTTGAACAGCGGAGTGACAGGATCACTCTTGATATTGTGTTGAGAAGAGACTGATTGGGGGCAAAGGATGAAGCAAGAAATCTAGCTAGGAGAAGATTGAAATAATCTACGAAAGTGATGATGGTGGCTTGAAGTAGAGTGTGGTAGCAGTGAAAAGGATGAAAAGTGGTCAGAATCTGGATATATGTTGAAGGTAGAACCAACATAATTGGTGAATGGTTGGATATGGGAGAAAAAAAATGGAGTGAAGAATGACCATATGGTTTTTGACCTGAGCAACCACAAGAGTGGTGTTGTCCCCTCACGAGATGAGGAAGACAATGAGAAGAGCAGGCTTTGAGGGAAAAGACCAGGGACCCAACCTTAGCTGGGTTGGGTTGCTGTTTTAGTTGTCTATTACTGCATAGCAAATCACCACAAAACTGCCATGGCTTATGGCTTCTGTGGGTCAAGATTCAGAGACAGCTCAGCAGATTTCTCATCGAAACTATCCTGGTTTTATCACTGAAAGTCCTAAAACCCACTGGTTCCTGGGGCACCCCTCCCAAATTGTGAGCTCCGGTGATGGGTGCAGGCTTTGCAGCCAAAGAAATTGGAACTGAAGGCAGCGCTGTTTTTAGTGCCAAATGAACATGGCATGAACTATCTGCCTGTAGCAGTTGCTATCACTGATTTTTCTCTTGATCACTAATGCTGGCAACCATGATTTTTAGTTCACAATAATGGATCACCTGTTGTTATGTCCTTTCGAGTGGTACAAGTTAAGTGTAAAACTCAAGTGCTTTGTGATCATAGTATTAACAGTCCATGTTTGACTTGGCCTGTGGATTAACTGTTGCGCTTTGTATTAAGATTATTTTGGCCACCTTGGATAATCAGGATAGATCCCCACCCAAAATTTGGTTTAAATGTTGAGATTGATGCACACACCAAGAGGCTATGGAAAAGTTAATTTATTTATATCATTGAAGCATCTGGGAAGAGCAGGGCGGACATCTCCAGCCAGCCCGGGTGCTTTGAGACAGCAGGGAAAGGAGACAGATGGGCTTGGAGTTTCTATTGTGGTGAGGGAGTGTGGGTGGGATGAGGGTTCCCAGTGTGGGTACAGGTTGTGTGGTTTGAACCTCCCAGTAGCACCAAAAGAGAGAACAGGCTTTCGTGGCAGCTTGCCCAGATGTAGGGCAGGGTAGGGATACAGAAGGGATGAGGCTACAAAAATGGAGTCAGCCTCCTACTACAGAGATAGCGCTAGGTTAATTTTTAAAACTGTGAATAGTGTGACAGTGTTTTCTAAAAGTTCAGATCATGAAAACGAGAACACCTGAAATATCACAAGCATGGTCGAGATATCACTGAAAGGGAGGTTAACTGTGTGATTTTATGATGCAAGGAAAGATACACACAACTGGACTAGGGCAGTAAATAGCCTGAACAGAGAATGCTGTACAATATGCAGAAAATAATCTTAGGTTGGGCGAGACTGAGGAGGAGACTGTGAAAACACATGCGGGGACTGAATCTCACAAGTCTGGTATTAGACAAGGAAACACTGAATTAATCAAATGTTTGTCCCCCAAAGGTACCAATGTTCAGCTGAAAACAGTGACCACAGAATTAGTTTGGGCATACCACATGAATGAACACACATTATTTGATCATCCCCCTTCTGGCTCTGTGGACCTGAGTAAAGTTATATTTACTGATTCATGGGCTGGAACTAAAATGTCCTGTGGGGCAATCTGAGAACAGATCTGTTGGCCTCTGTATTGGATTGCCAGGGCTAAACAGTACCACAAATCAGGTGGCATAAAACAACAAACAAATTGTAGCCCCTCACGGTTCTGGGGACTAGATGTCTGAAATGAAGGTGTCAGCAGGGCCGGGCTCCCTCTGAGGTTCTAAGAGGAATCTGTTTGGTGCCTGTCTCCCAGTTTCTGGTGGCTCTGCCAATCCTTGGCATTCCTTGGCTTGTAGCTCCATTGTTCCAGTTTCTGCCTTCATCTTCCCATGGCCATTCCCCTCCCCCCACCCACCTACCACACCCCCCCACCATGTCCAAATTTCCCTCTTCTTAAAGGACATGGGCCCATGCTAATCCAATATGACCTCATCCTGACTTGATTACATCTGCAAAGACCCTATTCTCAAATAAGGTCACATTCACAGGTTTCAGATGGACTTGAGTTTTGCGGAGGACACTATTCAACCCAGAATGACCCCTTACACTGTAGAGCTCATTCTGTCAGATCTTACCCATGAATGTACTTTCCTTAATATGTTAAGTAATGCATTGAATTACAGCAACAACAACAACAAAATGTTTACCCCCTCTTAGGTATTGTACTTATTTATTTTATTTATTTGAATGTTTATTTAATTTTGAAAGAGAGAGAGAGCTCCTGCACAAGTGGGGGAGGGGCAGAGAGAGGGGGACAGAGGATCTGAAGCAGCTCTCTGCACCCACTGGGCCACCCAGGCTCCCCCCACCACCGTCTTAGGTATTTTAATGTGAAAAATGGAGTCTCAAAGCATTTTCTTGGTTTCTATGAAGATTTTAAGAAAAGTGTAGAAAGCAGAAAACAAAAGATTGTTGATACCTTGTTCACATAAAAACTAGACCTTGCTCATCTATCTGCGTATTCAGCAGAGAGTGCAAATGTAAATCCTGGCAAATTCTATTCAGTCTATAAACTTCTCTAATGTAGACTTAATAATGGCAGAGCTGCAAGTCAATGTGAATTTACATTTGACTGTATTCAGTTTTACCACTACATAAAAGAACCGCCCCCCCCACCCATGTCTTAAAGGCTGCAGGCAGTTCAGAGAAATGTTATTGGCAAAGGAAACAAAGATTTAAAGCAACATACTTATGGGACACCTGGGTGGCTCAGTCAGTTAAGTTTCTGACTTCCACTTAGGTCATGATCTCATGGTTTGTGGGTTCGAGCCCTGCTTTGGGGCTCCAGACTAACAGCTCAGAGCCTGGAGCTTGCTTCAGATTCTGTGTCTCCCTCTCTGTTTCTGCTCCTCTCCTGATTGCTCTCTGTCTCTCTCTCTTGCTCAAAAATAAACATTAAAAAAATAAAATAAAATAACCTACTTATATCAGAAGACAGAAAAAAAATCATTGTTATTTTTTATTAAATATAAGTAACATTTGTTTCATGCTACTGTATTTATGTTATCTTTTAAAACCACCTTAAGAATACATAGTAAAACAGCCTATAAAATTTAAATTTCCAATATAAAGTTTAAAAAGAGATCAAATAAATCGCTATATCCAGGACAAGAAGTAAACTATTAAAATGTTATATTTTTCTCAGACATATTATTTAATTAGTCCTACTATTAATTACTTCTAAATGCCATTGTTAACTAGTCCTATTATTATTTATTTATGTATTTATTGTAGTATTTATGTTTATGAGCATATATTGATCTCTAGCATTCTGCTTTTGAGAGTCGTTTCATAAAGATTTCAAATAAAAATTAGAAAGAACTTCATTAGCTTCTTTAGACCTCATAATCACATTTTCTGTTTATTTAATGAAATTGAAATCTGTAGCCCGCTGAAAACAAAACGAATCTGAAGCTAGTAACCATTATTTTAAATAGGTGGTAGACAATATTTAACATTTTATAAGATGAGGATTAATTGTAACTGAAATAAATATTTCATCATATGATTTAATAAAGTGGGTACTAACTACATTATTTAATAATGTACACCCTAATCTGAAAGAAATCACATGAAAGCTTTATCTGTAGCTTTTATCTAATGTGTCTTTTAAAACTCAGGAGTCCCAGAAATCCTGCCAGTCACACTGAAAAGAATCTATGCGATTAATTTACAGTGATCTGCTGTTCAAAATCCTTTCTAGCTAATGACGTGGCCCTAAGGATGAATATTAGGAATAGCTAAAAAGGTTTGCCAGTGTTTAAATATATTCAAAAAACCACTTTTAGTGTTTATTGTTTTTCACCGATCTTTGCTCCCGTGGACTCTCCCCACAAGAATGCTCTGTGTTCCTGACAGCCTGGGAATGGAGGAATCCAGGTCTTTCCACAAAGACTGTCTCCATCACTCTCACAACCCTACTCTACAATGTCTCACAACTGAAAACATTTCAACATTTGAAGATACGCTATTTCCAACGCTGCTCCGCTTTAACTGAAATACACATAGAACAGAGAAAGATGGGAAATTTAAACTGTTGATGTTGTCTGGATCCATCACGAAAACGAATCGCCCTTTGGCTTAACCCCGGAGTATTTACACCACAGGGCCACCTCTGAGCTTTGAGATGGGTGAGAGGTATGCCTTTCTTTTGTAAAGTGAGAGGAAAAGCAGAAACAGGAAAGAGTCCGTGCAGATGTTGAGGATCCTGTAGCTGATTTCCTTAAACTATTTTCTTCTTGGAAAGCAACTGCAGTTTGAAGACCACTGGTGTAGGAGAGGGAGAGCAGATGGACTAAGGACATGTGGCAGGATGGTAGGGCAGCACTGAGGACCCCCTGGAGGTTAACCGTAATGAATTTAAAATGAAATTAGTCATGTGTTTTCCATTAGCTGCAGTCTGTTGGACTGATACAGGCATGAAGAAGGCAGAGAACTGGATTTAACTGGGGTTGTAGGTTTAACCAAGCAAGTAGTCTTGAGAATCGAAAGATGTGATACAGTGACCAACAGGACAAAAACAAAAAACAAAAAACAAAAAACAAAACAAAACAAAACAAAAAAAAAACCAACCAGGAGGCCAGGAGGAAAGAAAGAAAGAAAGAGAAAAGTAATCACAGTGCACTACTAGATTCTGCAAGGATACATTTTTATATAGACTTTAGCTCCTGACACATCATACTCTCTAAGACCAACCAGTCTATGTGATGTCACCTCTCCACCCCCATCCTCTTTGCTGTGGATTTAGACCTTTTTTATTCTTATTTTATCTTAGTAAGGGTCCTGAGGGAAAGAGGTAGGTGATAAACATATGATGTGCATAGTTTGTCATTTTGAAAAAAAGTTCTCAAATTACATTTTAATTTTTTTTAATTATATTTATTTATTTTTGAGAGAGTGAAACAGAGTGTGAGCAGGGGAGGGGCAGAGAGAGAAGGAGACACAGAATCCAAAGCAGGGTCCAGGCTCTGAGCAAGCATTCAGCACAGAGCCCGACGTGGGTCTCAAACCCACGAACCGTGAGATCATGACCTGAGCCGAAGTCGGACACTTAACCGACTGAGCCACCCGGGTGCCCCTAAAATTACATTTTAAAAGATCACTCTGGCTCTTAGAGAATGGATTTGGTGGAGACAAGAATGAATGTACTAACCGCAGGGCAATGTTGCAGTAATCCAAGGGTGCCGGTAACTTGGTCCAAAGTGGTAGATGGTGGAAATGGAAAGAAGGACATGGTGTGGAGAGTTGTTCAGGATAGAAAATTGACATGACTGGGTTATGGAATGGAAATGAGGAATAAAAAAGAGGAATTTGCCCAGGCTTCTTGCTAATGGCTATGCTCACTACTAAGATAGGGAACACTGGGAGAGGGCATTTTTGGTAGAAGACTATTTCTGTAGTTTTAAAGCTACTGAGCTTGAAGTATCACTGATATATCCAAATGAAGATGTCAAAGAGGCACATGCTGTATGAGTTTCGAGGTGATGTCTGAGAAGGAGACATATATTAGGGAGTATGATGGTGTATCAAAGGACAACAAGGTAAATGAATGGATAAAATCTGTTAGGAAGTGAACACAGAATAAGAAGGGACAGGGGTTGTAGGATACTATAAAAAATGGCCATATGCTCCTCTCATCCTGGGTTGCATGATTCATTGCAAAGTGATTTTGTCTCCCATTTACTTTGACCAATAGAATATAGTGAAAACAGTGTGGGAATCTGAGCCGAGATATCAAGAGGCTTGCAGCTTCTGCTCTTGACTTTGAGACTACCACGTTAAGAAGCCCAGACTAGCCTTCTTGAGGATAATGGACAATGAGAGGGAGATCCAGCCAAAAGCCATCACTAACCACCGTACATGTGAATAAGGTCATTTTGGATTATCCAGTCCCCAGTTTTACCATTAGATGACCATAGCTGCATGAGCAACCATAGGTAAGAGCAGCAGATGGGTTGAAGGTCATGATCACTTAGCCAAGCCAAACCCAACTTGCTGACCCACAGAATCATGAACAAATAAAATATTTGCTATGATTTGGGGGTTTTTTTGGATTTTTAATTTTTTTTAATGTTTATTTATTTTTGAGAGAGAGACACACACACATTGTGAGCTGGGGAGGGTCAGAGAAAGGAGACACAGAATTTGAAGCAGGCTCCAGGCTCTGAGCTGTCAGCACACGGGGTTTGAACCCACGAACCACGAGATCATGACCTGAGCTGAAGTTGGATGCGTAACTGACTGAGTCAACCAGGCCCCCCATTTTTTTTGATATTTAAAAAAATATTTTCTATTTTTAAGCCGCTAAGTTCTCAGATAGTTTGCTGTGCAGCAATTGACCACTGATGCAGGAGCCTAGTGGTGGAGAAATTCCAATATTTAAATATTGGACAAAGAAACAGAAGATGGTTTCCTGACACCCCAAAAAAGTGAAAGAAAGAAGGGGAGAAAATCAGAAAGGTATAGTGTCACAGCAACAAGCAATAGACCCACAGAAATCAAGGAGTGTTTCATGAATGAGGGAATGCCAACAGTATCAAATATGGCTGAAAGTTCAAATCAGATGAGGTGAAAATGCCTGTTGGATTTAATGACATCAAGGTCGTGAAAACTCAGTGTGACATTTGGGGCAGAGGGAAAATTGGTAAGTTCAGTTTTAGACAGGTAGAGTTTGACGTGCATAAGGGATGTCTCAGTACGTGGCTAGATGATATGTCCAGCACATAGTTACATGATCTGAGCTTGGAGCTCAGTGGAAGGTTTAGGGCTAGTCAGCATGTAGATGATACAGCTAGAAGCATAAACGACATCCACAGGGAGGCTGTGGAGTATGGCATGGGGAGGGGATCTTGGGGAACACTAAGATTGTAGAGGGTACACACAGGCAGAAACACCACAAAGAGAGGCCCATGAATTAGCAGAACTGGGAAGAAGAGGTGTGTGAAAGCTAAAAGAATAGTATTTCAAAAAGGGGTGAGAAGTAACTGTGTCAGATGCAGCAGAGAGCTCTAGTAAGACAAGACCCAGGAAGGCACCCCATTGACCCTGACACCATTTGCCAGAGCATTTTCAGTAGGGTGGTAAGGCCAGCATTTAGAGCAAAGACTGAACATTAGAATATGGGTATTGATATGTAAAGAGAATCCCAGCAGAGAGAAGGGAGAAAGAGAACACTTTAAATGTCAACTGTTTGGGGTTTTGATTTGGTCTTGTTTTGTTTTAGGCTATTTGACTTGAGCTTGTTTCTTAATCAAGGGGGAAATGTAGTTTAAGAAACAACAACGACAATGGGAGCGTCTAGGTGGTTCTGTCGGTTAAGCGACTGACTTGAGCTCAGGTTATGATCTCTTGGTTCATGAGTTCAAGCCCTGCATTGGACTCTGCACTGACAGAGTCAGTGGAATTCTCTTTTGGAGAATTCTCTTTTGGAATTCTCTTTTCCTCCCTCTCTCCCTGCCTCTCCCACACTCACACACTATCTCTCAGAATAAACTTTAAAAAAGAATAAAAACAACAATGAAAGGTTATACTCTAAAGGGATTTTTTTTCCCCAACATTTGCTTTTCTAGCTTTCATGAAAAATCCTATATTTAGTTTTTACAATACCGCCCTTCATTTTAATATATAGTTGGTTAAAATTCCCACATTTGTTTGTTTTTTCCATTACAGTTTTTATATTAGCTGATTCCGGATTAAATCGCAGAGAGATAAGGGGCTCCTGGCTGATTTAGATGGTGGAGCATACAACTCTTGACCTCAGGGCTGTGAGTTCAAGCTCCACATTTGGCATGGATCCTATTTAAAAAAAAAAAAAAAAAAAAGTTGAGGTGGGGCAGGCGATTTTTCTCACTTGGAGTTATTTTCAAATCACAGAGGAAGTATCTAGTGATCCAAGAGTTCCCAAATGGCGCTAAGAAAAGAAGTGAAATTCCCTTGTCAAATACTTTGAGAAAAGCTGTACATTTAAAATCTCCCTCTGAGGGACTGACAAACCACATTAGCATATTAAGGCCCCAAGGTGTCCTACATTAAGCAAAACAAACAAACAAGCAAACAAAAAAAAAACCTATCTAACAGTTTAACAAGTTAATTTCCCCCAAGGAAATTCTTTTTATTCTGTATGTTATTAACATGGCAGAAGAATTTCTTCTTAGCACCTCTCCCCTTAGAACACCTTGCCAGAGCAAACTGATTCTACCTATGTTCTGTGTATTTCTGTTAGATTTTACAATAGAGAAGTTCTTCTCCATCTTATCTCTATATTTAAGGAGTCATGTTACCTTGGGGACTTGGAAGAGTCCCTAGACTATCTACAGTGAAGAATCGTGGTGACACCACCAACTACCTTGGGGTCCCCTTTATAACACCATGGGGGAGAGAATTAACAAAAGATAGGACAGAGGATAAAGATGGTTGAGGATAGGTCAGCAAGAGACAATGCCTTTAATTGACATTGACATTAACGAAATGTCCTGCTCTGTAAAAGGACTGGTAATTTATTAGAAATCTTTCTAGAAGGATATGATTGAGGACAGGATCAAAGTGCCTTTTTACATGTCTGGAGGAAGCAATCAACTAAACTACAATCACTTTAAATTAAGACATACAGTTGGAGACGGTAACATATTTTCAGGTTCTGATGAAATAATCATGACATAATCCTCACAGACATGGGTGATCTAATCATGGATTGAAAGGGAAAAATTGTCGAGAACAGATATGTTAGGGTGGCAGTGTGCAAGCTCCAGCATCACTCAGAGCAGAGCAGAAAGCAATGGGATTCCAGTGTGAACCCTGATGAGGTCTAGCCTGACCGGCAACCAACCTTCCCCTGCCCATCTTTTAAAGTGGTTATTGGGGCACCTGGGCGGCTCACTCAGTTAAGTGTCCACCTCTTGGTTTCTGCTCATGTCATGAGTTCGAGCTCTTTGCAGAGCCTGCTTGGGACTCTCTATCTTTCCTTCTCTCTGCCCCTCCTGCTCTCTTTCTCAAAATAAATAAACTTTAAAAAAAGTGATTAAGTACAACCAACTTTTTTTTAAATTGCTTTTTCATGTATATACATACTAGTATTTAAATTCATCCACACATCAAGAATCGGAAGACAATCATCATTTACATGAGGCCTAAAATAATGTTTTGGCTCCAGGCTCCCTCTGCTGTCTCTGCAATAACAGACAAACATTTTATGGCACTCTCCTGACTACATTCCAGTATTTATAAAAGTCAAATAAACACAATTCTTGTGCAATAATAAAGGATATCCTCAGTATGATAACCAGGAAGCTCAATATTTGGAGAAAGCTGAACAAATTATAAACTAGTTAATGAAATATTACATAGATGGAACCAATGGCCATATGAAGGTCATTATTTGATCGTTTTTAATCCACAAATTGTCACTTCATGTGGTTCAACCTTATATATGAACATTTAATTGTCAGAGAACAGTAAGGGATGTGTATGTGTGTGTTTATGTGTGTGTGTATGTGTATGTGTGTTGGGGAGTGGTTATTGCTTTTAATCCGTATTATGAAATGCCCTAAATACACTGGTTAATTTATGTGATGCTTCTTGACCAAAATTAACTACGGGATGTGTTGGGTCTAGTGTCTTATATTACAATATAGTACATTCTATAACTTGGGTTTAGAAGAAAGAAATCTCCCTTCAGGTTAAAAAGCGTGAAGATACAAAATGTTTCACACAGGAAAGTAAATGAAAGAAATGTAGAAAAGCCTTATGTTTACAAGAGGAAAGCTGGAAATAAAATAGTTAACAGGTTAACTGTGAAGGGAGGAAGTAGGGCAATTTGCATATACTTCAAACAATCTCACCCTATTGTGAAAACCTGCAAATCCTGGAAAGAATTAGAGGTAAAAGCCAAAGTCAATACACTTCAAATACCCTTGATGTTTCACACTCACTAAGGAGAAAGCATCTCCTGGGTAAGTTCACACTTTGCACAAAATAAATATTAATTCTGTTGTTGGTAATTTTCCAAAAAGTTAATATTTTACAGTTCAGAATTTTATTTCTTAAGTCTGCCTTTGAAGCTGGGAAAATGCTTTTTGAAGTTCTGTTTTCATCGTCCTAGGAATTTAGTCTAAGAATGAAAGATGCTATCAAAGATTTACTTACAAAGATGTTCATCAAAACCTTATTTTCATAATTACTGCCCACTACTTTAGTTTTACGGTTGGATAGTGCCTAATATACAGTAAGCACTCAATAAATGTTCTTGAAAGAAAGAATTACAGGAGAAAAGTTGGAAATTTCCATATTGGAGACTGATTGACTAAATTATGAATAAATTGTGGTTTATACATGTTATATAACATTATATGGCCATTAACAATGTTTTGAAGACTTAAAAAATTTTTTTTTTCAACGTTTATTTATTTTTGGGACAGAGAGAGACAGAGCTTGAACGAGAGAGGGGCAGAGAGAGAGGGAGACACAGAATCGGAAACAGGCTCCAAGCCATCAGCCCAGAGCCTGACGCGGGGCTCGAACTCCCGGACCGCAAGATCGTGACCTGGCTGAAGTCGGACGCTTAACCGACTGCGCCACCCAGGCGCCCCTTGAAGACTTTTTAAAGACATTGGGGAAGTGTTAAGACATTGGAGAGAATGTTAAGCAAAAAGAGATGCTAACGATGTATACAACATTTAATACAAACTTTATAAATATATGCACATGGAAAGACTAGAAGGAAAAAAGAAGTTACTGACTGAAATGGTTTTTATTTTTTCTTTGTGTTTCTCTGTATGTTGCAAATTTTCTATCATGAACACGTATTACTTTTTCGTAATCACAAAAACACCAAATGTTAAACATTTTTATGATGTTCTGCTAGCATTCAGATCTGTATTAAAAATTTATCCATTAAAACCATGGAGTTTAATAAGAGATAGTTGTTATGGGGTAATTCAGTATCTGTATGAATACTTGGCTTTGCCCCTTCACTTTGTTAGAACAAATCCTCACTACATAGATACTTTGGGTAATTTATTCAGTGACCTAAATTCAGGAGCCAGAACTAAATTGTGCTCTACTTTTGAGTATTACACCAATAATAACTTTTGCACAAAGGTTATAAAGGGAGGTGAATTACTTCTAAAGTTACTCAAAGATGAAATGTGATAGTTTTTTCATCAGAGAGAAATAAGATAACTATCATTGGCTCAAACAGGCACTTTACCTAAATGATCTTTAATCATTTCACAGCTATCCTGGAAATAGGTACTTTTATTCATACATATAATATTATAGTACAAGTAATAATAGCTAAGAGTTATTGATCAATTGTCATGTGCCAGACTGTATCAGGGACTTTTCTCTCATTTCATATTCTGAGCTACCAGGGCAAGTAGTGTTATTATCCCCATTTTGCACTTGAAGACCTTCAGGCCGAAGGTGGAAGCCAGAGCTGTCTAACCACTCCCCCACGTGGAGAAAATTTAACGACCAAGGTCATTAAACCATTTTTGCCCCTTCTTTCGGGAAGAATACATATTGAAAACACTGAATTCTACAAATGGACTTGAGCTCTTCTGTTGAGGGAAAGAGGGGTAGGAAGAGGAAGTCTAATTAGTTAAATTTGAGGTTTCCTTACATTTCTTTGGAGTGGGATAATGGAAATAGCCAATCAGATGTTACTTTTTTATCAATACTAAACAAATTCATCAAAACTAATGTTTCAAAGGCATTGAACAATAAAATGAATTTCCCTTTGTCTTGATTGAATGAAAAGTCTTCAAATTTAAGACATCAGCTATGTAACGGTGTTCCTATAATAGTGGAGATAGTGGTTTCTAGGTCCGGATCAAACTGGGTATGCATTTTTCTGGGACTCATTGAGTTTTTTATTAAAAAAAAAAAACAAGCAAAAAACTTACATTCTGACTTTTTTCCTTTGCCTCCTCCCCTCCATCTAGGAATCCAAGGATATTGAATGTGGACAGATGATTAGGATAACTTAAAGATAACCAAATCTCTATATATTCTTGGTTCCTGAAATGGTCCATTCAACTGGTTCTATTATGATATTGACGATAAAATTTACCGCTTTTAAAGCATCTTCTACATGTCAGAGTAGTATATACTTTGTTATTTGAAGCACAGTATCATCTACCAAAGTACACATTCCCAAGAAGGCACCTAACCCCAGAAGTTAAATAGGGATTATACTCCATATATTGTGGCTACTTAGTGAAATTCGAATCCAGATTTGATTCCAAAAAAAAACGGTCATCCTTCAAAACCTGTCGCATAGCAACAAATCGATCCTAGAGACTTCCCGATCCCAAATGGAGAAAAGCAACCAATTCCTTCCTGGAAGCCAAGCTTGAGGCACAATTAGAATTTTCTAATAGAAATGCTCCCCCACCCCCTTTTGTGACCAAAGCAGTTATTTAAGCCGTAAAACCTCCCATTGGCCAAGCTCAATTTCACATCCCAGGACGTGGCCTCCGCTGGTGTGAGAAGAGGGTCTCTGTTCTAATCACTCGAATCTGATTTCGGGGGAATCAAGACCCCCAGGAAACTCATTTTCTTGGGCGACCTCAGGTTGGAGACCAAATCCTGCAGGCGACATTTGTTCATCCACATCTGGAGATAACCCTTTCTCCCAACTCAAGACTTCTTTTATCCCCACCCCCACTTTTCCCTCTCCCCGCCAAGAATAGGTTCAGTTATGGACAACGACATTCCAATCTCGCTCCTTTCTTCACTTCTCAAAGTAACGAGTGCACGTCCGGACGTGTGTTCGAGATTGCATGCATCTTATTCGCAGCGCGACGCAACCGCTGGGCTCTCCATAACCCGGGTTTCTCGCCCCGCCTCCTTTGTGATTCCCAGAGCCTGCTCCGCCCACGTCCCGCCCCCGCCCTGCCCCTCAGCCCCGCCCTATGTTCGCTCTGCCCCTCTACCCTGTCCTGGACTGGCTCAGCTTCCTCAGCCTAGCCTCGCAGGCCTGGCGGGGTCCCGTCCTGTCCCACCTTCCCCGGCCCGCTCCCTCCACAGCTCCCCGGGTGCGGCCCGCCTCCTTCCTGGCCCTCAGTGGCTCCCCCACCTCGTCCCGCCCTCGCCCCTCTCCTTCCGCTTCCCTGAGCCGCAGCCAGGGCTCCAGCCGCGCGGGGTCTCGTCTCCATGGCGACGCCGTGTGTACAGCTCCCAGCTCAGAACACCGCGCGAACCCCGAGCTGGGCTGGCCTTCTGTATCCGCCCCGAGGAAGGGCGGTGTGAAGGAACCACGGGCAGGTAAGAGGCACCACGAGTGCCCTCTTCCCACCCTCGCGTGCAGCTCGACCAGCCCTGGCCTCCCGCTCCCCCAGGCGCCGCGCCTGAACACGTCAACTTCTCTGCCCCCTCCAGGTTCGGGCTCTGGGGTTCCACGGCTGCCGAGGTGGCGCTCGAAAAGGTAGGATCCGCGGGGCTGGTGGGGCACCTCGCACTTGGCTTCCTCCTTTGTCTGTAGTCCGGCACTCAGGAAGAGATATAGTATTTGTGTCTACATGGGTGTGAATGATAACTGGGCAGTTCTAACGGGCGGTCTACACCACCATTCTCTGACCTGCCCATTCGCGTGCACCAACTGCTCCCCTCCCCTCCAAAAAAAACCATGCAAATGGCCTTGTTGCATCGCAGAACTTCCAGCTACTCCGTTTGATCCTCGCGCCTCTCACCCCCTTTAAAAAAAAACAAAACAAAAAACACCTTTTTTTCTTTTACTTGTTTTTTTCTTTTTACTTTTTATTTGGGAAACAGCTTAATGGCCAGTAGGAGCCAGCATTCACTGACTGTCCTTAAGAGTCATTACTAGACACAACTTGCCCGGCCATAAAAAATTCTTCTGGAATTTGGACAAATTGTTGAACCTCCCTAGACCTTGTTTTCATCTTATGTAAATGAGGGGCTTGGACAGTGAATCCCTTCTAAGGTCCAGTCTTCAGCCTTCTATGAGGTAATGAAATGACTTGAGATTTCCAAAATCAAGATGCGTGGCCTTTGATTATGAAAACTACTCTGCACTGTGCCCCAATGGCACTTAAATTAGCACGTGGAATAATTATCAATTTGTTGTTTGACTTCCCAGAGGGCATAGGTGAATTGCACCAATTTGTTCTTATCTCCAAGAGACTCCTGGAAGTTGGTTTTTTGTTTGTTTGTTTGTTTGTTTGTTTGTTAAATAAATCTGAAAAAGACACTGGAAGTGTCTTTTGTTTCATTCTCTTAAAACCGAATCCAGTGATCCCCAAATCCACCTTAATTTTTTTTTTTTACTCTCAAGAAAAGAAAGATTTTTACAGAGGCGAATTCCAACACCTTTGTAGGGATTCCACTGCACTACAGAATTCCAGAGCTTCCTACCCCCTCCCCTCACCACCACCATTTGAGCTAAATGTTCAATGTTTTCTCCTCCTTCTTTGCTCAATCCAGTCTCAAATTGAAAGCGCTTAGAACTGGCTTTCTTCGAGTTTACCTTCAGCACTGTCCTTGCTAGGTGGTAGGTAGTAATAATGGTAATAGGAGGAGGAGGAGTTGTAGTAGTTATAATTACAGTAGGAGATAGGTGCTATTATTTATTATAAGCTATTTATATTAATCCTCATATAACTGTATGAGACAGGTAGTACTTAGTCCTCATTTTACAGTTGAGGGAAGTGAATCCTAGAGAGGTTAAGGAACTGGCTCAGGTTCACACAATTTGCTGAGATTTGAGCATAAGCAATCCGACTCCAGACTCTGGGCTCCGAGCTCTACATTATGCTGTAAAGGAAAGATATAAAATATGTACGTAGTCACTTTTAAATATGAATGTAAATGATAGATGATCAGTAAAACCATTTTTATATACATTTGAAGCTATGCAATGAAGATTGTCCTTGAATCCCATTGTGTCCGTACTAGTCTCCTCTAGGATGGAGGATGGTGCTTAATATCAGCTGTCTCCATCACAGTAGCAGGGCCTGAGCATGTGGCTATCTATTTCTTAATTTATCCTTTGCATTTTAGAATTCTAGGTGGCTTATAAAAACAAATAGCCCAAAAGGAAAAGATAATTGCGCAAATGGAATGGAGGAAAGCGTGTGTGTGTGTGTGTGTGTGTGTGTGTGTGTGTGTGTGTATTCCAGTATTACAAGAGAAACCTAAAATGAGAATCTTGTGAAATGTGAATTTTGAATGCTGATAACTCATTTTGTAAAAGGTTTTTTGAAACCTACAGAACCCAAATAAAACCTTTTTGGCCCACCCTATCGGCTGCTGGTTAGTGAACACTTACCTGGAGGAGTAAGGGAATGAGATGTTTTAAGGTTTTTTTTTTTTTTTTAGCACTAAGTCTATAACCTGGTGTACATATCTTAAATTGAACCAATCACATTTCAGGTGTTCAACAGCCACATATGTCTAGTGGCTACCATATTGGATCGCAAAGCTCTACTTTAATACTTTCTTTTCTTTTGCTTTGTTCCTTCCTATTCAACAAATATTCTTTGGGCACCAGTTTATGAGGTGCTTGAGTTTTTCAGTTCCATTTCAGCTAGTCCAAAAAACTAGCTGAACCAACTGAGCCTTTGACTGGAGTTTTTATTGAGAGAGTCCGTTTTTCCATAAATGCTACAATCATATCATATAAAACTCGTGTGTTGTACCATGTGTAGAAAATCTGTATTCATGAGAGACAGGGAGCTCACCTGCAGGGAGAAGCTGAAATGAACAAGGGAAAACCCCCCATGCCCCTCCTTGAACATAGCTGTATCCACAATTCCTACTTCCACACAGCTTGGATATTTAACTCAACTCTTGGATTCTGTGAGCCAACACTTTTCTTCTTTTGCCTAAGCTAACTTGAACATGGTTTCTGTAACTTGCAACCAAGAGTCCAGACCAATACAGCTAAAAAGCCAAGAACTAAGCCCTTTCTTTTAGAAATGAGCCCATGATGACCCCCACCCTGACCCCTAAAATACATTTTCATTTACAAAATAAATAGTTTCGAACATACCTAATCACATAATTATGTCTTTATAAATCACTTTGTCATGTACATTTTATATATTTACTTAACTGGGTACATTTATCTTTTGATTAGCCATCTTTTGACTACCCATCTTTCTATATTAGTCATTCAGTATTTTTTCTTTCTTTTTAAAAAAAAACTTTAATGTTTTGTTTTTTTTTTGAGAGAGAGAGAGCACGAGACAGAGTGTGAGTTGGGGAGAGGTGGAGAGAGAGGGAGATACAGAATCCAAAGTTGGCTCCAGGCTCTGAGCTGTCAGCACAAAACCCTCTGCGGGGCTTGAACTCACGAACAGTGAGATCATGATCTGAGCTGAAGTTAGACACTTAACTGACTGAGCCACCCAGGCACCCCCCACCTGCCTCTTAAATGTTGGTATTTCCCAGGATTCTATCCTTGGCCTAGCCTTATTCTACATGGGCCACACCATCCATTCCCACTTTTTCACAGCTATCCCATACATCATCTTTTCTCTTAAGTTCTAACTCTCTTTAACAGAATGGAACGCCACTTGATTTTAGATGACCTACAGACATCTCCAACTCAGAATTTTCCCCAAATAAACTCATTATCCCCACTCCCCCTCCCCAGAACGTTTCTCCTCTGGTACCCACATCCTAGTTATCCATACTAGAATCATCAACTTCTTTTCTTCTCCCTCACTTCTATGCCTAGTGACCCTCAGTTTTACCTCTCTTTTGGCTTTGTACATCCTCTTTTTTTCCTCTGAACTAGGATTTGGCAAATTTCTTCTGTAAAGGGCCAGATAATATGTATTGTAGGCTTTGTGGGCCATACAGTCTTTGTTGAAACCATTCAACCTTGCCAATATATCCTGAAAGCTGCCATTGATATTGTACAAACAAGCATGTCTGTTCCAATAAAATTTCATTTATAAAAGTAGGCAATGAGTCATATTTGGCCCAAGGGCTGTACTTTGCCAGCCCCTTCTCTAAATGATTTCAGTAGCCTTTTTTAATTAATTTTTTTTTCAACGTTTATTTATTTTTGGGACAGAGAGAGACAGAGCATGAATGGAGGAGGGTCAGAGAGAGGGAGACACAGAATCTGAAACAGGCTCCAGTCTCTGAGCTGTCAGCACAGAGCTTGACGCGGGGCTCGAACTCACGGACCGCAAGATCGTGACCTGGCTGAAGTCGAACGCTTAACCGACTGCGCCACCCAGGCGCCCCTCAGTAGCCTTTTAAATGGTTTCCCCCACCTCCTTCTCTCTCAAGTTTACCCTCCACAGAATTTCTTTTCTAAGATAGTTCTAGTCATATGATGATGCTTCAAAGCTTTTGTTTGCTTTCCATTGCCTACTGATTAAAACCCAAAATCCTTAGTACATGGTAATTAATGACTTTTAAAGTTTGCTCCCACATATATATCCAACTTCATCTGTTTCCATTTTCTAAGACACTGCTTGACTATTCTTCCCCTTCTGTTTACTGCCTACTTGACTAACGAAATGTCACATTCATTGTGAAGCCTGACTCTTGCTTCCCGTAGCAGGTAGTACAATACCATATTCTAGGGATGCTGGTAGAAATCATGATACCTGGGGGAATATAGCAAACCTGGAGGACATTCCTCAGAACTGGATTCTGGAACTGGAAAGTTGTTCGGGTACAGTTCTGTTGACTAGACTCTCTCTTCTTTGTCTTTCCAATTCTGTCTCCATTGCCTGCTGACTCTCCTTGGGTAACTTCCCATCTGTGAGCTCAAAAGAAGGGATTTGATTGATCCTGTTTGGGCAATATGGAAAATTACCTTAGCGGGAAGCATTTAATTCAGTACTTTGAATCTTGGTCTGTCCTATATATAGAAAACTTAGTACTTGTTTCCCCTATACAATTCTGAGCTTCTCTTAGCTTCTCTTGTATTCCCAGAGCTTATCACAGACATGTTTGTGCTAAGACACGCAGTAGATATTCAGCAAATATTTATTATAAATAGACATTGAATATTGGGACATGAAATAGACATGGAAATTGGGAACTGTCATAACTGTGTTGTTCTCTTTACCACTGGGACTATTGAAAGACATCAGAAGAGTCTGCCCATGTTCCAAAAGCCAGAGGGTATACTTGGTAAAGACTCAAAGGCTAATTAACTGAATGTTGTGATGTTAACATTAACCATATGCAATAGAAATGAATATATAAAGTGTGCATGTATATACCATTCTTTCCGGATATTATGACCTCAATTTGACTAGGGACCACTGGGTGGAGAAGAGAATTGAAGTGGCACAAGGGTGACATACAGCTTACATGCCTGTAAGAGGTGGATAAACAGAGGTAAAAATGGTGTAAATTTTTTGAATTGCTTTTTAAAAAATAGATATATGTTTATTTTGTTCAAAGTTCAAGAGATACAAATGGGCATAAAGTAAAAATCTCCCTCCCACCCCAGTCCTGCAACCATCTCTCTTTCCTCCTCAGAGTCAGCCATATTGTGTTTCTTTTCTGAAAGCATTTCCTTTCAGAGATACCTTTTGCATACCAATTATTATTTGAAAAATACATACTATTTCTACAATGGCTGGACCTCTTTCAGCTCAGTTTAAGCCACTGCTTTAACTCTACCTGTGTTCTCAATGACTCTTTTTCCCTGGAGTCAGTGATCTTTCTAAGCAAGTATCATTACTTTGAGGCTTTGGTGATTTTTTTAAAATTAATTAATTAAAAGTCCTCAGAGCTAGTCTGCTTGTCTCAATCACAGTAAAACCTTCTCTTTGTTTCCCTAAGCAATCTTAACCAGCCCCATAGGACATCTTTGCAGTTTTTCCTTTAGATAAAACATCAAGTTGTTTGTACAGCATCCCTCCTATGTGCCAGGTGCTATGCTAAACACTTTACCAAATAATCCTATTAAATCTATACAATGGTCCAATGAATTTGGCACCACTGTGATTCCTATTTTACAGATGGAGGAACCGAGGCCTAAAGAAATTAAGTAACCTACTGAAAGCTTACATGAGAAGTGGTAGAACTGGGCTGTGAATCCAGTCTCTTTCACTAAAGAACCCCAACTCTCAACTATTACTCTGTACTGCCCTCCACCCCATAGAGTTCAATTTTATGAAAGGAAATTAAATGGACATTTCCTAGATAATGATAAATCCAGACCTAGCAGAGCCTGGGTTTCCATCAAGGGCTGGGATCTGCGCATCCTAAGTTTTTCTTTTACCAGGTGAAAAGGGGAGAATTGTATGCACTGATGTTTCATTCAGGTAAAGAGTAGAATGTAGCAATCTGGAGAGAAAGGCTGTAAATGTAAAGAAGATGTCTATCCAGGTATATGGGTTTCCACAGGATTGTGGAAATCAATAGAAAGTACTTCTCTGGACAGAACATCTTGGATTTCTTTTGCGAAGGCCTTACTTGGTTCCTTATTGCATTGTTTCAGCTTTTGAACTCTATTGCCCTAGAGAAGTAGGGCATTTATGCTAGAGTTTGGTCTTCTACAACTCTTTTTCCCAAAAAGATGCCTTGCTTTTCTGATAGACTTTAGCTGTCTTTAAGTTTCTCAGAGGGATAATCAGGTGGATAATATATATACAATGTGTGACTTGATCAGAATTCCCCAGAAAACAAAGCCTGAGGCAAAAGTTTATGTACTAATGCTTTATTCCAGAGTGCAAATCAGCACAGAGTGAAAATTATTTTGAGGCGGACAGATTTATAAAGAGAAAAACTCAATATAAAATAGCAGTTCTCTTTTGTTGTCCACAGTTTTGGCCCTGAATTTTGTATTCCAGAAATCCTTAGTGGATACTACTACTACCAATTTTTTCAAGTCTTGCTTGGGATGTAGGGACAACAAGTGTTGGGGAAGGAGAGGGCAAGTGAATTGTTATTTATGAAAAATTTATGTGTCCCCTCTCTCATACTTAAAGCAAAAACAAAAACCCTTAAAAGTTGGTTTTTCTCTTTACAGTCAAAATTAAATTTATTCAAATATGTAAAGGGCTAAGTTATAGGAAAATTTATTTAGGGTAACCTAAGAAAGCTAAACATTAACAGAGAAAACCTAAGTACTAATAAATACATAGGGGAACTTAAAAGGTAAGAATTGTATTTTAAAATGTATCTTTTTGGATAAAATCAAAGGTTAATTTCTAAATGTATTTGTTGAAATAATATTTTATTTAAAATACTCTTATCTTCAAATACCATGGAAAAATTTCTTATTCTGGCTTAAATACACTCTATGAAGGTGTTTTTCATAACACAGATGAATTGGAATGTGGCAGATAGTTTGGTTTATATATTGTTTTATTTTGTTAAAGTAGGGGAGAAAAGTGGTGTTGTAAACATGAGCCAAGCTGAATTTATGATTTTTAGGGTCAGCTCAGTAGGAAAAGGGAGTCCTTAACCTGCTCTTGATTGTATTTGGATCTGGATCTAGAGTCCAAGTTATGTAAAACCAAAACAGTAACAGAATTAGAGATTTATTTAATACATCAGTTTTCTAACGTGCAATATTATTCCTGTAGCTCTTTTTACATAAACTCCAAGATGAAATGGGGAGAAGGGGAAGGGTTAATTTCTCTAGACTTTTTTTTAACCCAATTTCATAATCCAAAAGAAAGAGGTTTTTCAGTTAAGATGGAAGTAACACTGCTAAATGAATTCACACACACACACACACACACACACACACACACAGTATTTAATACCCTTCTGACATAATTCTGCATTGTTTTATTTATAATCTAAATTTGTATAGTGTTTAAAGACTTAGGAAGTTTTAATATTTTGGGTTTTTTTTTTTTGCAGGAATTATCAAGACAGATGCTGTAAAGATAAGATCATATATAAACTATTTTTTAGGATATTAGATCTCTTTTACCATCAGTTTATATAGTTTTTGAATAATTGACTTCAGTGTAAAATTACATTTTAGCATAGATAATAGAAATGTTTATATAAAGTCTATATAAATTATTTCAAATACCTCAAATGAAAATAATGATGATAATGCTAGTTTTAATTTCTGCTTCTATTTTAGGTACCAAAATATAGACAGAATGGCAGAGTGCTAGTGTTTGATCCAAAGGGTAAATGATTTATTACTTAAAAAAAAAATATGTTTCATCACCATTTTGTCCTAAATATTAAGAAGATAGTCTACTGGAGCGATTGAATGTGATTGAAGTCTTAGCAATTAAATCCTTTAGTATATTGCCTGTCATTCAAAAACTGCTTAAGTATATTTACCAATCAGGAATTCCTGTTAGGAACATTACTACAGATAAAATACTGAGTTGTGTTTTTCTTTTCTTTTCTTTCAGCAAAAGTGATGCTTGAACCAAATGAAGCAATGTCAGAGTAAGATGTCTCCGGTTGTGCAGCTGATCTATCACATGCCTTTTAAGCAATTAGAACTAGATAATGCAATCATTTGTCACCCAATTAAATTTGAAAGGCCAGAAATGCATGGATTAGCACTTTAATTTTTGCTTCAGTCAAAGCAGTTGTTACTTTAGATAAAAGGGCATTTAAAATGAAAAATGATTTTTGATAAAAGTCTAGAGGTATAAATAATATTCACTTCCACTTTTTAAATGCTTAAATACCAAGTAATCGGTATTTTACTTATACAACTTTCATTGCTCATTCCTATTTCTTCTTGGTACTTGCTTATTTCTTTCAGAATATCCCTTTAAATTAATATTTACTTTAAAGATTCTTTATTTACCATGAGATGAATCATTACTACTAAATAAGGGAAACTAATCGCCCTAATTAGTTGAAGGGACTGGTGTTAAAAAGAATCATGGTTCAATTTCAGTATAGTAGCTAAATATTCAGTACTTGCTTTGTTCAAGGCACTGATTCTGATAATTCTTCAAAGCCCTTCCTATTATGATCATCTCCTACCTCCTGAAAAAAAATCCTATTTTTTATTCCATGAAAAATGACACTTTGAATGTTGATCGTAAAACAGATTCATAGATATCAATTATTAACAGATCGGTAGAGTGGTGCCAAACTGATATTATTTGGTTTATTTTTAGTATAATTGGCTGGAAAATTTTTTACCTTATGAAATATATATTTTAATTTTTATATTGTCAAAGCTAAAAATGAAAATTACAGTTCACTTTGGCTTTTGTTGCAAATTATATATTAAATACATGTGTTTATCTTAAAAAGAAAGAATGGGGGTCCCTGGGTGGCTCATTCAGTTAAGTGTCTGACTCTTGATTTTGGCTCAGGTCATGATCTCATGGTTTGTGACTTCAAGTCCACGTCAGTAGCCTGCTATCAGCGCAGAGATTTTCTCTCTCCCCCTCTCTCACTGACCCTCTCCCACTCTCTCTCACTCTCTGAAAATAAACAATAAAAAATAATTTTTAAGAGAAAGAATGTATAACACATCAAAGACAGAGAATCTATGTTTATTTCAGATTAAGTGTTATAGACAACCAGAAAAAATAAATGCCCCATTACATATATCAGTCTGCATGTAAATGTATTAATCTACATGTAAATATCTATATTTAGTATCTACATGTCAGTATCTATATCCTGTTACATGGTTGAAACATATTTAAATTTTAAAATGTAAGAAAACTTTAAGTCTTTGAGGGAAATATGATATAACTTCAATAATAATAGTAGGTCATTAATGAAAATAAAATTACTATTGTACCTGTGAATACTGATGTTCATAGACTGTGATAAGTCAGCAGCATTGGAACTGGAGCAAGGGGCAATTCACATCCTGAGTTAAACCCCAGGGATAAATCAAATGCGGCCTGGGCCAAAAATAGAAAAGCAGAGTGATTACTTGTTCTCTTGATCTCATGAATAATTGTATCTGCGTGTCAAACTAATTTTTGCAAGGACAAAATGATCCCTTTTTCACGTGCAGAGGAGAGTTTAGGTTTGGTTTGATTGTTGTTTGGAGTGAGGGAGGAGGAGGAAAATGGTTAGTGTAGCCAGTGAGATTCACAGGTGTGTGGCTTTGTTACCTATGTACCTTACCCAGAGTTTAAGGTAGACAGGGCCACCAGTCCTGGAAAAATATGATCAAGTAGGAAAAAGGAAAATCATAGTGGACCTCTGCTTGAGGAACAGTGTGACCTGCAAAGTTGATGAATTTTCTCCATATAGATGTCTTTCCAGGAGTTTCAAACTTCTCTGCACGCAAAGCCCATATTTATTATTTCCTCTTTTCCCCATGGATCCCGTGTGTGAAAGATTTTGTCTACTCAACAAATTGAACTTAATTAGCCATTTTCAGCAATAAAAATAAAATATATCTTTAATGCTAGACGAAATTTTATAGATCTTGAACCTTTGATCTGTTGGGCTTTGAGTCAAGATTAAAGATGTGGGGGAGGGGTGGCACCTGGGTGGCTCAATCAGTTGAGCATCTAACTCTTGATTTCTGTTCAGGCCATGATCCCAGGGTGGTAGGATTGAGCCCCGTGTCAGGCTCCATGCCGAGTGTAGAGCCTGCTTAAAATTCTCTCTCCCTCTTTCTCTGCCCCTCCCCTGCTCGCTCTCTCTCTCTCTCTCTCTCTCTCTCTCTAAAAAAAAAAAAAAAAAAAGATGTGAGGGGAAATGGCTGAAATAAATCCATAGCATAGCATTCAATTCTCTGAGGTTAAAAAATTGTGTCTATAGGTTTTCCATATTCGCATGTTTTATCCCTCCTAAAATGAATGACGAGTTATTTTCTTATTTCTATTTTTATACTTTAAGTAAATGCCTCTTTGGACGCAGACCAAGATTGGCAAGCAAACTTTGTACCTCGCCAACACAAGTCTCTCTAAATGTAGCTAGGACGATCTCAGAAAAGTAAGTTTTAATCAATTATGGTTTTAGGCCCATGTTTGACAACTATAAATAATTTTAAAACAAAGTTTAAAACGTAAACTTACTGAAAAAATTATTCCAATAGAAATTTGGGACCATTTCATAAATATGCCCCAAACTCTTAACATACTAAAATCTAGGTTATCTACCTTCCAGCATAAATATTTCAGTGTCTTACTTGACTAACTCTCTAACCTAAGTAGAAACTAAATTAAATACCTTCCATTTCCAAAGGATATTAGATAAAGTAAAAATTTGAATTTTTCTTCAACTGTAACTGTATTTGAATTAAAGAAAACAAATCTTTTAGAGTATACTAGTTATCTATTTTTCTTAAGTGGTTAGAGGCATTATTACCAATAATGTCACTTTCTCAAATGGAAATCAAAAGATTAAGTTGAAAAAGACATTGGACTTTGGGCCTTTGATTCTTTGAAACTACATATGAGAAAGACTACAGAAGGTGAGCAGAAAGGGAATTCATATTTTACTGTTAAAATGATTTTTGTCAATTCTCATGTGTATTTTTATGGCATGTTCACTGCTTCCAATAGTAATATCCCATTTAATATCAGGCCGTTGAGTATGTTGGCTTCCTCCATGTTGTGTCACTAAGGTTATTAGAGGTATTTCCAATTACTTAAATGCCCAGAACTATACCAGATAAATTCCCTTCCTTAAGGATATAACTTAGTGAATATGCAAGTAACATGTATCATAGACTCTAAAGCATACATATTTTCTTCACATTTTAACATCTCTTAAAATTGATTATATCTTACACTTAAACTTGGCAGTGCTTTTTCTTTTTAAATAACAGTATGTCTTCTAATAAATACATGGTATCTTAGATTCAATGAAACACTAATTCGTGGAGAGCAGGGAGGCAGTAAAGCTCTTTTATTTAGATTAGATATTAGAGCATATAAATTCTAGTAATCACTTGTAGCAACCTTTGGCATAATGGGAATCTCACCAGGCTAGAAATTAAATACTTAAATGATTTCTCAAATTTTTATATGTAGAGTTTCTTCTTGGATGCTTTCTTTCACAATTAGAAAATCAAGGAGGGCAGAGGCAGACCAAATGTAAATCAACTTTGCGTTTTTCATTACCAGACAGGGGTTTTGCTTTAGAAGCATATACTGAGGAAGCCAAGATTCTATTCCCTCTCAGTGTTAAGAATATCAGGAATTAATATCAGGAATGATCAAGCTGTCCAGCCTGTTTGCTAAATCACTGTACAAGATCACTGACTTAACTGTACTCACGTTCTGGATTCACATGTCAATAACTTTGGGGGGAAACTACTTTACATCTTTTTATATCTTGACCTGCAAAGCAGAAGTTGAATTTTCTTTTCACTTGGTAAAGGAGACATATTAAAAAGAATCTTAAGACCTCAGAAAACAGACTTGGGATTCCTTTTCCACCAGCATGAGTACCTATCTTTGTAAACAGAGTGCACCACACAAGAATCCTCTGTCTTAATGCATTATTCTTGACATGAAGTTTCAGGCTGAAAGGCTGAAAGGGAAAATTAACCCACTTTTATTTCAGCTACTTAATGGAAAGGCAGGCTACTTTATGTTATGACCAAGGGTTGATCTTAGTGTTGGACTCTCTCTCTGAGTGTAGCATTTAGCAGTGGTAAGAATTGATTGATAACCTAGAAAAAAACTCAAGGCTAGTGTTCCTAGTTTTACTCCAATGTGTTGCAGTGATGTGCCAAAGACATTCATATAATTGAGTGCTTGTATGCTCTACGTTAAAGAATTCTGAAAAGATTTTAAGAATCATTACACAATGACAGATGCCAGATAGAAATAAAATTATAATTATCAGTAAAAATTATTTTTAATGCTTTCCCACAAAGAAGATATTACATTTTAGCTATTTAGTTTATTATTGATATATTGTGTTTGTATTGTGTGTGTGTGTGTGTGTAAGCAAGCACATGCGTGCATATGGATATGAACCCATATGAGGCTTTAAACAGAACCGTGACCTAGGAAAGTATTTTTTCACTATTTATTTTAACATTTAGGAAGGAAGTCTCTTCAAAAAATATTGAAAATACAGCCTCTTTAAGGAATACTGAAAATAGAGCATCTTCAAAGAGTATTGAAAATAAAGATACAGAAACAAATCTACAGTCTAAGCTATGGTCATCTTCCTTCTTAAAAGAAAGCATAGGTAATAATCTTTTATGTGAGTAAATGTAGCTTCTCTTTGAGCCCTCTTCCATGACCTTTGGTATTCTGACAACTCTGTAGGTCTGGAGCAAATCAAAGGAACCTGTACTATAATTTTTGAAATTCATGTTTCAGATGATTCTGATATGCGAGGATGGCATCCATGCTATACATTATATAAAATGGTAATGATGAGGCATTTTAGAATGGATTAAAATACCAATGAAAGCATTAACTTCCATTCATTCAACAATGGTTTATTGAGTACCATGACTGTTTTAGAAGCTGTGGATACAATAGTTGGCAAATAGGAAACATCCTTGCCTTTATGGAGTCCACATTCTAGTGGGAGATAGTCAACTATTAAATATAAATAATAAACAGAAAAATAAGACAATGACAGGTTGTGGTAGGTGCTATAATGTAAATGAATGGCTCAGTGTTAGTAAATTGAATGAGACGGTTCCTGTGACATCCCATGAAGTCTTTAATTCCCTATTATGACCTTACCCTGATGACATCAGCATGATGAGTCTTGAACAGACCGGGTACCCACTGGAAGATCAGGGTGGCTGTGAGCTGATGGAGACTATTAATGAAACAGAAGCAGGTAGATGTCCTGAAGAGCCCAGCCATCCTACTCTTGGAAGGACTGGTACCTGTTTTCAGGGTAGCATTTTTTGGTTTAGGCAGGTGTTTGCTGTGGAGTCTGGAGTTTTATCAGCTTTTTGTTTTTTTGGCCTGCGTTTTCCTAACATTATTGTCTCTTGAGATCTCCTTGATTTCTTCATTTTATTTCCGACACGAGTGTTTCTACATGATTTGGAGTAGCTAATGGCCAAACTCCCGTCCAAGAAGCATCTCACAAGACTTCCAGACACTCAAAATCTTACAAGAAGGCAAGGTTTCATACAAGTTCAGGTTGAAACTGTGAAAGACCTTGGTAGAGCCAGAGCAGTTGACAAGCTCACTCAGTAGTATTTCCCAAAGAGATAATTTTAGGAAACACATAGTAACTTTTTTTAAAAATTAGTTTAATGATAATATATTTCAATGTATGTTAGAAAAAGGTAAGACATGGTCATGAATATGGATTCTGGAGCCAAACTGACTCCCAGATCCACCACTTAATTAGTGGCATGAAGTTGGGTGGGTTATTTAACCTCTCGGTCTCTCTGTTTCATCTAAGAACAGAGTGAAAATAGTACACACCTCATTGAGATGTTGAGAGGATCAAATGAGTTAATATATCTAATGTTCAAAAGAGTAATGACTTATAATGTTTGTTGGGATTATTATATGTTATTTTTATTCGTATATCCATCAGCTTCATGGATGGTAATATTTGTGATCTGATAAAACTTATATGTTAAAAAAGTAGATTCAAAGAAAAATACTGAGTAATTAGTATAGGTGATACTCATATGGCAAAAATAGATGCAGATAACATAAGAATTGAACTGTTGGAAAATGTTCCAGTAGATTGTGTCATAGAGACTTTACTTCTTAAATATTTCTCTAATCTACTTCCCCCCTCTCCATCCCTTTTTTACCAGTTCATATTAGTCATATTTCTCACCTAAACTTTTAAAAGAGACCCCTAACCTCTCTCCTTGCTCTTTTTGTTTTTTGGTCTCCCCTCAACTGTACTTTCCACCGTCCTGACCAAGTGTTCCTCCAGAAATGCAGATTTGACCATACTTGTTTTCGTACTTAAAATCCATCATTAGTAGGGTTTACTTTTAGGGTATAGTCCTAATTCCAAGGCTCCTGGCCCATAAGATTCCATTATCTACCTACCCCTCCAGCCACATCTGTCACCATTTTAGTCTCAACCTTGACTCCTAAGAAGTGTCAAATTGCTTTGAGGCACGTTCTTGTTTCTGTGTTGGTTCATGCTGTTTCCTCTCCTTAGAAAAACTGATCCACTCAGACTGGGCAACTCCTGACCACTCTCCAGGTTGGCATGGGGCCTTCCTTTGTTCTTTTGTTTATTCCACACGTTTTTATCACCGGACTTCCATACTGCTTTATCACTATCCATTATGTTTCTGACTCCCCAATTAGAGTGTGAATGAGTACCCTGAGGTCAAGAACTGTCATTTTTGTGTTCCTGGGACTCTACATAGTGCTGGGCACTGAATGGGTAGTTATTAGTGCTTATTTTTATTTTTCAGTCATCTGCATTTCACCATAACTATTGTGTTTTGACATTAGAAAAATCATTACTAATGTTATGTAACTTCTGGTTATAGCTAGAATACTTCACATGTCTCTTTTCTTTAAAAAAAAAAATTTTTTTTTTAACGTTTATTTATTTTTGAGACAGAGAGAGACAGAGCATGAACAGGGGAGGGGCAGAGAGAGAGGGAGACACAGAATCTGAAACGGGCTCCAGGCTCTGAGCTGTCAGCACAGAGCCCGACGCAGGGCTCAAAATCACGGACCGTGAGATCATGACCTGAGCCGAAGTCGGCTGCTTAACAACTGAGCCACCCAGGCACCCCCACATGTCTCTTTTCTAATTTGCGTGTGTGTGTGTGTGTGTGTGTGTGTGTGTGTGTGTGTGTGTTGAGAGAGAAAGAACTTTGTTCTCAAGTATCCAAGCGGTGACATGACCTGCCTGAGAAGAACTATTTTCTTTTCAGCCTCTCCAGTCTTACTTTTACTCTCCAGGCTCTTTATTTCATATTTACCTTCCTATAAGAACAATTTAGGAAATATATTTCTGGAGATAGAATAGTATTCATTTCTTTTTTTTTTCTTGAAATCATATTTTATATAAACAAAACTGTTTTCCATTTACTATTAAAATTTTAAGCGCCAAACAACACTAAGATTAGTGTTTTGGGTTTGTTTTTTTCCCTCTTGGTAGTTGTATTACTTTTTTTTTTTTTTTTTTAAATCAGGTAAGTTCATTGCAGTGCTGTTTAGTCATGAAAAAAATAAACCCCAGAACAGGGAGCCATATAGTATATATACATCTTAATTTAGGAATAACCATTTTTAATTTTTGAACTTTTCAGTATTGATTAAATTATACATATTCTGGGGTGCCTGGGTAGAGTGTCTGACTCTTGATTTTGGCTCGGGTCATGATCCCAGGGTCACGGGATCTAGACTTGTAGTGGACTCTGTGCTGAGCATAGAGCCTGCTTAAGATTCTCTCTTTGTCTCTCTCTCTGTGTCTCTCTCTGTCTCTGTCTCTCCCTTTCTCTCCCTTTGCCCCTCTCCCTGGCTTGCATGTTCTCTCTCTCTGTCTCTCTCTCTAAAATAAAAATTTTAATTTAAATTAAAAAAATATGCATATTCTATTTTAGGTCAAGTGGGCAAAGATGCAGTCCTTCAAGAGCAGGAGAAAAATAACAAACGTTGCCTTCAGGGTATTGATGATAAGTTATCTGAATCGACAGATGATGATGGTGAAGATGATACCAGTGATGATGACAATGATGAAGACAGTCACCCTAATAAGGATACTCATGCTCCATTAGAGTTAATGGCAGAAGTAAGTTTAACTTGTGCATTATAATGTAAGAAAGTTAAAAATATTAAAATAAGTAGTGTATAGTCTTGAAGATTGAAAAAATAGTAAAAATATCCTTGCCCCTATACAGATGCTTACCTAGCTACTCATCTCTCTTACTACATTCACGAAGTGAGAGGTGAGAGAAGATTCTGGAAGTGACTTATTCTGCCCAAGGCAGAAACAGGAATAAAAGTTTGGGTACAAAACTCTGCAAGGACTGCTTTAAGGGATGCTTTCTACACAACTGGGCACCATGCTAGTTATTGGGAATATTTAGAGATAGATAAGAAAGATATGTCTTTACCCTTGAAAACTAACAGGTATAATGTGTATAGTACAATTTATAATAAAATGAAATCTGTGCTAGTAGAAGAATCTATGAAGTTCTCAGGGAATAGGGAGGATTAAGTGACTGAGAGTAGAAGTAGAAGGAATGGGATAAAGGAAAGATTTTGAGAAGAATAGTCATTGGAGTTTTAGAAACTTGAAGGAAGAGGGAAGCTCAGGAATGCATCAAGTAAACAAGTAGAGATGGCATTTTTGGCATAGGAAACATGTGCAAAGGCACTGAAGCCTGAAACATCACATGCAAAAGTTGTACATAAACGTTTACTGATAATTCTATGTAGAAAAAAGCAATTTTACCCCAGTTGTGGTATCACAGTCTACCTTTAGTCAATATTATACATCTTCATGTATATTGTAAGAACTTTATAACAATATATTTTAATTTCCCCCTTCTTATTGTCATGCATTTTACTTCCATGTATATTATAAGCCCTATAATACATTGTTACTATCTTTATTTTAAATGGTCAATCCTCTTAAAAAAAATTTTTTTTAATGGGAAAATATCTTTTTTGGAACACATTTCTGGTGTTCTTTATAGCTTTGTGTAGAACCCAATTTCCACCTGATACTATTTTCCTTTTACCTGAAAAACTTCTTATGGTTTCTTTTGTATAATGTAGTTCTGTGAGCAGTGAATACTCTCAGCTTTTATCTGAAAAAGTCTTAGTATCTTCATTAAAAAAACCTTTTTAATGTTTATTTTTGAGAGAGAGAGAGAGAACATGAGAGGGGGTGGGGCAGAGACAGAGGGAGACACAGAATCTGAAGCAGGCTCCAGGCTCTGAGCTGTCAGTGCAGAGCCCAAAGTGGGGCTTGAACTCACAAACCATGAGATCATGACCTGAGCTGGTTGGGGGCTCAACCGACTGAGCCACCGGGGCGCCCCTATCTTCATTTTTAAAGAATGTATGAGCTAGGAATTTGTAGGTTGCGAGGTTTTTTTGGTGCAGACAGTCCCTGACTTTTAATGGTTCAGCATACAATTTTTCGACTGTATAATTGTGTGAAAATGATATGCATTCAGTAGAAACCATACTTTGAATTTTGAATTTTGATTTCTTCCTTACCTATTGATATGTTGTATGATTACTCTCTCATGTGCTGGGTAGTTGCAGCATTCTGCAATTCCCAGCCAGCCACGCAATTATGAGGATAAACAACCAATACACTTACAACCATTACATTTTTCATTTTCAGTATAGTATTCAATAAATTACATGAATTATTCAATACTTCATTATAAAATACATTTTGGGTTAGATGATTTTGCCCTACTGTAGGTTAATGTAAGTGGTCTGAGCATGTTTAAGGTAGGCTAGGCTAAGCTATGATGTTTGGTAAGTTAGGTGTATTAAATACATTTCCAATTTATTTCAACTTACGATGGGTTTATTCCCATAAAATGCTAAAGTGCTTGCCTTTTAATATAATTTAACCGAAATGCTAAGCCATGGAATCATATAAAGAAATCAGACACATTTGCCGTATTTTACTCTTAGATTTGTACTTTGAAAGCTGTCCCATTGTCCAATACTTTGCATAGTTTCAGACAAGATGTCTGCTGTTATTTTTGTCCATCTGTATATGTTTTTTTCTCATTATTTAATTTTTTTTTCTTTCGTATTATTATTTTTGGCAACTTGATTACAATATGACTTGATGTGGTTTTCTTCATATTGCTTCTGCTCATTGAGATTCTTGGGTCTATGAGTTTATAGTTTAAACCAGATTTGAAAATGTTATTAAGTCTTCAAATAATTGTTTTTTTTAACCTCTTCTCTCCCTCTCTTCTTCTGGCCTCCAAGTTACATGTATGTTAGACGACCCAATGTTGTTCCAAAGGTCACTGATGTTCCTTGTTTATTTTCTGTATATATTACATTTTAGAAATTTCTATTGGTCTCTCTTCGAGTTCATGATCTTTTCTTATAGTTATACTCTACTGTTAATCCCATCCTTCCTCCCTCCCTCTCTCCCTCTTTCTCCATATATGTGTGTGTATAAAATTTCAGATATTTTATCATCTCTAGAAGTTTTAAATATTTTATATCAGTTATTTCTCTCATCTATTCATATATTACTTTTAAGCATATGACATATTTATAATAGCTATTTTAACGTGCTTGTCTGCTATGCTATCGTTTTTGTCAATTCTAGGTCGGTTTCTGTTGCCTAAGTTTTCTCCATTATATGGGTCATATTTTTCTGCATCTTTGCATGCCTAGTAATTTTTTTTTACTAAATCATAGACATTAAAAATTTTATATTCTTTGGCACAAACTTTTGTAGTTTTCCTTTAAATATTTTTGGGCTTTGATCTGGGACATAGTTGGGTTTCTTGGAAGCAGGTTTCTCTTTTTGAGTCTTATCTTTTAAGCTTTGTTGGGAGGGTCCAGGGTAGCCTTTATTTTATTTATTTATTTATTTATTTATTTATTATTTATTTATTTTTTTTATTTTTGGGACAGAGAGAGACAGAGCATGAACGGGGGAGGGGCAGAGAGAGAGGGAGACACAGAATTGGAAACAGGCTCCAGGCTCCGAGCCATCAGCCCAGAGCCTGACGCAGGGCTCGAACTCCCGGACCGCGAGATCGTGACCTGGCTGAAGTCGGACGCTTAACCGACTGCGCCACCCAGGCGCCCCGCAGGGTAGCCTTTATATTGTAGGGACAGTACTAAGGCAATGCCTTTATGAGGACTCTTCCCAATGCTCTGTGTATTAAGAGGAACTTCTAATCTGGCTGGAGAACACATGAGCTCTGTTCAGCCCTGTGTGTTATTCAGTAATTGTTCTACCTGCTCATTCCAGCAATTCTTTCTCTAGCCTCAAATAGTTTCTTCATACTCATATGCAGATGAATTCCAGCCAAAGACTCAAAGAGACACCTCTGTAGATTGCTGGAGCTCTCTTGAAAATATAACATTGGCCTCTCTGAACTCCAAACTGTCTTTTTTCCACTCCAATCACTGGTATCTGGTTCCTTCCTGCCTGTGCTGGTACCTGGAAATAGCCCACACCCGTAAACTGAGGTAGTAATAGGACCCATCTTGTTTCTCTTCTCCAGATCACTATCCCATAATACCTATTGTCAAATTACTGAAAACTCTTGTTTCATATATTTTGTACAGTTTTATGGTTGTTTAGGAGGGAGAAAAATCTGATCTCTGTTAGCTCCATCATGGGTAGAAGCCTCAATTAGAGTTTTAGCATAAAATGCTAAAGTGCTTGCCTTTTAATATAATTTAACCGAAATGCTAAGCCATGGAATCATATAAAGAAATCAGACACATTTGCCGTATTTTACTCTTAGAATAAAGCATATGTAGAGAGTTTTGAAACTTCCTTAATATTATAAGGTGTTTTAGCAAGGGAGAAAAAAATTGATGCCAAGCATTGGGAAGATTTTACTTAGCCTCATCCTTTGACTGAACATCTATATCATTCGTGAATTATAAACCATTCAAAGACCCTATTTGCCATAACCAAACTCTTTGTAGTTGCTCATTTTATTGCTTTTTTTTTTTAATTTTTAATTTTTTTTTTTGAAGGAATGAAATAGCATGAGCAGGTGAGGAGCAGAGAGAAAGGGAGATACAGAATCTGAGGCAGGCTCCAGGCTCTGAGCTGTCAGCACAGAGCCTGATGTGGGGCTCAAACTCACAAGCAGTGAGATAATTACCTGAGCCAAAGTCAGACACTTAACCAACTGAGCCACCCAAGTGCCCTGTCACTATTTCTTTTGTTTTTTATTTTTAAAAATTTTTTTAATGTTTTTATTTATTTTTGAGGCAGAGAGAGACAGAGCGTGAGCAGGGGAGGGGCAGAGAAAGAGGGAGACACAGAATCCAAAGCAGGCTCTAGGCTCTGAGCTGTCAGCACAGAGCCCAATGCAGGGCTCGAACTCACAGACTGTGAGATCATGACCTGAGCTGAAGTTGGACTGAGCCACCCAGGCACCCCTTATTTCTTTTCTATTTTTTTTGACATTAAATTATAAAAGTAATCCATGACTTCATTTTCAGATAAATATTCAAACAATATGAGATTGCTTATTTTCATATGTTATGCTGTATCTGTGCATAAGATCTTTTGTTTTCAGAATGCATCTCTTTTTAAATTCTCAACTTTATTTTCAAAATTTTCAAACCTACAGAAAAATTGAAAGATTAGAGACAAACCAAGAAACAGACTCATAACTATAGAGAATAAACTGATGGTTACCAGAGGGGGGATGAATGAAGGGATGGGTGAAAGAGGTGATGGAGATTATGGAGTGCACTTGTGATGAACACTGGGTGATATATGGAATTGAATCACTATATTATCTACCTGAAACTAATATAACACTGTATGTTAACTGTACTGGAATTAAAAAAATAAACAAAAACAAAATATAGTTAACAACTAAAATCACAACATGAATTTTGATGGAATCCTGCCTAGGAAACAATCTTAAAGACAATTAAAAAAATTTTAAAGACAAATTGGGAAGTCTCAATTTGAATGTCATATTTTATTACAGAATTACTGTTAATTTTCTTAGATGTGATAAGGGTATGTTACACTGAAGCATGAACTTATTCTTAGGAGACCCATGCTTGAATATTTCAGGGTGAAATTTTACAATGTCTGCAACTTTCAAATGTTTCTGTGAAAAATATCTAGACTATCTACACCTTACCTATCAAAAGAGAGAGATAAAGCAAATGTAGCACAATGTTAAGAAGTGTTGAATCTAGGTAAAATGTATACGTGTATTCATAGTTCTAATCTTTCAATTTTTCTTTTCTTTGTTTTCATCATAAGTGTACTCTTTGATCCGTAATATTCCATTGTATATAATATACCACATCTTCTTTATCTGTTTATCAGTGAACACTTGGGCTGCATCCATAATTTGGCTATTGTAAATAATGATGCTATAAACATAGGGGTTCATGTATCCCTTTGAATTAGTGTTTTTGTATTTTTTGGACAAATACCCAGTAATGCAATTACTGGATCATAGTTTAGTTCTATTTTTAACTTTTTGAGGAAACTCCATACTGTTTTCCACAGTGGCTACACCAGTTTGCATTCCCACGAACAGTACAAGAGGGTTTCTTTTTCTCCACATCCTCTCCAACACTTGCTGTTTCTTATGTTTTTGATTTTATCATTCTGACAGGTATGAGGTGATACCTCATTTCAGTTTCAGTTTGCAATTCCCTGATGATGAGTGATGTTGAGCATCTTTTCCTGTGTCTGTTGGCCATCTGAATGTCATCTTTGGGGAAATATCTGTTCATGTCCTGCCCATTTTTAATTAGATTGTTTGTTTTTTGGGTGTTCAGTTGTATAAGTTCTTTATATATTTTGTATACTAACCCTTTATCAGATATGTCATTTACAAATATCTTGTGTTCAGTAGATTATCTTTTAGTTTTGTTAATTGCTTCCCTTTCTTTGCAGAAGCTTTTTATTTTGATGTAGTCCCAATAGTTTATTTCCCTTGCCTTAGGAGACATATCTAGAAAAATGTTGCTATGGCCAATGTCAGAGACATTACTGCCTGTGCTCTCTTTCAGGATTTTTATGGTTTCAGGTCTCATATTTAGGTCTTTTTTTTTTAACCTTACAATTTTATTTAATATTATCAATGTAATATAGGTAGTCATAGTTTTAAAAAGTGTCATTATTCTCTCTTTCTTGAAAACTACTCTGTTTTTTTTATTTTTTGCATGTACCTTTTCATTTTTTAAAAATGTTTCTCCATCCCCTCACTTTCTATCTGCAAGTGTCTTTAGGTCTGAAATGAGTCTCTTGTAGGCAGCATGTAGATGGGTTTGGTTTTTTTATCCACTCTGTCACCCTATGTGTTTATTGGAGTGTTCATTCACGCTCAATGTAATTATTGATAGATTTGTATATATCACCATTTTGCTACTTGTTTTATGGGGGGTTTTTTTGTAGTTTTTCTCTAATCCTTCTCTTGCTCTCTCTAATAATTTGTTGGCTTTCTTTAGTGATATACCTAGGTTCCTTTTTCTTTATTCTTTGTGTATCTATTAGTGGTTTTTGATTTGTGGTTACCATTAGGTTTGTATATAACATCTTCTGCATATAGCAGTCTATATTAAGTTGATGGTCACTTAAAGTTGAACCCATTCTTTATTCCTCTCCTCACCGTGTTTTAGGTATATGGTGTCATATATTACATCCTTTTATTTTGTGAATCCTTTGACTGATTTTTTACAGAAATATTTAGTCCTACTACTTTTATGTTTCCTACTTTTCATACTCTCACGTATGTTCTTTCTTTTCCACTCAAAAAGTCCCCTTTAATATTTCTTGTAGGGCTAGTTTTGTGGTCATGAACTCCTTTAGTTTTTGTTTGTCTGAGAAGCTCTTCATCTCATTCTATTCTGAATGATAGCCTTACTGGATAGTGTTCTTGGTTGCACGTTTTCCCCATTCAGCACTTTGAATATATTCAATATATTCCACTTCCTTCTGGTCTATCCACTGAAAGCCTTATGAGATTTCCCTCATAGGTAACTATCTTCTTTTCTCTTACTGCTTTATTTTTTTTTTCTTTATCACTACTTTTTGCCATTTTGATTACTATGGTGTGGACCTCCTTTGGTTGATTTTGTTAGGATCTCTGTGCCTCCTGGATCTCTGGGTATCTGTTTCCTTCCCCAGATTAGGGAAGTTTCCAACTATTATTCCTTCAAATAAATTTTCTGCCCCCAATTCTCTCTCTTCTTCTTCTGGGATCCCTATAATGTGAAAGTTATTATGCTTGATGGAGTCACTGATTTCCCTAAGACCATTGATGTTTTATGTAACTCTTTTTTCTCTCATTTGTTCAGCTTGATTACTTTCCATTACTCTATCTTCTGGTTCATTCATTTGTTCCTCTGCTTCTTCCAGCCTGCCATTTATTCCATCAAGTGCATTTTGATTTCATTTATTATGTTCTTTCTCTCTTATTGGTTCTTTTTTTTATCTCTGTGTTAAGGGTCCCACTGATGTCCTCCACCTTTTTCTCAAGTCCAGTGAGTATCTTTATGGTCATTACTTTAAATTCTCTATCAGGCATATTACTTATATCCATTTCGCTTAGGTCTCTTGCTGTGATTTTGTCCAGTTCTTTCATTTGTGACATATTCCTCTGTCTCTTCATTTTGCCTAACTCTCTGTGTCTGTTTCTGTGTGTTAGGGAAGTCTCTTGCTCTTGTAAGTAGTGGGAATGACATGCACTTTTAACTAGGTAGCACTGGTCCTCTTCCACAGGGGACACACAGCTACCACAGAGACAGAGCTGGGCACTCCACAAAGGATGAGCAGTCAGGGGATGCAGTTTTAACAAGGTGCACACGTCCTCCGTGAGAAGTCAGGAGAGGCACTGCTGGCAAGGTTTGCAGGGGTCTTCTGGGGGAGAGGATCTGCAACACAAGGACTGAGGCAGGCCTGACTGGAGGGGGCGGGGTGTGGTGTAAGCAAGGTAGGTAGTGAATGCCAGTGTTGTGCTGGTTCCCACACGTAGTTGTATGTTTATGATGAGGGGCAGGGGAGGGAAATGGAGCCTGCCAGCTCCTTTGTTCCTGGAGAAGTTCCTCCCCAAACTCCTGAGTTGGTAACCAACTCTCCCTCCCATAAGCTCCAGGTGACTTTCAAACTGTTTACAAGATGTATCTCTGAAGGATGTTTGCTGTGCTATCGCTTTAAGGGTAAGGGCTCAGCTTCCTATCACCCTTTGAGCTCTCCCAGAGCCAAGGCTGCTGAGTTTTAAAGTTTCAGGCTTTAAGTCCCTCTGGTTGTAAGCACTCAGGAAATTTAGCTCCTCTGGTTTTCAAAGGCAAATGCTGTGGGGATTCCTCTTCCCCCTGCAGGCTCCCCCTGTGTGATGGGTCTGTTTCTCACCCCTCTCTGGGTCTGTGGCTCCCTTCTTCCAGTGGTCAGATCTATGGGGTTTAGGTTCCCACTGAATCCTCACCCTTCTGACCCTCTTTGATGTGGCCTCTTTTCTATATTCAGTTGTAGAATTTGTTTGGCCAGTCTTTGGGTCATTATCTGGGTTGTTTGCAGTGATGCAAGTGTTACCTAGTTGTATTTGAGGGACAAGGTGAGTTTAGGGTCCTGCTACTCTGCTATCTTCCCTGGAAGTCCCATCTCTTTATTTTGAATGTCACAAATAATTTAATGTAAAACCACTTTTTTTAAACCTGTCTTCTTAATTTAGCTTGACTTTGAAGTTTTAAGCAATTCTCATGAAAGTCTTTAGCCAATATCCATTGCATGAATTTCTTTTTTTTTTTTTAATTTTTTTTTTTTAACATTTTATTTATTTTTGAGACAGAGAGAGACAGAGCATGAATGGGGGAGGGGTAGAGAGAGAGGGAGACACAGAATCGGAAGCAGGCTCCAGGCTCTGAGCCATCAGCCCAGAGCCCGACGCGGGGTTCGAACTCACGGACTGCAAGATCGTGACCTGAGCCGAAGTCGGACGCTCAACCGACTGAGCCACCCAGGCGCCCCTGCATGAATTTCTTAATTTCACTGCATTTTGAACTGTTAAAAGGAAATATATACATACACATTTTTTTGTTAACAGCAACAACAAATAGGTCAGTGCTAAGTACATTTTTAAATTGATTCCATGCTCCTTTTCATTTTCTGAGGCTAGTATTATTAACATAATGCTTCACGAAATAGACTAGGTATTAATTGATATTGAGAAATTCTTGTTAATTTTGTTAGGTGTAATAGCCATAGTGTCATTGGGTTTTTAATTTAAAGTGAAATGAGATGATATCTGTAAAAAATCTTAAAACAGTCTAGGCAGACTGGGGAAAAGAATGTATAGTAATATTGATACAATCAGATTGACAAAATATTAATTTTTGAAGATGAGAATTGGAGACGTGTACTTCTTTTACTATTTTTTCTACTTCTGTGTTTATTTAAATTTTCCATAAAGATTTTAAAAATATAAATAATAGCTATATATGATACTGGTCACATTCTCTGTTATGAATTAAACTAGGCACTGGAAATAAAAATAACTACAATAACAAAACTACTTTAAACTAAAAGGTATTCTTCTGGATGACACTTGAATTACAAATCAAAATCAAAACTAAACTTACAAACTACTTAGAAAATAGTGATAACCACAACACTAAATATTAAAGCTTTCAAAAAGAGCTTAAGGTTTTGAATACTTAAGTGATGACAATGATGATTCAAAGGGGAATGACAACAAATGAACTAAATAGTAATTCCTAGAAAAAGAACAAAATAAATATAAGGAAAATAAGAAAAGGAATTAAATAAACAAAATTCAAAGTAAATACCAAATTACTATATCCATTTAAGAACAGGATATTTGAAAAAAGAATGACCTAGATAAACCACAAGATAACCATAATTAAAATGGAAGGAAACCACAAATAGGAATGAAAATAAATAGGTCTTAGTAGACAAAAATAGATTTTAAAAATGTAATGGGTGCCTGGGTGGCTCAGTCGGTTAAGCCTCCGACTTTGGCTCAGGTCATGATCTCACGGTTTGTGGGTTCGAGCCCCATGTTGGGCTCTGTGATGACAGCTCAGAGCCTGGAGCCTGCTTCGGATTCCGTGTCTCCCTCTGTCTCTCTTCCTCTGCCCTCCCCTGCTTGCACTGTCTCTCCCTCTCTCTCAAAAATAAGTAAATATTTTAAAAATCTAAAAAAAACCCCAAAACAATTCTGTTTAATGAGTTTACCATAGCATTTATTAATATGTGAAAAAGTGGGGATTATGGTAAAGGTAATGGTTTATAGAAAAATCTGCAGAAGTGTTCTATTTCCATTAGAGAAATATAAATAATCATACCTGTGGAAGAAACTGAAAAAACTGGTAGAGAACTTCTTAAAATGGTGCCTGGGTATATATCAAATGTCTAGAAACATGGGGAAGTGTCTCTTCTAATACTCCATGCCCTTGCCTCTTGCAGAAGAAGCCTAGTATACCTGCCTATGTTCAGAATATAGTACACACAATCAAGAACAATCATCTAAGTTTAGGGTTATTTTTTAATGGAAGCAGTCTAAGTAAGTTTTAGAATAGGACATTAGTTTTATTAACCTGTAGCCTAAGTAAAAAATATATAAGAATATTTAATTTTATGGGGAGAAAATTATCATGATATGTGGCTTATTTTTAATAAGTTACTGAGGGGCTCCTGGGTGGTTCAGTTGGTTAACCAACTAACCTTGGCTCAGGTCATGATCTCATGGTTTGTGGAATCAAGCCCCACATCAGGCTCTGCACTGACCGTGTGGAGCCTGCTTGGGATTCTCTCCCTGCCCCCTCTCTCTGTCTCTCTCTGACTTGTACTTTCTCTCTCAAACTTAAAACAACATTTTTTTTAATTAAAAAAAAAATTACTGAATAGGGGCACCTGCGTGGCTCAGTTGGTTGAGCATCTGACTCATGATTTCGGCTCAGGTCATTTTCCCAGGGTCATGGATCCAGCCTTGCATGGGGCTCTGCGCTGAGCATGGAGCCTGCGTAAGATTCTCTCTCTCTCTCTCTCTCTCTCTCTCTCTCTCTCTCTCACTCTTTCACTCTTTTGCTCTCCCCCCCACCCCTCTCTCCTACTCACATACATGCTCTCTCTCTCTAAAATAAGCAAAAAAAGTTACTGAATAATCCTAGTTTTTGTGAATATGTGTTTAACTTCTGGAAAAATACTAAAATGATATGATGAAGATGCTAAAAATAAGTATCTCTGGATGGTAGAGATATAAATGCTTTTTAGTTGGGGACAGAATGTGTTTATTTAGATTTTAAATTCCCTACATACAAAAATATGTACTGCTTTGTAACAATAAAAATATAATAAAAGTGAAACAAGGGACACCTGGGTGACTCAGTCGTTTAAGCATCCTACTTCAGCTCAGGTCATGATCTCATAGTTCGTGAATCCGAGCCCCACATCGGGCTCTGTACTGACAGCTTGGAGCCTGGAACCTGCTTCAGATTCTGTGTCTCCTTCTCTCTCCGCCCTCCCCTGCTCATGCTTGGTCTTTCTGTCTCTCAAAAATGAATAAACATTTAAAAAAAAATTTTTAAATAGTAAAATAAAATGAATTACAATCTTAGTCATGTAATTATGGACTAAGTTTACAAAAAAAAAAAAAAAAAGCTGTATCTGAACCAAAGGGATATTAAAGTGATGAATGTCTTTACTATCTCTGCCAGTTGAACGAACCTATGTATTCTGAAATTGTTAAGTAATATACATATAGTATGGCTGCAGTAACATAGAGGTATCATACTTGTTCTCTGTTGCCTTGCCTTGGGAAGTCCTTAAATATTCTTCATTAATTGATTATAGACTTACTCCTGCAAAAATGTAGAAATATTAAAAGAAAAATATTTAATAATTAATGTAATATTTTTAGGGGGTTTATTATTGACATTTAAATTCTCTCTGAAAGTACTTATCTGAAGAGTTTCTTAATGTTTTCCAGTTCCTGAGAGCAGAAATGGGCCAAGACTACCATTTGGCAAAAAAATTATGTCAGATGAGTAAGTACAAAATACTTTTATGTTTTCTTTTTTTTTCCAAAATACTTTTCTGTTTTCTAATCTTTTATTTGTTTCTAAATGCATTTCATAATTTGTAAGATGGTCTGATTATTATAGCCTAGTAAACTCCCTAATAGTATCTCAGTGATTCCTTAATAGTAAGTTAAGTTGATTGGTGTAAGGACTAATTTAGACATCTAGAATAACTTTGGAATAAACTAAAAAAGACTAATCAGGGGCGCCTGGGTGGCTCAGTCAGTTAAGCGTCCGACTTCAGCTCAGATCATGATCTCACAGTCCTCGGGTTCAAGCCCTACATCGGGCTCTGTGCTGACAGTTCAGAGCCTGCAGCCTGCTTTGGATTCTGTGTCTCCCTTTCTCTCTGCCCCTCTCCTGCTCATGCTCTGTCTCTCTCTGTCTCAAAAATAAATTTTAAAAAACATTAAAAAAAAACATTAAAAAAATTTTTTTAAAAAGACTAATCATCACTGGAAAATAAATAAAAATCTTGACCTTCATGATAATGAGTTAGTTAACTTTATGCCTTTAGTTTCAAAGACATGTCAGGTAGTATAGCAAACCTTACTTAAT